>NC_044310.1:46746153-47086153 GCF_007474595.2 Lynx canadensis | reverse complement strand
GGAGGTGAAAGATGTAGACCCTGCTCTGTTCTTAGTGAGTTTATAGTCTATACAGAGGGAAATAGACCCTACTAACACACCATTATCATACAGCCTAGAGGAAGTGTTAACTAAGTTAAAATTAGGTATCCCTCCAGCTCCCAAACAAAACAAAACAAAAGCAAAAGAAGCAAGCAGAACAAAACAAAACAACCAACAAAACCAACCAACAAACAAAACCCTCTCTTGGCGGTGAGTAGCAGTGTGTAGCAAAGCAAGGTTTCTGATATCATGTTTGTCTGACCCTAATTCTAAGTTCTTTCCAACATATCATGTCACCTTCTTTATTAGTAGACAATAGAACTTACTCAAATCATGGTTGAGGAGTAGTTAAGGGCATGGGTCAAACCACCTGGATTCTGATCTCAGCTCCTCACTTGCTTCCTCTGTGGCCTTGGATCAGTTATTCAACCCATTCGAACTTTAGGTTCTACTCATCTGTAAAATGCAGACAATCCCTACTTTGTAAGGGATACCATTTAATAAATGGTAGCAATTTTTATGTTTTAGATAGATTCCAAGGTTCTCTTTAGTTAAAAAAAATACTCTTTAATTGCTTCCTACTAAAAGAGGCTGGGGGTAGGAGTAGAAGGGCATAAGGCTGGAATTAAGATTACTGGTTTCAGTCCAAGCTCAGCTCCTAAGTAGCTGTCAGTTTTGGACAATCATGTGACTTTGTTGGGGCATAGTTTTTCCATTCTCCAATTGTGGTTCAGACTATGTAATCTCCAGGGTATCTTCTTTTTAAGGTAGGCTGAAGAAGGAAATGGGCCTTCTTTTTATTATTTTATTTTATTTTATTTTATTTTATTTTATTTTATTTTATCTTATCTTATTTTTATTTTTATTTTTTAAGTATTTATTTTGAGAGAGAGAGAGAAGCAGAGAGAGAGAAGGAAATAGAATCCCAAGCAGGCTCTGTGCTGTCAGCGCAGAGCCGTATGCAGGACTCAAACTCACAAACCACGAGATCATGACCTGAGCTGAAATCAAGTCAGTGGCTTAATGGACTGAGCCACCCAGGCACCCCAGGCCTTATTTTCAGTATTATAAGGAAAGACTTGTAAAAACTAAGCTTGACTCTGTGTCATATGACATATTTTCCTCCTTTTCTTTAACTCTTAATTTCTATGCTTCAAGTTACCACACATTGTTTTTATCCAATAAATGATACTTATGTGGGTAATGCTCTGACATTAGCTGGGTCTGCATGAGGCCCTGAACATCTGGACAGAAATTAAGAAGATAGTGGTAGTCACCCAGCTGTTTTTTCAATATAACCCTCAAATGCACAACCTTTTAGATCTGCGATCTGGAACAAGATGGAAATTTCAACAAACATCTGTTGAGATTCATCCTTTTCCAGTACCTACTATGTGCCCATTTTTCCACCTGTGGAAGACTGTTCTGGGAACTAGGTATTACCTTTCACAGATGGAAACCAAGCTTTGAAATAAAATGATTTGATTGAGGCCACATTAATAAGTTAGGGCAGATAGGGATTCCAACACAACTTCCAATGTCAAATCTTAGTCCATTTTTGCCCTAGAATTTTATGTCTGTGTTTCCATGTAGAGTAGTCACAGGCACCTCATATCACTGCTTGTCATGCAGTTTTGTGACTTGGGAATTTGAGAAGCCTCACACGCCTTTCCATTTAGGCTCTTGTATCTTTTCTAAATGATGATTAAAAGGCAAGGCTCCACCTTAACCCAGCTGCTGCCCTGATGAGTCTGGGGGTCTGAGAGTGTATTCTGGTTCTAATGACTTCACCATTTGCAGCCTTTCACTGGGGGTGGAGTCAGGGAGAGGGGAAACAAAGGGGGCAAAATCCAATATAAGCAGAAAACCAGGGACTCCTGGGCTGAAGGCTTTTTGTTTCAAGAGGCCTGGCTCTTTAGGGTGACATGTCTTCCCCTCCTTCCCCTCACTCCTGCCCTTCTTTATTGTCCTAGAAAAATTGGGAGATAGATGTCTCTAGTACCTAGTAAAGAACAAGAGGAAGACTTTTGAGGGTGAGCTAGAGAAACAAAGATGGCTGAATAAGGGGATCAGAAACTCTTTCTGTTAAGATTCTCCAGCAAATGCATAAAAGAAAGAGCCTTTATGGAAAAGCACTAGAATGATTTGGTCAGAGGTATCTTCCTTTTCCTGATCAGCTCGCTCCTTTTATAGCATTTACTGCAGAATTAATAAAATCAATTTGGTTTATTTTATGAAGTAGAAATATTCTTTGAAAAATTAGCTGTGATTTGAATTTCTAAAAGCAAATCCTATTCTTCTTAACTCAAATTATCAAACTGGAGAAGTATTCAGTGGAAAAATTATTGGCCTAGCATGTAAAAAAAATCATTCTTTTTTTTTTATTTTTATTTTTTTAATTTAAAAAAAAATTTTTTTTTCAACGTTTTTATTTATTTTTGGGACAGAGAGAGACAGAGCATGAACGGGGGTGGGGCAGAGAGAGAGGGAGACACAGAATCGGAAACAGGCTCCAGGCTCCGAGCCATCAGCCCAGAGCCTGACGCGGGGCTCGAACTCACGGACCGCAAGATCGTGACCTGGCTGAAGTCGGACGCTTAACCGGCTGCGCCACCCAGGCGCCCCCAAAAAAATCATTCTTAAGATCGCAGAATGTCGTAGAAAATCCTGTGTTTAAATTTTTAAATATTAATTTTTGATGGAATATTATTAACCTGGAACGCATTACAAAATCTTCATTGAAAAGCAGCTAAAATACTTCTGTTTGGAAAATTATCTTAAAGTCTCACGGAACAGGAACATGCTAGAGATAACGCTAAAGTTTTAGCTTGATGAATAACATTAACTAAGGCAGGAATAAAAGAGAAAGATTAAGCTGGCTCAGGATGGGGAAAAAAAATCACATGTTGCCCTGTCCACGTAGAAAGAAATTTTACAAGGTTTAGTAAAAATGTCAGACTCTTTTTCTCCTGGACCTTTGAACATTTTTTCTTTTGTCTGGATAATTTTGCCATATCCTAGCATTCTCTGGAGCCCCTAGGCCCCTTGCTCTACTATATTTTTCCACGTCATTTATCACCTTCTAACATAATTTAAAATATTTTTTATTATATTTCTGTTTGCCTCTCCCATGCCCCCTGCCATCTGTTAGCTCCCCAGGACAGGGAGTTTGTATGTTGTCATCACAGATGTATCCACGGCACCTAGAACAGGTCCTGTTGTGTAGAGAAGTCTTGACGAATATTTGTGGGATGGATGGAATGGAAATCCCACATTGTAGGGCATCTCTTCCGTGAAAACTTATTCTAAACATGTTGCATCTTGTACTTGTAGCCCTACAGCACTTTTCACACCATGCATTAAACAAAATCATGTGAAATTAAGGTAACATAAAATGAATCATTTCAAACTGTGTAATTCGGTGATACATTTGCAATGTTAGTACATTTAGTTCCTTCACAATGTTCCGCAGCCACCACCTCCATCTAGTTCCAGAACATCAGTAGCCGAAAACTCTGCAGCCATTAAGCAGTCACTCCCTGTTGTACCCCTAGCACCTGGTAACCCCTGCTCTTCCTTCTGTGTCTACAGATTTACTTATAATGAGCATTTCAGAAAAGTGGAATGGTGCACTAGGTGACGTTTTGTGCCTGGATGTCTTCAGTTAGCGTGTTTTTGAGGTTCATCCATGGTATAGCATGTTTCGGATCTTCATTCCTCTTTAAAGCTGAATAATGTTCCATTGTATGTGTATACCACATTTTACTTACTTATTGATTTATCAGTGAACATCTGGATTCCACCTTTTGGCTCTTATGGATAGTGCTGCTATGAATAATCTTATGCAAGTATTTGTTCACCCCGTATTTTGATTGCTTAATTTCCAATCTGTCTTCCCTACAAAATCATGGACCCTATGATGGCGGAGACAGAGTCTGTCTCGTTCACAAATATATCCCCAGATGAAGCTGTGGCTTAGAAAATATTTGTTCAATGAATGACTGAATACAAAATTTCCAAGTCTCTTGAATTTTTAATTAAAAGAACATGATTGAAATTTCTTAAGTAGCAGGGATACCACAGCCTTTAAAAATTCAGTAATGCTACAAATATAAAAGAAAATGTTTGCCTTAATTCCACAGAAAGATTACCTCCAGGAGAGAGGGGAGAGATGAGGCCAGATGAGGGAACAAAGGGCTTAACAGGGTCAGGGAGGAGGAAGCAGCTAAAAGGTAGGAACGCATGGGGAGAGGTGGGGTGCTTAGAGGGCTGAGGCTGGGTGAGAAGGGGGAGGGGTCCTTGGAGAGGAGAGGAAGATTTTGGAGTAGCTCTCAGGTTGCTACCAGCGACTGGAGGAGCTGAGAGAAGTCCTCTCTGCCCCCAGGGAATAGCTTTTTGTCTTTCATTTTCAAACATCAAAGTTTATTTCTGAAATAAAGGTCTGCTTTTGTGTGGCATTCTGAAGGTGTTTCCCAGATGTTCAAGAATGACTTGGGCTTTTAGAAATCAATTTTTGAAATGGAGAATTGTCTTCAAAGTTTAGTAACTGTGTTTTTTTTTTTAAATAAGTACAATTAGTAACTATGCTTTTTTTAAAAAAAAAAAAAATAGGTACAGGGGCGCCTGGGTGGCGCAGTCGGTTAAGCGTCCGACTTCAGCCAGGTCACGATCTCGTGGTCTGTGAGTTCGAGCCCCGCGTCGGGCTCTGGGCTGATGGCTCAGAGCCTGGAGCTTGCTTCCGATTCTGTGTCTCCCTCTCTCTCTGCCCCTCCCCCGTTCATGCTCTGTCTCTCTCTGTCCCAAAAATAAATAAACGTTGAAAAAAAAAAAATAGGTACAATAGAGACAATAGGTCTCTGGAACATTTTCTTCTTGTATGACTGAATCTTTACCCATTGAACTTGAGTGTTTGTTGAACACCTATTATGTGCCTGCAATGAAAGGAAGCTGTTGTCTCTCTGGGTGACTTTTCTCTTTGTTCATTTATATCTGAGGACTCTGTGTCCATTTATATGCACACTAATAATAATTATACACATATTTTTTATAATGCTTTGCTTTGCAAAGCAAGGTACTTTTCTTAAATTTCCCTAAAAGTACCTTATACCTTATTAGGCACTTCCTATTCATCCCATTATTTGATCCTCTCCTAAACTGTGGTTATTTTCATTTTATAAGTGAGGGAACAAGATCAAGAGAAGACAAGTAGTTTTTCCAAGGTCACAGAGCCAGTAAGTGACAGAGCTAAGGTTTGAAGTCAGTTTTTAAAGGCAAGTTCTTCCCCAATGTATCATACTATGACTCATTCCAAATAACATTAAAGACTGCTTTAGCACTTCCTCTTGGGTTGCTGGGAAAAGAGAAAAATACCTATAAAAATTCGTTATTCTCGTTCAAAATATAAAGTACACTTCATTATTTTGGTTCAAGGTAACTAAAATAAATTCACTGTGTAAGTTGCTTTTTTTTCTCTGAACAGCTGCTCTAATCCAAAATGTTTTTTCTTATTTAGCTTTCATTTATTGTTTGAAGGATTACTGATTTGTAAATTTTATCCATTGCCTTCAGTAAGTGTTAAGGTGTTAGAGCCAAATTTGGGCTTGAATCCTGAATTTGCTGCTAAATTAGTTTTATGACTTTGGAGAAGTCATTTAACCTAACTTTTAATGGCCCTGTCTGTAAAATGATGATTTAATAGTATCTGTTTCACCCTATTGTAATGAGGAGTAGATGAGATAATGCATCAAAATTGCTTAGTAAATTTCTCTGGCCCATAGGAAGCACTGAACAAACAAGGAGGTGTTATTGTTATTACCCTAAATATAAAAAGTCAATATTTTATACAGTTGAACTCATTTTTGGTAAAGGACTGAATTCTTGAAGCTAGAAAGTATAGAAAGAGTCCAAAATTTGAAGTCAAATAATTAAGTGCCAATCGTCTTTCTGACACATAGTAGCGGTGTGGATTTGACCTTTTCATTGCAAAATTGAGATAATAATACCTATCTCACTGGATTCTAATATATTTATAAAGATCCTGACACATAATAAGTGCCCAATAAATAGAAGCTACTGATATTATTATAAATAATATCTCCACAAATAAAAAACTCCCAATCTCACAGATCAGGAGATCAAGGTACTCAGAGAGGATGCCCAGGGTGGATGCCAGTGTGCATATAACTCTTTCTTTTGGGATCAGAACCCAGATAACCTTCAAACAGTAGACCAGAACATGGTAACAATGATTAACAACATGCATCTTAGAACCTAGACTCCAAAATGCCAAGGTCATTTGTATGTCGTGGATGTTTGTGTCTGCGTCTTATTCTTCCCACAGTCCAAAGCTTTTACATCGATTCAGCAGTCATTTATTTATTGAGTGCCCACTACGTGCCTAATCCTGTGCTAGTCACTCTGGGAAACACGAAGACATGTGGGCAGAAGCTTAGATCTTTTCTCTATCCATATTCCAGGGAGGAGGGGGTTATTCAGTCCCATGGTTTTAAATGCATCTATGTGCAGGTGGCTACTAATTTATTTCTTTAGTTCCACCCTTTGCTCTGACCTTCAGATTCATCTTCATTTTCCCGTTTTTCATGTTCACTTAGGTTTGAGGCATCTTAAAGGTAAAGTAGTTAAAACAGAACTGTTGACATATTCTCCTCCCACCCTCCATAAACTGGTTTTCCCATCATTATATCACATTTCAGTAAATGGCACCATCATTCATTCAATGACTTAGGCCAAAGTTGGAGTAATTGGCTTTTGCTTTTCTTTCACATCTTATATTCAACACATCAGCAAATATCATTAGCTTTACCATCAGAATATAATCCCAATCCAACTGCTTCCCACCAACCCCCTTCACCACCATGCTAGCCCCAAGCACTGAGCTTGTCCTTGGCCCATTGCACTAGGTTTCTGAGAAAAGCCCCCACTTGTACCCTTGCCTCCAGGCCAATGCCTACAACCACATGCATCCTGCACGGCACAACTCCAGGGCCACCATTCACAGACACTTCACTGTGAGCACCCCACTGGAGTTGTGCAGTACAGTGACCCTATCTGCCTTCTTCCAGTCTGCTTTCCACAGAGCAGGATTTTCTCATTTAAGTCAAAGCATGTTGCTGCTGTGCCCACAACCTACAGGATATCCATTTGTACCTACATAAAAGCTGAAGTTCTAGAAGATGCTACAGAATCTGGCTCCAGGCCAGCCCACCCTCACTTCTTCTGCTGTCTTGCTGCCTTCTAGCCACATGAGTCTCCTTGACTTTCTCTAGCCATCTAAGGTACATTTCTCTCAAGGCCTTTGACCTTATGGGTCTCTCTACCTAGGATGTTCTTCCCTCAGCTATTGGATGGCACGTACCCTGATTTTAGTCAAAGCTTTGCTCAAATTTTCCTTTTCAGAGAGGACTTTCCTTATCATCCTATGATTTCATTTGATATTATCTTACTTATCCTGTTTTCTTTTTCTTTTTTTTTGTTTAAGTGTTCATTTCAAGAGAGAAAGAGAGCAAGGGCAGGGGAGGGGTGGAGAGAGAGGGAGAGAGAGAATCTCAAGCAGGCTCCACACTGTCAGCACAGAGCCTGAGGTGGGGCTGAACTCATGAACTGTGAGATCATGACCTGAGCCACAATCACCATCTGGTCACTTAACCGACTGAACCATCCAGGCGCCCTTGTTTTGTTTTTCTTTATAGCACTTATTCTTACCTTACATTATGTATTTACTTGTTATTATTATTACTATTATTATTATTATTATTATTTTGGTTGTTCTCTGTCTCTCCCATGAGCATTTAATCTTTACGAGAGTAGGGATTTTTTTCCCATTTTATTCACCACTGTATTCCTAGAAGGGCTAGTGCATAACTAGCGTTCAATAAATATTTAGAAACTGAATGGATGGAACATGAAATTTATTCATTGGTTCATGTACTTCTTCCTTCCTCTCTTCTGTCATTGAGCCATCATTCACGAATAAACTATGGTGAGCTAGTATCCCACCTACATCATTTCCTTTTATCCTCATAATGATGTCATCTTCTTTTCACAGTTAAAAGTTTTGCAGAGAGGGAGAGTCTGTGCCATATTACGTATCAGTCTGATGGGCTCCACTGCCTGTGAGCTTTCCATTCTAGTAAATTATCACCTACCTATTCCAAGGTGGCTAGTGGTTATACAGAGCAATTGATGAAAGAAAATATGGGAGATAATTTAAGTATGACAATATGTAGTTCTTTTGGGGAGTATATTAGTCAGCTTTTGCTATAATAATGAACAATCCCAATATCTCAGAGGCTCATAAAAGCAAGTATTTGTTTCTTATTCATGTTTCATGAGGGCTATAGGTCAGCAGAATTCAACTCAGCTTATATGTTTTCTCATCCTACGACCGAAACTGAAGGCCATTTTTGGGGACTTTCTGTTTTCATGGTGGAGATAGGAGTGAGAAAGACCAAGCCAAACTGTACAAGCACATTTAAAGCTCCTTATTGGATATGGCAGGTGTCACATATTCCTGATATCCCATTGGTCAAAATATGCCACATGGCCAAGCTCAAAGTCAATGAAACAGGGATGCATCTACCTCCCTCAGTTTGCGCAGGCACATCACATGGCAATAGGTGGGAATATATAATCCTTTACAGAGAAGCAGAGAATAGTTCAGAAAAACAATCCCTGATGACCACAGAAAAGGAAGATATTTTTTAAAAATGGTTCATGGGGTAAAAATAACAAAAGCTCCCTCTAGATATCCTCGAAGTGGCACCATGGTTTAGGAAATGTCTTCACATTGGCAAATCTGGATTGACAATATTATCATTTCCAAGAGCAGTGAATGGCTTTAGAAGGGTTTCATTCACGTTTTCTTTTATGCATTCACTCAGCGAAGACTTTGAGATCTTACTATGTGGTAGACACTGGGGAAACTGAGGTAAACTTCACAAAAGATTGTGGTGAAAACCAGTTGTTAAATTATTTGTTTACAATTGGAGCTATACATTTTTCGTAGCCCAAACTTCAGTACACTGTCCAGAATATCTTTTTCTCTTTAATCCTGGGAAGCCAAATTAACCTTGGCAAACAAAGTATTAGAATAAAGGTAATTAAAGTGTTTCATCAGAACTATAGATGCTGGCGAGGATGTGGAGAAACAGGAAGCCTCTTGCACTATTGGTGGGAATGCAAACTGATGCAGCTGCTCTGGAAACCAGTGTAGAGGTTCCTCAAAAGATTAAAAATAGACCTACCCTATGACCCAGCAATAGTACTGCTAGGAATTTACCCAAGGGATATGGAAGTGCTGATGCATAGGGGCATTTATACCCCAATGTTTATAGCAGCACTCTCAACAATAGCCAAATTATGGAAAGAGCCTAAATGTCCATCAACTGATGAATGGATAAAGAAGATGTGGTTTATATACACAATGGAATACTACTTGACAATGAGAAAGAATGAAATCTGGCCATTTGTAGCAACGTGGGTGGAACTGGAGAGTATTATGCTAAATGAAATAAGTCAGGCAGAGAAAGACAAATACCATATGTTTTCACTCATATGTGGATCCTGAGAAACTTAACAGAAGACCATGGGGGAGGAGAAGGGGGAAAAAAAGTTACAGAGAGGGAAGGAGGCAAACCATAAGAGACTCTTAAATACTGAGAACAAGAGGACACAGAGGATTGATGGGGGGTGGGGGAGAGGGCAAAGTGGGTGATGGGCATTGAGGAGGGCACCTTTTGGGATGAGAACTGGGTGTTGTATGGAAACCAATTTGACAGTAAATTATATTAAAAAAATAAAAAAGTGTCTCATTAGAGTTTTCACTGAGACATTGACTCTTAGATGAACAAATTTAGTTATAACCTTCTCATATCATATCTCAATCCCTCTCATTCTCTCTCTCTCTCTCTCTCTCTCTCTCTCTCTCTCTCTCACATACACACACACACACACACATCTTGGAGATGCCCTGGTATATTCATACTCTTTTGTATCTTTTCACCTAGACTTTGTCTATAACTCTTCAGTTAACATCCTTTATCAAGGTTTTAATGGTTTAATTTTATTTATTTAGCAATACCCCTCTCACTTTTCTGGAAATAGATCGTCTTTTTTTTTTTTTCTTCTGAGAACTGTTCTTCCCCTTCCACCCACTAAATTATGCAATCTGTGAGAAACATTGACTTCTCACATGGCTCCTCCTCCAACCACTTTTAATTGGTCCTTTGGTAGTCATCTGGTCTAAGCTTGACCAATAGGAGTTCTTGCTTTATATTTTTAGAATTGGGATTTAGAGAATGCATCAGTTTCCCTCTCCACAGGGGAGAAAAGTGGGTGCTGTGTGCATAGGAAGGTTTAGGCCTCCACGTTTCCTCCTTTATGAAGGAAGATAGTCTGGAAGGGGAAATGAAGCTGACACACTGAAAGAGTCAGAGAAAAGACACTGGCACATGCCATTATGGGTAGTTTTTAAAGTCCCATGCCCAGTTGTTCTTGATGTCCAGCCATATTTCTGTTCTGTGTATTTGATTATTCATTCTTTTCTTGGATTCTGTGAATAATTTATTCCCCCCTCCCCCCTTTTTGGAAAAGATAATTTAAGTTGTATTTCTGCTTCCTGCAAACAGATCATTCTTTAGAGTATAATGGCATTTTAAAAGCTGTCCTTGGAGAAAAGAGGACTGAAGGGGAACATAAATATTTCAGGGATGGACTGGGGAAGGGGGTGCTGGCAGAGAAGCCAGAGGAAAATGAGGAGGGAGCGGGGTCATAGATGATGTAGAGAGGAGAGGTTTGAGAAAGAAGATGTAGTCTATAGTAGTAACACACACTTCTGAGAAAATTGGCAAGATGGAGACCAAAAAATATTGGACTTAGTTACAAGGTCATTGATGACTTCAGTGTAAAGCGTATACAGAGGAATGGTGGGTGCAGAAGTTAGCCAGCATGAATTAGGGAGTAAATAGGAACCAGAGAAGGTCAGATGTGAGTATAAAAAGCATTAGGAGATCTGACAGTCAGGAGATGGCAAAAAATATGGTCAGCATCAGTATAGGGCACTCTTTGAGGAACAGTTTTTACTTTTTTCCCCCTCTGTAAATATAAAGAGATCCAGTCAATAAACATTTGCTGAGCACCTATTATATTTCAGATCCTGTGTTATGTGTTGTAATAAAAATATGAATAAAAAACAGGCAAGATTAAATAAATTATGGTACAACCATAAAATGGGAAAGTAGCAGCCCTAAAAATAATGTTGGAAAAAGACTATTTAAATAATAAAATGTGTTGGAATTTTATGTTAAAAAATCAGGTTAAGGGGCGCCTGGGTGGCTCAGTTGGTTGAGCGTCCGACTTCGGCTCAGGTCGTGATCTCATGGTCCGTGAGTTCGAGCCCCGCATCGGGCTCTGTGCTGACAGCTCGGAGCCTGGAACCTGCTTCAGATTCTGTGTCTCCCCCTCTCTCTGACCCTCCCCCGTTCATGCTCTGCCTCTCTCTGTCTCAGAAAAATAAATAAACATTAAAAAAAATCAGGTTAAAAACCTAGCACATACATATAGTCCAATCTTTTAATGTATGCATCAAAATAGATATGCATGCATAGAAAAAAGTGTCTGGATGAATGCACAGAAAAATGTAAATAGTGGTGTTGAGATTTATGGGTAACTTTAACTTTATTCTTTTGCTTATCTGCATTTTCTAAATTGTCTACATTTAACCTATGCTACTTGTATAGTAAGAAAAATTGACAAAGATAATGTATATATAAAAGTTAATGTAAACCCTGAAGTTGGCCACCAACTAACAAGAAAACTAATAGACTAACCAACCAAATGCACACAACACTACTTATGAAATCCGAAGACAAGTGCTTACACAAATGGAGAGAAATTATATCTGCCTATTGCATCTAGGGAGACTTCTCAGAAGAAGTGATCTTTGAGTTAGGATTTGAAAAATGAGCAAGAATTGGTCTGACTAAAAGGAAACCAAGGAAATGAGCATAAAATGGGGAAGTCCCTGAAGTACTCATGGAATTTTGAGCAGTCTGGGGACAGAAGGGAAGGAGCAGAGGGAGGGTGGCTTGCCAGGGCAAAAGGCCTCTGATGCCCGTTAAAGACAAGGATATGATTCTGTAGTGAGTCAGTGGAGAAAAAGCAGAGAGTTAAGCAGGTCTGTATATGAAAGCCACTTCTCAGATGCAGATGGCGAGGTGGCGCTGGAGGGTGATGACGTCAGCAAGGAGGCTGTACTTCCAGGTGTGAAAGAGTGAGGACCTGAACTAGGGCCATGGCTGCAGGACTGGAGAAGCAGGATGTGCGAGAGAGTTATTTACGAAGAGGGTTTGATAGGGTTTAGTCACAGCAATAATAGCTGTTGCAGGCTGGGTTCTCTGGAAGCAGACCTTTGAGGTGGATTGTCAGGTGCAAGATGTTTGTTAGGGATCCACATGTGAATGGAAGGGATAAGAAGCAGGGCTGGCCAGAGGGAGAAGTCAGACTGCAATGCACGCCTTCAAAGCTTTGGCCATGATGGTGAGCACTCAGGAGTACATATTGCCTGTTAGACATGTAGTACACTGGGCCCAAACCTTTATATCCCCGCCTCATCCAGTCGTAGATATGGCAAGCCCAGGAAGGGTGTGACCTTAGGTGAGGTGGATCTCTGTAGGTAGACCCTAAAGGGGCTGAGAGCTGGAGACTGGGAAACAAGGCTTTCCTTGCAGGGGGTCTGAATGGCACATCTTGGCGTCTATGAGAGCTAACAACTGTGCTGTTAATAGTGTGCATTTCAGCTGCACCTCACTATGAAGGAGTCACTGCTATCATCCCCATTTTATACATGGGGGAAGATGCACAAAGAAGTCAAGAAATTGGCCCAACATCATTCTGCTAGTAAGCTACAGAGTTAGGTTAAAACTTCTAGAATTTGGTTTTAGTGCCTATGTCCTTAACCACTGGCCCACACTGCCTGCCACCGGATGTGTGGGGAAGGCAAGGGAATGGGATTGGGCTGGGCCTGATATTCTTCTGTAACATTACAGTCTGAGGACTGTGATGTTGTCTGCCTTCTAATCTTCCCCCTGCCCTCCCTCCTCACCTCCTCAGTTCCTCCTTCCCTCCCTCTTTTTTTTTTCCTCATATGCTATTTATTATCATAGGAAGTGAAGTGAAATTCAATAAAGTACACATTGATTTATTAAACAAAGTTCAGTGTGGGGATTAATAAAATAAATACAGACTTCAGTGAAATTGTGCCCTAAGCACTTGTTTTTAAAGCCATGTTTCAAAAAGATTATCCACAGGAGTTATGAATAATTTTTTTCGAATGACAAGAATAGACACTAGTTAGCAATGGCAAATTTCTGCGTTCCTAGGTTGTCACTTAACACTTAGGCTTTTAAGATTGTTCTTCCCCCCTCTTTTTTTTTTTTTTAAAGTGATATGATCACTTTAAAACATGGTTCACACAGGGAACATTTTAAAGCACGCAAACCTAATTTGGTATTTTCTAAAACAAAGCCATTGAGTGATTTTCATAATATTCTTGTTTAATGAGGAGCTGGCAGAGTGGGATGGGGGAAGAGTGCTGAGGGGTTCGGAAGTGGGGATGGAAGGACCCAAGAGACAGTGAGGAAAGGAGAAGGGACAAAATCATCCTTGACCAGAGGGCCTTCACCTTCCCTCCCTTACTTGCTCTGTGTTGGGTGAAATCTCATGTTTCTGAGCCTCAGTTTCCACAACTGGGAATGCCCATGTGGTGGGTTGTTGTCAGAATTAAAGGAGATGATGCCTGGGAGAGAGCCTGCCTCCCCTTCAGTACTAAGAAGCATCCCTGAATGTGAGTCAGAAACACGCTTCCTTCATCTTCCGGCATTTACGATAGGAGACACTTCCTCTCCTCTTATCTTTTTCCTCCTCTCATCCTCCTGCAAGATGGGGATTTCTGCACTCAAGGGCTCCCGGGAGCTTTGGGCTTGGAGCAGTGGCCGTGAGGATAATTCCCCCCTTGCACTCAATCAACCTGGCATTCATCTGCAGCCAGGGAGAGCAGCCAGTCTGATTTCTTGACATAAACACACTGAACAAGCAAGACAGGCCCCACCGAGTTATTTAAAACCCCGATCTGAGAGAGAGCATCTTGAATCTGAAGTTCTTGCCTAAATATAAATGGCAAAGCTTATTCAACATCAAATCAAATCAATGATAATTTGAGGACTAATTAGCATTTGGGGCTTTTTTCGGCAGTGCAGTGATGTGGTGTATAATGCTATGTGATTGGGGAGAAGCACGTAATTATGAAGCTGAATACATTGTCTCCTGGAGACTGAGGAAGGAGCAGATTTCCTAGTCAGAGAGGCCTGCCTCCGGCCAGAGGGAGGGGTGGAGCAGCAGTGTGGAGAGTCCATACCTGAAGCCTGCTGACGATGGGGGAACCTCTAAGGGCCAGATGTGGGGAGCCTCCTTGGTGATCCCACGTCCTCTCTGACAGAAGTTCTTTACTTTGTCTTGCATCCACAAAGCTTTACCTGGCTCTTTAACTTTAAGAGGTAAAAGAGGAGATGAGATTGCTTCAGAAAGGAATTGAGCAAAGGGGAACTAAAATTTGGTAGATGCTTGCCAGGAGTCTGGTGTCAAAAGAACCAGAGCCACAAGTATTTATGGAGTAACTTTCGTGTGTGGTTGTGTTAAACCCATTACATACAGCACCAAGATAATCCTTAGAATGGCCCTGTGAGGTCAGTACTGTTTTCTTTTCTTTTCTTTTCTTTTCTTTTCTTTTCTTTTCTTTTCTTTTCTTTTCTTTTCTTTTCTCTTCTCTTCTTTTCTCTTCTTTTCTTTTTTCTTTTCTTTTCTTTCCTGTTCTTTTCTTTTGATTAAAAACTGAAGCTCTGAGAGATTCAGAACTTTCCTAAAGTCTTACCGATAGAAGTTGGAAGATCAGAGTATATTTATAAGAATCTTATATATTAATATACTTGATATACTTCCGGCTCCAAAGTTGGTGCTGCTCCTCCTATACTGTATTGCTTTGCCAGAATTATGTTGTTTAATTCATGTCAAGAAGCCTATGGAAAGTAGTATGTTCTTAGAGGTGGGGACGTTCTGGCTTAGAGAGGTGAAGAAATTCACCCAAGGTTACCAGGTACTACATGGACGTGTCTGAAGTTTAAGAGAAGGGTAAAATGAGAACAGAGACAATAATTACAATGAAATATTAGCTCCAATAAATAAAATCATAAAGTCCAAAGAGCATACAGCCCTTTTGTGAACTGGGGTGAACAGTCATCCTCAAATAGGAGACTTGGTTGAAGTTCAATGCCTGCAGCCTACTCTCCTGTATCCTTAAATCTACTCCTGTAGGCCTGGGGTTTATCATCACAGGTGCCCCAGGATCGAGGTGCCCAATCAAAGACTCAGGCCTGGGAACTACAAGCAGAGAGAGGACAGCATAGAAGTGCCTCTTACATGCTGAATCTGACTCACTGGTAGTGGCTGCCTGGGGTGTTGGGTTGAGAAAGATTCTGAGGTCCATTAGGGCTCAGTAGGAAAGATGGACAGGTTAGTGATGTCTATGGTGGCCACAGAACATTGGAATAATGCCATATGTGCCAGGTATTGGTATGCCTGCCTTACATTCTTACTATTACAGGTGCTTCTCTAGTTTTTCTTTGTACAGAGAATATATATAGGAGGATATATTCTCCTGAGACTTGGGTTGAAACAGCTGAATTCTGTAGGAACCCCAGCACACATATGCAACACATCTGGAAGTTTACCATGTCCTTTTCTTCAAGGGACTTTGAGATGCTTAATTTTAACATTTAGACATGATAAACCAAGAGGCAGGTGTCTTGGAACAGAAAAGCACAGTAAGAAAAATAAAACCCTTTGGAATGATTTTTTCCGGATTGAATATTAAGAGACCAGAAAGTGGCTGCTTTTCCAAGCATGATGAGGGTGATTCAAATTATTCTCACTCAACTGTGGATGGCCTGATGGGGGTCCGATTGCTGAGTACTATGTTGGACATAAAAAGTGAGACAATTAGTCTTCTCAAGAAGCTAAGGAGATGGCTTAATTGGCATCAGGAAACAGGAAACAAGAACTTTTTTTTGTTATTAAATATGATGAGAAAAAACTCAGTGCTGAGGCCTGAGGATATTGGCACAAGAAATTGTTATGAATAAATTAGCAAATCCATTAGATTATGGTCTGGTTTACCATCTGATTTTGGCAACTAATCAATTCTTTATTGATCATCTACTATATACCTAATACTAGATATTCCTACAAAGAGGATTATGTATTATTTATAATGTGTATTCAGTCTACATATAGAAGGTATTTGAGGGGGCCTACCAACAAATATATATATAAAATAAAGCCATTAAAATAGAATTAGACAATACCTGTGGAAGAAGGCAGAGGCAAAAATCACTAACCACATAGGCCAATGTAGTTACTATGATTGAGAATTAAGATTAGCTCTGAGCTTCCTGGCAGACAGCACAAAATGGAGATCATGGTGGATGCATGTTTGCACTACCAGATACACTAAGAACACGTAGAAATGTAAACTTCTTGCTACACTAACTTCCAAGAGAACTTGGATGGTCAGCTTCCTGGGGGTAGTGACTGAGTCTTAACTTATCTTAAGGTCTGGGTCACCTGGTAGAGTGCATGGCACATATTAGAAGTATAATAACAAAGAATTTGTTGAATTTATTACACTGATACACTGGTTGACGGGGATGTAGAAGACGGGAAGGGTTATTTGAGATAGAGTGGTATTATAGTCTCTCTTAGGGAAGGAAGCCTTTTTGTGGAAGTGGGAGGAAATTTAATAGAGGAAACTATCTCCATAGGTAACGGAGGATGTGAGAAGGCAAGAAGGGATGGGAGGCCAACCACTATAGCTTCTAAACCAGAGGGAGTAAGTGGTATTGCTAGGGCTAGGGTCACCTGGGAGAAACTAGAACCATAGGAAACGTATCAGGTGGGAGCTAGAGCTATGCAATCAGGTGGGGGAGTATGCAATCATTGCCAGAGGAGGAGGGAGGGGGGGTTAAAAACTGGCTTTTCCCTTCCCTCACCCTCTCTCTTGGCTCCCATTGGCCGACCTCATTTGAAATCAGCTGAGGTATGAATTTGAGAAACACAGTCTCAGGTCTCAGTACCTCTGAGATACAGAAGTGAGCAGAGGAAAGGTAAAGATGGATTTGAGGGTAGAGGACTCAGGACTGGCACAGGTGCAAATAGGAATCTGGTACATCTGTGCTCAACTTGGCCAGATCTGGAATCATGGGATTGTTAGGATACTAGAAAAGCGATGTCTTCCCCTCTCACCCCCTCCCCCAATCTTATTCATAGAAAGTACCTGGGGCTTCTGATAATCTCTAAGGTACTTTGAGAATGTGATTTGGTTGAAACAGATTTAGGTGCAAACCCCAGCACTGCCACTTGAGCCACATCAAGAACTTGGGCAAATTACCCCGCTTTTCAGAACCTCAACTTCTCCATCTCTACAATGGTAATGATTGTACCTACGTCACAAGATTTTTGTGAAGATTAAATGAGAAAATTAATATAAAACACATAACAGTGCATGACACATAGAAGCTGAGCCCCCTGGCTGGTCTGAGATTATTAATAGTAGTTGGTGACTACTTCAGCCTCTCATGACTGCTGCTTTCAGCCGAATCTACTGGGCCTTCAACCGAAGCAGTGCCACCCCAACGAGGCCTTTCCAAGGTGTCCTTTCTGTGTTACCAATGCCCTCTGAATGTACCTCTATCGAGGCATATTGCATGATATTTTAGAATTATCTGTTTACGTTCTGTTTTCTTCATTAAAATGTGAGGTCCTTCCAGGAAGGAGAGTATGGATTATTCTCTCCATAGTATACCTAGCATTGTTCTCGGCAAAAGGTATGAGCTTGGCAAATGTTTGTTGAATGAATAAATAAATGATTGCTATTATTCATCCATGAAAAGTAAGATGAACAATTTTCCTAGCCATGGTAATCTGCCTTCTCTAGCTCCCTCTTGATTATGGGCATCATTGCCTGGTTTCTGAAGCAAATCCTGAACACCACAGGGAGTCCATGATCACCTAGAGCCCAGGAGATGGGAGAAGAATGAGGGAGATATAAGAGTTGGCTAGAGCAGGTTGGGAGAAAGATAGTGGACATCTATTGGATATCATATGAGCACTTCATTTTTAGAAAGAGCGGCCATGGGAGCTCCCATGCTTGTATAAAGAGCCTCTAACACCGTTCTCAGTTTATTGACTTCCAGGAGGATATGAGACCCAAATGGGGCCATTCAGTTTTGATCCCTTGGAATTTTAGAACAGAAACCTATACAGAGAAGTCAATAACTTAACCAGTGACCAAAGATGTAAGATATAATACTTGGAAGCAGTTGTCAGCCATACTTTTTCTCCGTATGCTGTAAAGAGAAGTTATCCTGCAGCTAGAGAAAAAAAAAAAAAATTAAGCAATTATGTGGAGGGGGCAGGAGGAGAGGAGTCCTAAGAATATTCGAGTCCCCAGTTCAGATTATCCCTGTCACATTTCTGTCCATGGATTCTATGAATCACACAAAAGTTTTATTATAAGCCCCCCTTTTTTATGTTAGTTCAAGTTTGGGTTCTGGTATATGCGACAAAAACATTTTAATCCAAAAGAGTGTGAAAATGGAATATGAAACGGGGAAATAATTTGAGACTAAAATATCAGTAGCCATGAATGCCAAAATATAACTTTTGTATTTCATTCTGTAGGCAGTGTGCAGCTTTTGCAAGTGTTTGAGGAAGGAAGTAAAATGTATTGGTCTGTATTAAATGAAAAGGCCCTGGCTGACACCTAAACAAAGTGTGTACCTCTCTCCCTGTCACCTCTGCAGTTCAAAAGTACTAATCACTTACTAATCTTAGGATGTGCTCTTCCCAATTCCCACACAAATATCTCTGGCCCACATGAATGCCCAGCACACTTTTCCTGGACTCCAAGAACCTTCCTTTCTGGAAAATTTATTTTTTCAGCGATATGCTTTCTGACTGTGAGAGAATTGTCCTTCCAGAACCAATACTATCACTATGGAAAGATGCCAAATGTCTGTTAGCTGCAGAGAGGGTTACATTCGGCACGTCAGGCAGAGGACAAAGATTTACAATGCATGCTTGGATTAGCTAAAAAAATTCATTCTTTCTGCCTTTCTGGTCTTACATTTTGAGGTGAGTAAAGATCTAAACTCCCTAGAGAGGAATAAGAGCCTGAGGCCATTAATCAAATGGATGCTGGGAGTCAGTGGCAGATGGATTAGGGAATCAGAGACCCTGGGCTACCCCACTCTCATACTAATTTGCTCTTTGGGCATAGGCTACTTATTTCCCCCCTCTGCGCCTCAGTTTCCTCATCTTTAAAATACAGGGGTTAGTCCACAGAGGTCTCACATTTGATTCTATCTGACTGAATTCTCCTTGGATCCTCCGGAAGGCAGGGGCACAAATTTGGGTCTGGGTCGCAATCGCTGAGGATGGCCCACTCCTTGGACAGCCCCTTAGACCAGGCCTGTAGATAGACTTGAAGTTGTCCTAGGTCTCATCAAAGGCACTGGAGGCTAAGTGTCTGTGGGTTGCAGACCCAGGATGCAACCTCAGCAAAGACAGAAAAGTAATGCCTCAAAGGTCCATCTGGGGCTTACGGGAGTATCCATCTCCTCCACTGGCTCAGATTCAGTTTGCATTAGTAGGAATAAAGTGTGGCTAGAATGCAGTGTGAAGTGAGGGGGTGTTTAGTTGAAAGGGAACAAGCTGAAGTCTTCCCTGGATGTTCCAATCTGCGCTCGATTCAGTTTGAACCACATAATCCGGCACTAGATCACATTATCTCCTGAATTGTTCTCTCATTTTTTAAATGTGTGCTCGGTTCAGATCCGTAAGTTGTTTGAATTTATTTAAGTTCAAGGGTACCTATTTGTAGGGCAGCCACTCTCTGCCATACCTTGAAGATAAAGAGACACAGGCACCGTCCCTGCCTTTGAGGAACTCACTGGAGAGGGATATAGACAAATAAACAGATGTTTACACAGAGGATGTTAGGATAGAGGGGTGTATTTGTTTTCCATTGTTGTATAACAAATCACCACAAATTTAGCAGCTAAACATAACACCTATTTATTAGCTCATACTTCTGTAGGTCAGAATCCAGATGGGTTCAAATGGGTCCTCTAATCAGGGTCTCACAAGGTCAGGGTCAGGGTGTTGTCTGGGCGGCTTTTATCTGTAGGCTCAGGAGAAGAATGCACTTCCAAACTCATTCAAATCAGTGGCAGAAGCCTGTTCTTTGAGATTGTAGATCTAAGGTGCTTTGTTTCCTTGCTGGCTGTCAAGCTAGGGCCTGCTCTCTGTTGTAGAGGTCAACTGCATTCTTTCTCATATGGACCCTTTCTTCCATCTTCAAACCAGCAGTGGAGGGTGGGATCCTTCTCATGACTTCACTTTCTCTGCCTTCTTCTTCTGCCTTTTCCTTCTACCACCAGCCTAAGAAAGTAACGTACTTTTAAGGACCCTTATGATTAGATATGGCTCATGTGGTTAGTCTTCCTTTTTAAAGCTCAGCTATGTCTTATAACATAACACAGTCATGGGAGCAGTATCTTTTCACGTTCACAGATTCCAAGGCTTAGGTTGTGGGAATCTTTAGGCCCGTTCCTGGAACTCCTGCCTGCCATAAGGATGTAAACATGCATGGGGTAGAAGCAAATACCCCAGCTCCATGAGATCATGGGATGGCGTCTTGGCAGAAGTTACCTGGTTGGATTTTCTAAGGATGACTTAGAGTTAAACAGGGAGAGAAGGGGAGTGAAAGGGGCACTTTGGAAAAGATGGGTGGAAGGGTACCGTGGTAAGCTCAGTACTCTTGTTCCTTCCCAGCATCTAACTCAGTGCTGAGCATGGAAGAGTTTGCAACATTTTCTTGCTGAATAACTGGTTATAGGTCATTATAAGGATTAAATAAGATAATACTCAGAGAATATGAGAGCAGTGCTTGGAACAAAATACTGTTTATATGTACTAGCTATTGTTGTCCTATGACTCAAGATAGGAAACCTCATGCAAATAGATCTGGAATATTTATTCATTCATTTAACAAACATATTTTAAGAACAAACTAAATGCCAGTGTGAGGTGCTGGGAAGACAGTGGAGAGCAAAGCAGATGATCCTGACCTCAGCATGGGGATACGGACAAGCAAAGGGACAGCTGTAAGTGTGCTGAATGCTTCATTGGTCAGCTGCTACTCTCTGTTAAGGTATCTGGCTTTTGGAAGGTTGTTTCCTTCTTGTTTGCCTAACGACTGAGCACAAGAATCCTCTTTTACGTTGACATCCCTCTCTAGTCCCCAGCCTTCATCATTGTACTGCTCTTTCTCTACCCCACCCCCACCCCCTTCATCCCTTTCTCCCTCCATCAATTTCTTGTTGTCTGCCTTCTTCCCTCAATTTGAGCACCACAGGGCAGGGACTATAGCCTATTCACTTTGTGTCCCCAGTGCCCAGCAGCATTCTGGTTCATGGTAGCCCTCAGAAAATGAGTGTTGAATCAATGAGCTCTTAGCTTAGGCTCAGGTCTCTTCTCTGGATAAAACTTACCATTTTAGTTTAGGTTATTTTTAATAAACATTTGCATAGCACCTGTTAGGTGCCAGTAAGTAAGCAGCAGAGCCAAGATTCCCACTTAGACAGCCTGCTGCACTTGACAGAGGTAAGTGTGCACCTTCAGACCTTCCTGCCAAGCTTTGTACCTAATACGACTAACAGCAACAATGACAACAAACAAATAAAAACAATCACCATAGCCATTTACTGAGTATTGTTGCACAGTTCTGTATTGAATTTGTAGGACAAATTCCTACAACACTAGAGGGTAAGAATTATTACCTTTATTTTACAGATAAGGATTCTGCCTCTCAGAAACGTTAAGTCACTTGCATGTGGCCACAGGCCAGTATGCAATGGACCCAGGACTTACACAGTCTGTTTGATTCCAAATGTGGGCTCTTTGGGGGGAGAATTTAGTGCTTTAATCAGTTGTTTTCATTGAACTGACCATTCCTTTTCTTTTGCAATGACTGACCACCTTGGCATCCATGGAATCACTGTCTTAGATACACTTTTCAAGCATTTAGGAGAGGGTCAGAATCTTATTATTATGGGCACAAATAGCATAAACCAGTTCACAATGATGTCACCATGATCTAACAGAATAAAAGATCAGTTCTTCTGTGTAAATCAGTTCATGCCCTGTGTCTTCTGAGTTCCCATCTCAGGGCTGCACTCCTGTCATTGTGACTATAAAACGGATTATACTTTTCCAGTGCACTATAGAGAGCCCGAGTGACTTCATCAGCTCACTCTCCATTGATACGAATTTTCCTTAAATCATTTCTTTTTTACCCAAGAGAAGACCATGAACACACAACTACATGAAGTATGTATAAACTCCAATGGTCAGCTAAATTTGGCAAGGTTGTTTTATCCATTCTGTACCCCAGCACTCAACCCAGGGACTGGCACATAGAAATTACTCAGTGAGGGGCACCTGGGTGGTTTACTCGGTTAAGCGTCTGACTTCAGCTCAGGTCATGATCTCATGGTTCATGGGTTTGAACCCCACGTTGGGCTCTCTGCTGACAGTGTGGAGCCTGCTTTAGATTCTTTGTCTCCCTCGCTCTCTACTCCTCCTCCACTTGCTCGGGTGCTCTCTCTCTCTCAAAAATAAATGGATAAACATTTAAAAAAAGAAATTGTTTAGTTAATGTTTGTTGAATGAAGAAGAGAAAGAAAGAAAGAAAGAAAGAAAGAAAGAAAGAAAGAAAGAAAACATTGCCTTTGTGCTTAGCAATGGAGCTGAGTCTAAAAGGAGCATAGTGGGTTGGAATTTGGCACACATGGAGTAAATTGTAGCAGTGCCTCTCAGACTATCTGTGGGGAAAGGCCTATGCTCATCTTTTATTTCTAATCAACTGTGAATTGATATGTGGTCTTACTACAACCATGTGCTTTGCACCCCAGCAAATTGTCTCTGTAAATTCAACAGCATCCTGATTGAGGCCATGAGACAAGGCACTGGTCTCATATTGGGAAATCACAGCAATGTCAAATTGCTATAAGATTTTCTAAAAGCTCACTCTCAGTTTCTATACTTAGCTCATCAAAACCAGAAACAAACCATTTGTAGTCCAGCCCTGGTCCCTGATCACATTGAGAACAACACTCTTTAGAGCATGGACTTGGACTCATGTCTACTAACTAGATGTACGTGATTTAGGAGAAGTTACTTAAGTTCTCTCAGCCTCCAAAGTTTTCTCGCCTAGAAAATGAAGAAAGCAGTAATATATCCCTTATGGGGTTGTAATGAGGATCCAATGGAATAATTCATTCAGTATTCATTCAATAAACATTTATTGAGCTTCTATTATGACAATTACTCCCTTAAGCACTGGAGAAAAAGTAGTGAACCAAACAAAGAAAAAAACCCCTGTTGTCATGGAGCTTAGACTGTGGTGAGATAGTCTGTATAGAGAGGGTAGCCCAGTGCCTAGTAGTTACCAGCTGTGCACCTGCTGGTCACTTAACTTTACCAAGAGTCAGCTTACTAAAAATAGAGCAAAAATCACATACACCTCCTATTATTGTTTTGAAGATCCAACATGACCACAGAGATGATAGATCTTGCTGTGATAGTAAAAACAACTCAAAATTAAGTGCAAAAGGTTATGTTTCTGGATCTTGAGGCTCCGAGTTATGACCTATCCAGCAATTGGAAGATTCAAAGTAGTGGGGAGCTTCCATCTGAAACAAAGGGGGCTACAAAAGCTAAGGGATCCAGCAGAGCCTCATGAACCACATGGGAAGCCAATATCTAAAGCCAAATGCATGGCCAACTGGACAAAAGGAGTAACACATCAAAAGGGAGATTTCAAGGCCAAAGCAGAGAACCAGGATTTTGGAATCAGGCAGATAACCAGAAAAGAACAGACAACTCATGGCTTGCTTTGAGTGCTTACTGGTACATGTTGAATGGGCATGAGGCCAAGTTTAAAGGGAGGAGTTAGAACAGACACCACATCCAAGAGATATTACCAAGAACACAACCAGAGGGCTCAGTCTGTAATTAGGTTCATGGAGTGGGATTAAGGCTGTGACTGGGAGATAAAGCCAACAGTCCAGCAACAATGAAAACTCAAGGATGGAGCATGAAGCAAAGAAAAAATTATGCTGAGACTAAAATTTATGCTGTTAGCCTTTTCAGATCTACTCTCTACCATTATTCATCCTGTTCTGTGCCCCAGGAAGCAGACTGACACTGAGAGTAAATAGATCTCTTATCATCTGGTTTCTCAATAAGTTCTGCCAATGGGGAGGACAAGACACCGGAAGGAGGCTGGGAGAAGAAATGAAGTCAAGGGATTTGTTCCCCCAGGTTTCTCTCTTTAGACCACTTCAGGATGTCTGCATCCCTCCACCACAGATCTTTATCTCTGTTATACTCTCTGGATTCTATTAATCACTCCTTCCCTTTGCCCCTTCAGACCTAGAGACCTCAGGGAGCCCCACTTCTTACTAGTGCCAGGGTGCCATGGTATCCCCTATGGCTTCCCTATACTGTGCTCACAACTTTGTAAATAATCTTATTACCCTGATAAAGTGTGCCATCTGTTTTCTTCTGGAATCCTGACTAGAAGCTCCAGGACTTAAGTCCAGAGCTCTGTCTTACTGGGTTCTGTTTAGTTAACTATGGATAGGTCCGCCTAATTTAGAGAGACAGTGTTGGGCAGATGAAGAGTAGACAGTAAATCAGGCTAGAGTCAGGATTTGGAAGTAGTCATACTAGGGTCTTGGGTGTTAATTGGATAGATCCCAGGGGTTGAAAAAAGGCACATATTTAACGTTGTTCTTACTTTATGCCAGGCACTGTTCTAAGTGCAATATATTTGTGAACTCCTCCAATCCTTATAGTAATGCTATAGAGTTAACAGTGCTATTGCCAGCATTTTACAAAATGAGGACACAGAGGTCAAGTAACTTGCCTGAGATCACACAACTAGTAAGTGGCTGTAGGGGGAACTAAACACAGATAGTCCAACTCCAGAGTCCATGGTCCTAATTGCCAGTCCTTCACTGCACAAACATTCATTCTTCACTTCCAAGGTACTGGGCCTGTACCTTCCTTATTCTCCTTCATAGTCTGAAAATTGCTAATAACACACTTTGCACTGGCGTTAGTATTTTAGTAAGCTTTAGCACAGTTTGAACCTCCCGTTTCTTATTTACTTCTTACAGGGTGTTAAGATTCATCAAAAGGGTAAAACATCCAGCCCAAAGCTCCACAGTCCAGAGGATGGTGGACACTGGCCTTATGCTCAATTCCTCCTAAGGTTTTTCTATTCTATCTCATAAACCTTGAAGTTTTTATGGCAGGGACGGCATCTGTCTTTTTCACTGCCATACTCAAGTGCCTATTTCATGGTAGTAACATGATAACACTTACTGGATGAATGAATGAATGAATGAATGAATGAATGAATGGTTTTGACATGTCCTTTAACATTCAGAGCTTATTATAGGGTATCCAGGAAAATCATATTATTTTCTTTACATGCTCTTCTTTTATTGGAACCCATCACTGTGGTAGCATCAGAATTGCCTTTTAGCATCTCCCAGCTCTCTTGGGCCATTTTCTTTTCTTAGATCTGCACACAGAGCAGAAATTATTCTTGCTTGGTAGCACCTTGATCTCTCTGCAAGTTCACTACCTTGACTGGCTATTACAGGGTCTTACTAGAGCATTTGCTTGCTTCCTTTATCTTATTTTTGTTATAGAAGTGGTTACGTGCTAATTCTTTTATTACAAAGTCATACCTAGGTCTGAATCCTTACTTTGTCATTTGTGCATGAATTGCTTACCCTGTCTGTCTCAACTTCTTTATCTATAAGGTGGTTGTAATATCCGCTTTACAAGGTTGTTTTGTGGATTACATGAGATAATGTATACAATCATTATCATTTCAGATCCACCAGGAAGTAAATGATAGTACAGAGCTGAAATGTAAGATACCTTTTGGGAGTAATGCCTATGAAAGATAAATGGGAAAGGGAGCAGGAGTCATCAGCGTCTGAAGACTATGAAGCAGATCTGATATCTGTGAAAGGAGCAGAAGGAGGAAGCAAGGTTGGGTAGAAAGAACCCTAGACTATGGCTCAGCTCTGAGCAAGAGTTGGCAAGGCTGACAAGGGTCTCTGACACCCAGATTGCCCATAGAGGATTTTTGCAATAGGCAGAAACCTAGTATCCCATTGTGCTCAGTCTTTGATAAGAGCTAGTAGGAAGTGTTGGTACCTTTAGCACAGCTACTGAAGTATGTAAAGTTCTCAGCAGAGTGCCAAGCCCCAAGTAAACACTCGATAAATGTTAGTTATGGGCATCATTATTTTTATGAGGAGCCCAAGGAATGAAAACAAGTGTTATTATTCCTTGTACTGTGGTTAGCTGTGTACGCCTGTGTTAAAGAGAAATTATTCACTGGACCCTCATTAAAATTGGCGAGGCAGATTTTATTTGAGCTACTACAGTGGGGAAGAGAACTATTATAGGATTGGGCTCAACTCTGAATATAGCAAAGACAGCTGGAGATTTATAGTAATAAACAGTGTGAGTGGGTCATTGGATGGAAAATTACTAAGAGGAACTTGATTAGACATCAAGAGTAGGGAGGTTCTTGTGAAATTGGCTTAACAGAAATCTTGCTAAAGGTAGGTCATGGACTTATATATCAAAGGTAAGAGATGAAGAACTTGATTGAATATCAAGGGGGGAGGATTCTTGCTAAACTGACTTAGCAGGATTCTTTGTTAAAACTTGTTTCAGGGGCACCTGAGTGGCTCAGTTGGTTAAGTGTCCACCTCTTGATATTGTCTCAGGCTGTGATCTCTCCATTGTGAGATCAAACCCTGCATCAAGCTTCATGTTGGGTTCTGTGCTGACTAGAGCCTGCTTGGAATTCTCTCTCTTCTCTCTCTCTCTCAAAATAAATAAATAGACTTAAAAAAAAAAAACTTGTTTAAGCATATCAAGGATGAGGCCCAAGATCAAGGCCTACTAGAGAAGAGGGCTCAGAGGACTCTGACTGAAGTTTAGTCAAGAGGCCTGTCACCTCTCCTAGATGAAGGGCACCTAGGTCAGGAATCACTCCTGGGCGATCTCTTCACCTAACTTCTGCCTCTTGCAGTAGGATCCTGGATGCATAGTAGGGTCCTGCAAATGCCTGATGCATAGTAGGGTCCAGGAAAGATTCAAGGAATGATTCTGTGAGTGAATATCAGTGTGTGCAAGGAGTGGACTTACTAAACTGAACCCAGTGGTCAGGACCAGCACATGGCATGACAGGATGACATCTGAGGGTAGCTGACCAGTATACCTTCTGAGTCTATCAATTTATAACACACAGAATCCTAATGCAACTGAAGTCAGGGTTGAACAACTGGGAAGTCTATCTGCATAGAATACCTGGTAGCCATATGTGTGGGTAGAGATGCCTAGAAATGACATATTATATACAATATGCCCTCAGGAGTTATAGACAAAAGCTTTGAACCACAACAAGGCCAAAGTTATAACTTCCAAATTCTTCCCTTCTTTTTTTTTTTAATGTTTATTTATTTATTGTTGGGAGAGAGAGAGTGCAAGCAGGGGAGGAGCAGAGAGAGAGAGAGAGAGAGAGAGAGAGAGAGAGAATCTCAAGCAGGCTCCATGCTGTCAGCACAGAGCCCAACACAGCACTCAGTTACATGACTCTGAGATCATGACCTGAGCCCAGATCAAGACTTGAATGCTTAACTGACTGAGCCATCCAGGTGCCCCCAAATTCTTCCCTTCTAAATTTAACTTCTTGTTAGCAAATAATTCAGAATATTGAAAAATCTAACCACATTGTACCTTTCTATAATGTTGTCTTCTGAGGGCCATTTTAATTTCCCACATAAATTTCTTTGAATGACATTCATTACACTTAGCTTTATTCTGAATACTCTTATATATGAAATTATATGAATTTTTTTTGCATATTCACCCTCAATTTGTATATGGAGAAATAGATGTTCAGAGAGTGCACAGGTATTTCCCAAGGTCAAAGGATAAGCACATGGAAGAATCAGAAATTGGGCTCCCAGACTCCTAGCCCTAGCCCCATGCTACATTCTCTTTGGAGTGTGTGTGTGTGTGTGTGTGTGTGTGTGTGTGTGTATGTGTGTGTGTGTGAATAGACTAATAGTGATCAGCCACATAGTCATTTGACTAATTGCTCTGATCAAAATTGTCCTGGAGTAGAGGGGAACACATTTTTTTTTGAAATCAAGGCATTGGAGCTAATTAAAATAAAATCTGGACAGGAACCATCAAGATTCAAATTTCTCCAGTTGTCCTCAACAACCTACTTAGTTCATTAGTCTCCAGTATGAACTTCCCTTTCCCCACCTTTGTTGAAGTACATTACCTCATTAGGCAGTTACAGGTCTGCTCCTGTCCATCTGCATACAGACTCATGAAGATGCTTGGAGCATTTATTGAAGCAGTCATTAGTGCCCTTTGGTCAATTAAAGGACCTTTGTTTTCTTTGGGAAAGAAGCTCACTGCACGGTAATATTCACTTTGCTTCATTCCTAGATTAACACATGGACCTGCTTTGAATGAGGAAGGTGGCAAGGGAAAGTGAGAAAGCAGTGGACTTATAGCTGGAAGACCCGGGTTTGGACATAGGTCATAGCTCTTAGTAGCTGTACAACCTGAGACACCTTAGTGGACCTGCTTGTGCCTTAGCTCCCTCATTAATAAATGCCAAACAAGGGTTGGGAGTAAGGCTTATCCGCAACCCCAGCGCCTACCTCTTCCAGTCACCTACAGGAATGAGGAACTCACAACTTGGGTACACCTGTAATACATTTGTGGCAACATTGGTTGGAAAGAGCTTCTCTATTAAAATACTTGCACCCCGTGGAAATTGTGAATATGCTAAATATCAAACATTTCAGGTCCCCCAAATGAAGCTTCTGTAAGGCCCTACAGCAGTATCATCCTAGCTAGGAACAACACCCCGATCCCTTGTGTATGGACCATCTATATCTACTGCATGCTTCATGTAACATTATCCCAACTCCTCACAATAACCCTGCAAAGAAATGATCATTTCCACTTTACAGCTAGGAAAACTAATGCTCAAAGAGGCTCTACACTTAAGCTTTTTCCTGTTCTCACCTTTCTTCAGCTCAATTTCAATCTTTACCATGTCGCACTGTGCGGTGATTATTCATTCACTTAGCTGACCCCTTTGAGACTGTGCACATAGTAGGTGCTCAATAAAGCCTTGCATATTAAATGAGGGAATAAATCTGCCTTTCTGTCTGGAGATTTGATCAGGCAGACCCTGGAATGTGGGGAATGGCTGGGACTCATTCTAGGAAGAAGGTCCTTGTCCAGCTATGAGTGGTAAAGGATGATACCTCCCATTGACAAGACCCACAGCCACATAGTGTACAGATTTCTGCATAGAGAGAGAGCAAAGTCATAGTAACAGTGGTCCAGAAGTAATTAGCAGGTTGTGGAGCTCAGCAGGGGGTTATTTGAAGACGGGTACTCACAGCAATTTGAAGCCTAGTTATCCAAAAATGGTTATCCAAAAAAAAAAAAAAAAAAAAAAAATCCTCAGAGACTGTAAGAGTGGCTGGATGCTGAGGGCATCTGCCCAAATCCCTCCTGCATGAGATCCAGATGCATTCTAGGAGCTGGAGACATACCTAAGCCTGTGTGCAAAGGTGGAGGAAGTTGGTCAGATGCCTCAACTGTGGAAGGATAGAGTAGAACATTAGGAAATAAATTTGGTCTCCCAGCAGCTCAAGACTTGTGACTGACTCAGACAGTGTTGTGATATCAGGTGTCATGGCTTCCCCTCCACTCAGCATATCTGCATTTAAAAAGGCTCGTGGAAGAACAACTGGATCAATCCAAAGGAATTAATATTTAATTGGACGCCTTTCAGAAACTTGGATAAAAGGATGAGGGAGATCCCTTGTGAGGTCAGGCCTTCCCAGCAAACCATGCTGAGGCCACTGTTTTTAGCTGTGTAGGTTGGGCTCTACACAAATATACGTGGCACCTTCAAACCACCCGGAAGGAATGTTACCTAAAACTTTCACTGGACTGTCACTCTCTATGCATAGTAAATGGGATTTGCATAGCAGAATAAGCCACTTCCTAGAGTCTCCTTTTCTCCTTTCACATGGGGCTAAATCCCTTGTATTGTTCAAGGCCCAGCTTGAATGTCACTGCCTCTGGGAAGCTCTCTTTCCCTGTTGGCCTCCTAACCACCCCCTTCCTTTCTTTGTTCCTCTAGTGACTTGTTTGCCTAGGTCCCTGATGTGGTTCCTGGCCAACACTGCAGCTTTATTCTTGGCACCTTTCCTCTCATTTATGCTCTAGTCATCCTATTCTTCTCCTCCCACGTACACACAGCAGAAACACCTAGCCTCAGAATGCTCCTTCATGGTTCCCTGGCTATGTGCATGCCGTTCTGCTGTATCCATCTGGACGGCTTTCCCCACTCCTCTCTCTTTCTGGCTAACTTCCAGGCGTCTTCCAAGACTTTGCTCTGGCCTGAGACAGGGACTGCAACCATATGGCTCACCAGTGTAGCCCGAGCTGCTAGTGTGCCACCTAAAATGTAGAAATGCAGGGAGTACTGGTTGCACGCATGCATGAATGAATCTCCTCCCAGAAACATGTTCTCTGCTACTCATCCCCCCAGTCTGAGCTAGGTGTCAGTCCTCTCCGCTCCTTTATCATCCGTGCTCTCTTCTCAGTTACTATTTTATTTTGGAAAGTGTCTGTGTCTGTGTCTAGATTTTCCACCCCTCCCCTACTGCTGGATTCTTTTTTTAAGTATTTAAAAATTTTTTTTTAATATGGAATTTATTGTCAAATTTGTCTCCATACAACACCCAGTGCTCATTCCAACAGGTGCCCTCCTCAATGCCCATCACCCACGATTCTAACTTTCTCAGTGGCAGGGGCTGGGTTTCATTCATCTTTAGGCTTTCATTGTTCAGTGAAGCACTTGGCATACAGTAGGCCCTAAATAAATGTTAACAGTAAATAATGGAATTGAGCTAGATGATTGCTACTCTTTTTTAAAAATGCTTATTTATTTTTGAGAGAGAGATCATGAGCAGGGGAGGGGCAGAGAGAGAGAGAGGGAGAGAATCCCAAGCAGGCTCCGCACTGTCAGCATGGAGTACAATGTGGGGCTCGATCCCACAAATTGTGAGATCATGACTTGAACTGAAATCAAGAGTCAGATGCCCAACTGACTGAGCCACCCGGGCACCCTGAATGATACTCTTAAGACATTACATTGTAGTAAATAATTTTCTCTCTCTTTTACTGAGTAGAGCTCCCAGTATCCCACGTAGTGCCTATTATATACTCAATACTAATTATCATTTGATTTGAAAGATAAACACTAATTGAAGAGTCAGTATCTAGCTCTGATGTTGCCATATGGCAACTGGTGACCTTGGGGGAGGTCAGTAGGGCTTTTTGAAACTCAGTATTCTAATCTACTAAATGAGTATAAAAATTCTCTACTCTCTTAGTTCAGTTCTGCTGTAAGTAGACTCCATTACGAGGACTTGGGTTATATAGTTTATTTGGGAAGCACAAGTAAGGGGGTAGGGAAAGTGAGACAGGGAAGAGAGATAAAGCAGTAGCATCTGCAGTAATGATGGGTTGCTACAGTGGACATGTTTAGCCCAATAACACTGGGGAAGTTCTGAGAAATCCTGTAGAACACACCTGCAAACGGTTTCTGGAGATGAGCTGGAAGCTGGGGGTACTGCTCCATTACCCTCATTCCCAATCAGTTGAAAATTGTCCCTGGGGTTATTGCCTCCCCCTGGTGTATTATTGTTGAATTGGCCTAATCAAACCCAGCTTATTTGCTCCTGAAGGGTCCTTGAGGAATCCACAGCTATTGGTAATGCTCATTATTTCTCCAGGAGAATCTGAGACCTCTAACAGCTCACTCAGAGTTTTTTTTCTCTTTCTGTCAAAGAGACATCTCCTCCTTTCTTACCCTGTCATCTACACAGGCAAGCTGCAGCCAGTGTGTGGGCACCCTGGGAGGGCTGATTCTTTCCTCCACAGAGAGAGGACTACAGTGGGGGTGCTCCTATCCTAGACCCTCTCTACCTGAAAGATCTGGAAATCTGGAAAGATCCTCATTATGAAGCTTTCCCCTGTATGTCAGCTCCAAGGCTAGGACATTCTTAGATTCAGCCTTATAGTAAAGTTTCCATGTGGCTTGTTCAAGGAATTCTTTGCATCTTTGAGATGTTTCCCCTAGCAAAATCAGTTTTAGTTTTGTAGTATAGAATTAAATATTCGGGGAACAGAAGTGCTTAGAGAGTGAGCTGACCTACTTGATAGAAGTTTTTAGGTAATTATGATGATTTGATCTTTTTTGAAAAAGGAAAGTCTTAGATATTCATATGCTTTGATTCAATAACTTTGTTTCTTAGCATGTATTATGAAGAAATACTCCAATAGAAAATGCCTTACACACAGAGGCACTTGTCACCGAATTATTTGTAAGTGAAATTGTGGCTGACAACAGAGTGGTGATCAAATCTTATGAAGAGTTTGCAGTACTGTGGGAAAAAAATGTGCTATCACAATTTTCAGAGAAAAATACTAATTTCAATATATATATATTTTAACATTTAGAATATCAACTTTATTATTATTTTTGAATATTAAATTTATTGTCAAATTTGTTTCTATACAACACCCAGTGCTCATCCCATCAGGTGCCCTCCTCAATGCCCATCACCCACTTTCCCCCAGATTTCAATATTAAATGTGCACCTCAATCAAACCAATGAAATAAACCAAATAAATTATACCCAGGCAAAAGACAAGAATTTTATTTTACATCAAAATGTTAATGGTGGTTGGCTTAGAGTGCTAGTATTGTGGGAATTTTTTTTTTCTTTTCTTGACTTTTCTGTATTTTTACATGAAGCAAGTATTTCAGTTCAAAGAATACTTACTTTTTTTCTTCTTTAAAAAAAAATTAAATTTTTTTTTTTTTGAGAGAAAGAGACAGAGCATGAGTGGGGGAGGGGCAGAGAGAGAGGGAGACACAGAATCCCAAGCCTACTCCAGGCTCTGAGCTGTCAGCACCAAGTGTGATGCGGGCTTGAATTCCTGAACCGTGAGATCATGACCTGAGCCGAAGTCGGACACTTAACCCACGAGTAATCCAGGCACCCCGACTACCTTTCAATGTGATATAAAAAACATTCATGTCCAAACTTGAGTAAATACTATCTTTACAATTGAGTAAACATATGCATGTGAAAAAAAGAAGCGAATACAGGAATGATTGTCGTTGCTGTGGTTAATAGGCAGTGATGCCCTCTTCTGGCTGCACTAAGAGCCCCTTGGAGAGCAAGTGAAAAACACAGGTCGCCAAGTTTCATCCTCAGAGATTCAGTTAGTTAGATGGAGTCCTGGGGTGTCTAATTTTGACCAGCTTATGGTGATTCTAATATAGTTTATCCATAGTACAGCCTTGGATAGCTACTGTCATTTGGAAACTTGGATATCTTTATTTTCATATATATATACATATATATATATATATATATATATGTATATATATATATATACATATATATATATATATGTATATATATATATATATATATATGTTGTTGCCAAATTATTTTTACAATAGAAAATGCAAAAGCACATGTGATTCTAAGTGTTCAGCAATATGGAAATGGCCTCCTTCCAATTTTGTAATCTAGTCTTCTCTTCTAGCATTAAGACTTTCTCTCCTTACTTCATAAGATTATTTTAGCCATTACATATTATTCTACCTTGTGCATATACTATAACTCATTAACCAGTCCTCTGCTCTGGAAGAAGTGTCCCAGGAAGAATGGCTGAAGACATTAGAAATTTTCATTTGAAGAGCAAATGTATCTAAAGATAGAGTAATTATTGAGGAGAATATTTGTTTCCTAAGATCCCGGCAGGTAAAACCATGACTAGAGAATGGAAATTCCCATTAGACAAGTGATAGCTTTCAAAGCCATGCTTGGCATACCTTTGGTCAAGATGTTTTAAACAGGGCTTAAGTATCAGATATATGAAATGATTCCTGACAGCTCTAGGGTCTTTCCAAACCAGACATGTCCTCCAATCATGATCTACCCCCCCACTCCACCTCTCACCAATAATACATTTCTACTCATCCTGGGCAAACCTATTTGCAAGGCTAATATAATCAAAAGTTTACTAAACTGATTGTCGTTTATTCCAAACAGTGCCTAATTCAAAGCAAATGCTCGTCCCCAGACAAGTTGGGCTCTATTGTTCCTGGGAAAAAAAAAAAAAAAAAAAAAAACCCAAAAAAACCCCAATATATGAAAATCCAAACATAAGCAAATAAGTTAGGGTTATAATTATTTGCTGAACAAAAATTTCCCCACAGGGCTCCTTTAAGTTGTGGGCTCTCATACGCATTACAGTATAATTAAATTATAAATTAAATTATATTATAATTAAATTATAAATTAAATTAAATTATAATTAAATAATTAAAAATCTGGTTAACACCTAACCCTCTTGTAGTCTCCCTCTCAGGCCTTGCTGAGTTCCCTCTTCTCCTCGACTAAACCCTGTGATCTCTGCTTGAAAGCTCATTCCTGCTCTGGGATTTGAGCCCCGACCTCCCTTCATGAAGCAGTGGTATGGGACTCCATCTGTATGTATAGGTGTCATGGCACCTTGCTCTGGTTAGGACTTCACCTTTTGGGTTTCAGTTCTCATGACTGGACTCCTGTGTTGGCCTCTGGAGAGCCTGGGGTCCTGTCCCATTCATCTGTTAGGACTGGGCCTGATTTTGTTCTTACCCATTCTGCTCATCTCTGCATACTATAATTGTGTCAGCCAGTGTCTGAGAAGGACCATCAACAGGCAGGAATTCAATATGAGAAACTTGTTGCAAAAGTATTGGAATAACTGAAAAGCCAAATGGGGCCAAGTGAGGTACTCCAGAGATTAGCAATAGCAGTAAACAGCTACCATCCGTAGGCCGGCTGATGAAGGGAAGGGTAGGTACGATCCCAGAGCCCAAGATCAGGGACCATGCTGTTTGAACTGGAACACAGGATGGAAGCTGTTTGGAAGAAGGTGGGGCCACAGAGGGAGAAGCTGTCAGGTGAGAGGAGGTCGGGCCAGCTTGTCCTGACAAGTCTCCAGCCTGTACTTATTGGCTGAATTCAGCTAAATGTCAGTTAGTGAAGGATCATTGTGAGTATAATTTGCAGGAGTTATCACCCAGTTATAAGAGCAGAAAATAGGAAGTGGGGGATCAGATCTGAATACCAGTGGGCAACAAGCCTGGTACAACAACTGAAACTGGAATTGGTAAGATAATTCAAAACTGGATGGGGGTGCCAGGGTGGCTCAGTTGGTTAAGCATCTGACTTTTGATTTTGGCTCAGGTCATGATCTTACCATTCATGGGATGGAGCCCCACATTGGGATCTGCACGACAGTGTGGAGCTTGCTTGGGATTCTCTCTCTCTTTCTCTCTCCTCTCCCCTGCTCACAAGCACGTGTGCTTTCTCTCTCTCTCTCTCTCTCTCTCTCTCAAAACAAACAAACAAACAAACAAACAAACAAATAACTTGAAAAAAAACTGGCTGAAACCAAAACCCCTAGGGCAAGGGTAAAAATAATAATAACAAAAGTAATAAAAATTACAATAGCTAATATTTATTAGTTACTTTCTATAGTCACTTTCTGTTCTAAGAACTTTATATAAACTTAATTAATCTCACAACAGCCCTAGGAAGTATTCTCTATTTTCATCATTTCATTTTACAGATGAGGAAGTGGAGACTCAGAGAAGCTAAGTTATTTTCTCTGGGCCGCACAGCTAGAAAATAGCTGAGTCCATGCTTGAACATAGGAGTTTGTCTGAACAGCCCATGTGCTTAGCCATGTTATCCCACTTAAGTCTGCAGTCCTACGTCCTTAATCAATAGCTATTTGACTTTGCAAAATTCTTAGCAATTTCTTTAATTATCAACTCCCCTTACTTTGAAAAACTATTAATATTACCTATTTTACTATTACGAAGATGAAATGACATAATGCATATGGACTATGAACACTTTGCTAACACAGATGGCCTTAAAGCTACATTGAAATTTCTGTGCTTAACTTGTTTTCCCCCACCCTTGGAAAGGGAAAATGCATGAGTCATGTTCTTGGTCAGACCTGGTTCAAGTTCCTCCTGTCTGTCCTCCACCCCCTCATTCCTCTCTCTCAAGGCCCTAGTTCCTGGACCAGGACCTCATTAGGGCTCATAACCACCATCCAGTGTCTCTCTTCGACATTTCATGGCCGTTCTTTCCCTTCACGTAGACAATCTTGAGAAAATAGATTTTCCTTGACTAATGAGAATGTGTTAGTCTCTTGTTATTGCTGTGTCTCAGTGCAGTGTTTATAATGAGAAGGGATTAATTTTGTGACATTTTCAATGCCGTAGGCACTCATCAAAGGCCTTTGTATGCATCAATCTCAAAACTGTCCCTCAGTTTCAGGGGAGCCAGATTCTCTGATGCCCAGCCCCTCATTTCTCTATCCTTAAGCTACAGTGTCCTGAACTATAAAATGGGGAGGCCAGACTCTTCCTTGCCTCATTTCCAAAGCACATGGCTGGACAGACCTTGGTTATGTGGCAGAATAATAATAATTAATAATGATAATAATAGAGCTAACATCTCTGTAGTGCTTACCATGTGCCAGGCATATACACTGAATTATTACCACAATCCTGTTGGGTAAATGGTATTATTATCCTCATTTTACAGATAAGGAACTTGAGACAACTATTATTAACTATTTTTCCCAAGGCAAAAATAACTATTTTGCCCAGGGTTATAGAGCTAATAAGTGGCAGAGTCAGAATCAGAACTTAAGGCAGACTGGGTCCTGACTCAAAAAGAGGTAGTAGGACCTGTCTTGTGTGGCTCTTTCCTTGTGCAGGCTCCTTCCACTTTAAACTTTTGTGTCAGCAGGCAATTTATGCCCCAATGCTAGAGGAAGGGAACACAAATGTCCCTACAGTCTCATGCCCCAGAAGTCTCATGAACCTTCCCCTGTGCATAGAGGGGTAAACTTGGCTCAAACCTACCAGTCTTATATGAGGCTAGTGCCTTCCCCAGAACTTACGTGAATTCTTGACTTAATTTATTTTGTAGTCCCCTCTGCCTCTGCTCTTCTGTTCATCTTGAAACTGGCACATGTCAACCACAGCTCAAAACTCCACCCATTTCAGGCTTCCAGAAGTGACACAGTAGTTCCTAGCATATCATATTTCTAGTTTTCCTGAATGTTTTTCTAATTTTTAGGTATTTACTTAAATTCCAGTTAGTTAACATACAGTGTAATATTAGTTTCAGGTGTACAATTTAGTGATTCAACACTTAATATTCAACACCCAGTGGTCATCACAACAAATGCCCTCCTTTTTTTTTTTTAAAATTTTTTTTTTTCAACGTTTATTTATTTTTGGGACAGAGAGAGACAGAGCATGAACGGGGTAGGGGCAGAGAGAGAGGGAGACACAGAATCAGAAACAGGCTCCAGGCTCTGAGCCATCAGCCCAGAGCCTGACGCGGGGCTCGAACTCATGGACCGCGAGATCGTGACCTGGCTGAAGTCAGACGCTTAACCGACTGCGCCACCCAGGCGCCCCAACAAATGCCCTCCTTAATCTCCATCACCCATTTCTCTCATTCCCCCCATTACCTCCATTCTGGTAACCATCAGTTTGTTCTTGGTTTGCCTCTCTTTCTCTTTTCTTCCCCCTATGATAATTTGTTTCGTTTCTTAAATTCCACATATAAGTGAAATCATATTGTATTTCCCTAAAATCAACAACACAAGAAACCACAGGTGTTGGTGAGGATGTAGAGAAAGGGGAACCCTCTTTCACTCTTAGTTGGAATGCAAACTGGTGCAGCCGTTGTGGAAGACAGTATGGAGTTTCCTCAAAAAGTTAAAAATAGAACTACTCTATGATCCAGCAATTTCACTACTAGGTATTTACCCAAAGAATGCAAAAGTACTAACTGAAAGGGATACAGGTACCCCAGTACTTATAGTAGTATTGTCTACAATAGCCAAAGTATGGAAATAGCCCACATGTCCACCACTGATGAATGGATAAAGAAGATGTGGTATATATATAAAATGGAGTATTATTCAGGCATAAAAAATAATGAAATTTTGCCATTTGCAATGATGTGGGTGGAGGTAGAGAGTATTATACTAATTGAAATAAATCAGTCAGAATTTTCCAGAATATTTTTGTCTTGATGTGGGTTACATCATGGTGGGCAAGGACCTCTATGCATGGCCACCAGGTGTCCATACTGTACCTTTGGACAAATTAGAAAAAGCCCTCTCCCCATCTAATCTCTGGGACAAATTAGGAAAAGGACCCCTGTTGGGCAGACAAATGAGGAAAAGCTAACATAGGGTCCTACCAAGATGATAGCTTGGCCAGCAAAGTGGAAGTGGGCTGGATTTTAGTACACACTCCTGCTCTTATGCAGGGCACCATGTTTGAAACTATATGCATTAGTCCTGCTTCTGCCATTTGGACTCCAGCATGACTTATTTGCTTTTCCTCCTTGCCAGTCCCTTAAAGCTTCCAAAAGCTCAGTTCCAACAACTAATTTTTTTTTACCATGCTCAAGACCTTTAAAAACATATTCCAGAATTCCCTCTTCTTGCTAAGCAAGGCCCAACTCAACCCATTATTTTACATTATCATAAGTCATCAGAAGAGTCACTTCTTTCCCTAAATCTAGCCTTATCTGCTCAGTAAATTTCATTTCTAAACATGGCTCTTTCTCCCAGCAACCTTGGAGGGGTGTTCCATAAATGATGCAGAATGCAGGGGAGAGGCAGGGATGCTTTTATCTCATCCTTGAACCTGTAGCCCCATGTCCCACTTCCCTGCAGAGAGTTGCTTGCTTTTGCCTCCCAGAGGCACATGGCTGGACAGACCCTGGTTATGTGTCCGAGCAAGGCAATCCCAGCAAGCCCAGTACATAACAATCAGTCTTTGGTAGGCAAGAAGACAAATGCACACACAGTCCCTAGAAATTCTTAGCAGTGGTGCTTAATTCCCATGCAGTAATTATGTTCATCCATCTCTTGTTCTGCCCCCTGAGAAGTCTCAGCAGGGTGTGTCACATGTCCTGTGCAGCATCTTTAAGGTACATGGGCTTGGGAACCACTGCGTTACTATCACAGAGTAAAGGCAACTAAACCAGTGATCTCCCAAGCATCCCTATCAGTAAGATGTTTTTGATCTGGTTGCTCAAAACACATTATGCATTCATTGTATATATGTATCTTTGTACTAATGCTTAGATATCATAAACATATGAAAATAAAAACAAGAAAAGATGTATTAAAATAAATACGAGTAGAAGGTCCAGTATGCTCTTCCTACACCCCAGATGATCTATTTGCACACCTGCTGGGAAGTACAAAGCCTACCTAGATGCTGCCCAGGTAAGCTGTATTACCTTCTTGCTTGGAACTGTGAGAAGTATATACCCTTTGAAATCAGTCCTACCTGAGTCCTAACCCTAGCTTCCCTAATCTATGGCTAGGGGGTTTTGGATAAGTGATGTAATTTCCTGGGCCTTAGTTTACTTGTCCATAAAATGAGGTATGATACTCTGAGTCAGACCCTGTCCTGGGTGCCATGGATTTAGAGGTAGGGTGCAGGCCCCTTTGTCAGGAGTTCAATCCAGATGGAGTTTTGGAGGATCTGTGACAACTAACTTCAGATAACTTGGGATGCTAATTGAAGATACTGATTCCTGAACCTCACTTTAGACACAAGATCAAAATCTCTTACAACGGAACCAAAGAGTCTGCATTTTACATGTTTCCTAGTGATTCTTATGTACACAAAAGTGAGAGAGGTAATCAGAGTGGTAAATAGATGTAGTGGCGTAGTATCATGCAAAGTAATGAGAAGTGATACGTAAAGGGATAACTGAAGAGTCTGGGAACCCAGAGGACTGGGAAGCTTCTTGGAGAAAGTGGTGCAAGGCATAGTTCTTGCCTATTCCAGACCTCTCTCACTCTCAGGGGCCAGGGTTTGTCTTGACTGTGTCCCATCTAGAAATATTTGTTTGGCTCAGCCCTGGTCCTCTGAGTCTTCCCTCTTTTACCAGCTTCTCTCACTACCCCAATGATGTGTGCAGTGACAAATCTCATCTGGACTTACAGAATGCCTGTCCCACCAACTGCTACAGGCTTGGAGTAATGGCAGAGGTGCTGAAGAGGCGTATGCTCCTTCTATAGGGCAGGCACATTGTTGCTCTACTGAAAGCCTTGGGCTACAGTAAAGAGTTTAGTGTTGGTAATTTATTTATATCCTGTATTATTGCAAAACAGGATTTGAAGTGTCTTCAACAGATACAAATAGCACAAGTAAAAAATGAGATAAATGAGCAAAGATGGACAAAGAAAAAATAATGGTGGGATAGTTAAATGAAGACAATAGTAGAATCAGTAAGAAGCTATGAAACATATGGTCCTGCCCAGCTGTTACAAGTGGCCATACATTTGGCTTTGAGGTTCTTAGTAGCCAGCACAAACAAGGAAATAACCATTAGTTTTATAATATTCATAGCATCCATCTGAATAAGTTGAACTGGTTGCCAAGGAGAAGCATAACTTTTGTTAGGAATGTCATGAAGATGTAAAGCATCCACCGTACGAAAGTGAATGACAGCCTCAACATCCTTGCAGTAATTAGTTAGTATTCCATATAATTATTTAAGATTCCTTCAAGGTATAATATTTACTTCATCAAACTCTTTTATTTGGAGGTGATTTAAGGCTCATCTGTTCTACCCAACAGCAGGGAGAACTCAGCCATGAGGCATGGCAGCTTTCCTTTCAATTTCCCATTATTATAATATTCCTTCTTCTCAGCTCTGCCCTCTCCCCAGGGGAACTCTATCCCACCACACTTGAGACTTTCCAAATGGTCTGGCACTGGTTGAAGCCCAAAACTCATTCAATCTTCTCCTACTTTCTCAAACATCTTCCTTATGAAGTCATGCCATCCTTCAAGACATAGTTCACATTGCAGAAAGCCTTCTCAGGAAGGCTTCTCTGCTCCAACCAGGTTTACTTTCCTGCTCACCATGCATCTATGTTACTCTGCTGGTATTTCCACTTTAACATTTATTATAATCCACCTTAAGCCAGGATATAGATGAGCATATCCATTAGATATGCCTGATCCTTTCCTGTGTGTCTCTCTCTCCTAAGCCCAAGGGCAAGTGGAACAAAGGTGACTTGGAACAACAGTCTGGAAGCAATGCAAGAGCTCTCCATTGAACACTAGCTCCGTACCTGGCATTGTGCTGTTGGGTTGGAAGAGGGTTCTGGAGATGAGAAAGACCTGCTCATTGCCCTCAAGCCCCTACAACAGCCTGCTGGATGATGGGCTGTTCAAGAGCAGGAAGAATTTGTACTCATAATTGCATCTTTAGAGCCTGATGTTTATTTGAACTTGAAGCAACTTACCCCAATAACAAAATGACAGATCATTTAAGACATTCATTCTAGTTTTATTTCCTGTACTAATTATCATAACAGCTCTGAGATAGTCATTATTAACCCTGTTTTACAGATAAAAAAGCTTAAATGATCACCTTTTTTTCATCTTATTAAGCTTCAATTTCATCAAGTGAAAAACTGGTTAGATAATAATACTTACCTTGCAGAGTTGTTAAGAAGAACAATGAGATGCCATATATAAAATGTCTTATCACAGTACTTGACCCAGATATTATGCTTTGGAATTGTGGGTTTCACTCCCCAGGAACTAACATTTTATTGAATTCTTACTCTTTCTCAGGTACAGTCCAAAGTACTTTAAATATTTAATTAACTAATTTCCTTTCATGGAAAACCATACGAAGGAGGTACTAATTATTAGTGGATGACACACAGATCAGTAACTTCCCTAAGGTAAATAGATAAATGAAGGTAAATTGGGACTTGAACCCAGGTAGTCTGGCTCCACCCTCAGTTTTTAAACATTCAGCAGTTCTGCTGAATTAAATTAAATTAAAGTTGCAATCCACCATAGCAAGTGTTATCATAAAGATGTATTCACAGTGCCATAGGGACATAGAGGAGAAATAACCTAGAAGGAAAGGTTTCCCATGAGAGAAAATGGCCTGAGCATAGTGTGAAATTTATGTGGGTGCTAGTGAAGCAAGCATTGGACAACAACCACACATCAGGCGAAAGGAATAACATAAGCAATAGCACAGAGGCAAAAGACAGCCAATGTATATGGGAGTGTCTAGCAGGACATGCCACTGGACCTCTTAATTGTTAACATTTGCAATGTCCACATTTCCCTTGGTTCTCATGCTTTCTGCTGCTTTCCTGGTGTCTGGTTCTCTTGGAAACTGCCTGGGCTGTGCTTTGCCCCCTGGCTGTCTTTTACCCACCCTACCTGTATAGGACACTCTGTGCCTTTTGGTATTTCCATGCATAGCCTCTGCTGGCTAATCATATTACCAGGTCCTTTGGGAAAGACCACACCAACCATTGCTCTCTGACTGAGTGCCCACCAGAATACTTGGTACCACTGTGGACACACTACAAGGACTTGTTGATTGTCTCACTTCTTTTTTGGGGGTGGGGAGGAAGGGGGAAGAAGGGCAGAGGGAGAGAGAGAGAGAATCTTAAGCAGACTCCACACTCAGCACAGAGCCTGACACAGGGCTCAATCCCCCAACTCTGGGATCATGACCTGAGCTGAAATCAAGAGTCAGATGGTCAGGGACGCTGAGGTGGCTCAGTTGGTTAGGCATCAGACTCCAGCTCAGGTCATGACCTTGCCATCTATGGGTTCAAGCCCTGCGTTGGGTTCTGTGCTGACAACTCAGAGCCTAGAGCCTTCTTCAGATTCTGTGTCTCCCTCTGTCTCTCTGCCCCTCCCCAGCTTAAGCTCTCGCGCTCTCTCTCAAAAATAAATAAACATTTAAAAATATTTAAAAAAAAAGAGTTGGACATTCAACTGACTGAACTACCCAGGTGCCTGAAGTCTCACTCCTTCTGATGTTCACTTTCCTGTCTGTAGTACCTCTGCCCCTTGCATCCCACGGTGTTTGTTCTCTTAGTCATTCAACATTACCATAGTCCAGGCATGAACTTATACAGCAATAAATAAAACAAAATCTCTCCAATACTCTCCTCTTAGGGAGGGAGAAGGGCAGTAAACAAAAGCAATGAATATATAAGTCATAGAAAAAACATGGCTTGAGGAAATAGAGAATTAGGAGAGTGGAAGTTACAGGAAAGACCACTGGGAAGATTTTGATCAATGACTCCAAAAACTATATGGTCTTTCTAGTTTTAGAGTTGACAGGTGGTTACAAACATGATCTCCCTACTTACCAACTACTGTTCCTTCCCCCCAGCCCCTGTGAAACAAGTAGATATGGAAATAAATTTTTTCCATGACTGTCTCTGTGACTAAAGCCAATTACTTAATTTCTCCATGCCTCATAATTCTCACCTGTGTGAGAAGTTGTGACAAAAGCACAAAAGTCAGGTAGAATACTTTAATTCAAAAAAGTTTTTTTGAGTACCTGCTGAATGCCAGGAATTCTACTGGCATGGGAGTTCAGCTGAATAAGGCAGCCATTACACTCAAGTGTTCATAGTCTAGGGGGTAAAGCATGGGGCAATGGAAAATCACAATGCCAAATTGCAGTTGTGCAGAAGAGGTACTTATACCAGCAACAGGTGGTCAGGGGAGGGCTTTCCAAAGAACATGATCCCTGAGCATCCAGTGTTATAAAGTGCTTTGCTAAAAAGTAGGAGATCCAATGTGGGTGCTCACTTAGCCTTAAATCTTTTTCATCATCATTCATTACACATGTGCGCACACACACACACACACACACACACACACACACACACACTGTTCCGAGAAAAGCATGCCATTTCACTCCTTAAAACAATGCATATCCAATATGTCAGGGTTTGCTTTTGCTGTACCCTCTACTTAGAGTTGTTCTTCTTATGTGTGGCTACCAAATTCTATCATAGCTAGCATTGTGCTTTCCAGAATACTTCCCTGCTTTGTTCTGGTTGTAATTAACCTCTATCTTCAAAGTTCTCATTGCAGTCTATATCATGGTGATAGCACATTCTTTCTGGAATTGGATTTATGTTTTCTGTGACATCTTAACTAGATGATAAACTCCTCTAAGATGAATCTGTGTTTCCTTCACCTCTGTATCCTTAAGACCACCTACAGTACCTGACACACAGTAGGTGCTTAATAAATATTTCTTTGCTCAAATTGAATTGACTTGAATGGATCTACAGCATGCAAGCACTGAATTAAAATTTCTCTTCAGCCAGTTACAGCTTAAGATGCTATGAATGGATACTTTAAGATTTAATTTTTGTAAGATTTATATAGATGGGTAATTTTTCCAGGCAATGAAATTGCCTCAGGCAGCTGGGAAGTTTGTCCATAGTCAAAGATGGTTAAGACTTATCTGATAAAATTCCATCTCATCTCTCTAGTATGATATCATTTATCTATTAGGAGATCCTGGGTAAATTAGGAAGCTGTCAGCTGCTTGAGTCTACTGGGTTTAGACTTGATCCTAGCATCTGGCAAAACAGAAAACATTAAAGGACTCAGTCATGAGTGAGAAAGAGGAAGAAGGAAGGCTGAATGGTTCCAGAAGTAGACTACCAGTTATAAAGGGCCCAGGGACCTATGGACAAGGGCTCCACTGTCGCCAAGATATACTGCCAGGACTCAAATAACCATGAGCTCAAGGAAGGCTTTCTGAGTGGCTGGCTAAGGGCCAGTCCTGCCTTAAGGAGTTCTTCTGAACAGATGTTACCAAAATATTTATTGGGGCATTCCTGAAATGTTTTGTCTTGGTCCTTTCTAATACCAACCCCCTTGGGGAAAAATGAGGCAGTTTATCAAGAAGAATGGTGCTTGTGGCTTCTACCAATTGGCCTGTCTGGCACCTCTGAATTGCCTTTCTTAGTACCAGACTCAAACTCTGGGTGTGGGGCATGCTGGAGGTTGGAGAGCTAGGACATGCAGGTAGCAGCTGGGTCATCTGAATGTTATCCTGCCAGTACTAGACTCTTCTGTGGTTTTCCAACAATGAGTGAGGGGAGGGATTATGTGAGTCACCCTCTCCATTGCTGTGCAGGCTTTATTTATACTCTGCTGGTTTATTTTTTCCTCTTCTGGCTACTGTCATCTCTCCTGGGGCTTTCTGAGGCTGCCTCAGTAAGTTATACTTTTGATTTTGATTTCCCTTGGCTTGTTTGAGGATTTGCAGGGAAAAAAAGGAAACAAAATGTGCTAATCCATGGAATACAGGGAATTTCTGAGAAGCTGTAGCAAGAAAGCTGATGTCCAAGATGAATGTTTTGGACTCAGGCATTCCAGGCTCCTCTGGTTGCCAGCTGATATCCTGACAGTATCTATGTAGTTCAGTCAGACTCAAGCCATGACTTCTGCTGAATTGCCAAACTAAGTGACTTTATTTCTTTGCCAACCAAGGAGTTTTACAATACACCCTTTTTCGTTACTCACTCATTCATTCCATGAGCCTTTCCTGGGAGGCAGCAATGGACTAGAGCCTTGGCTTTGAGTCTATGCTTTACCATCACCTCATTGTGCAATTTGTTGAGGGCACTCTACCTCTCTGGGCCTCAGTTTCACTATTCTCAAGTGTAGATTTTGGATTGTGATCTAGTGAAGGCAAGAAACGTGTCTGCTTATTCATTTTTGTATCCCTAGTCCCAAGAACAAGACCTGACATCCATTAGGTACTGAGAATATTTGTTGAATAAACAGATTTTAGAGTGCATTGTTAGAGCACGTGACCTCTAATATTCCAGCATGGTCCACCAATCTTTTCAGGTCCACACTTGAGAATTTTATCCATCTCTTGACCTGTGTGTACCCCATTAGCTTCTTAGAATTTGTGCAGAGAGCTCATATCATAGGTAATACTCCAACTCTCTAATCCTGAGAAATACCTTTTCTATGAATTTCCATAGCACCAGAACTAACCTCTGTCTAAACACCCATTATAATATCTTACGCTCTTGTCTTTTTATTTGTCCTGCCCCTCACCAGTTATGAACATGTTGAGGGCAGGTTCTTTTTTTTTAATTTTTAAGTTTCACATTATTGATTTTTACTTTTGCTTTTATTTTTTTAAGCTTATCCATTTGAGAGAGAGAGAGAGAGAGAGAATCCCAAGGAGGCTCCACACTGTCAGTGCAGAGCTTGATGTGGGGCTCAAACTCAAACCACAAGATCATGACCTGAGCTGAAGTCAGACACTTAACCAGCTGAGCTATCCAGATGCCCCAGTGCAGGTTCTTTTTTATTTCTGTATCCTTAGTGCTCAGCGTAGTGTGTATGTGTTGAATGGAATTTATGAGTTACTGTTTTTCTTCCTTAATACTCCTTGTATAGTCTTATGGGCTTTAATAATATTTTTAAAGTTTTGACTAGACTGTAACTATTCTATGTATCACTATGTTTTTTTCTAGTTTTCTCTGTGCATCTCTCCACCTTTTCCTCTCATCATTATAGTGTGTACAGTGGTTAAGAACATGGGTTCTGGATTCAGATTTCATGGGTTTTAATCTTGCCTCTGCATTTCCTAGCTATGTGATCCTGGGAAGTTAATAACCTCTCTGTATCCCACGTTCCATACATGAAAATTGGGATAATACTGCTAATTATCACGTACAGCTGTTATGAAGATTAAAAGAGCCCACACAAAAGCATTTGTCACATAGTAAACACTCAATAAATATTAATGTTATTGCTGTTGTTATTTTTGATCACATTTTGGACACCATTATAGGTGCTATGAACAAGAATGAAAACTGTCCTATTCTCATGGAACTTAAATTATACTGACTCAATCCCTCAGTTTCTGATTTTCCTATGATAGATAGTTCTTTATGTTTAGTGGCCACCTACACCTTAGTAAAAATTACATAGTGGATCCTTTCTGGAGAAGAAGTTTTGGTTGTGATAGGGAGAAGCATTAGGCCATGGAAAGAAAGGGACGAAAAAGAAAGGGAAAAGAAAGCTGTGTGGTTCAGGAAATAAACCACCAGTTACATAATTTTGCTGTGCCTCCCCCTGTCTTCAGGCCATGGTCAGCAAGTTTAATTTATTGTTTTTTGTGAGCAGCTGCAAGGCATGTCCCATCAATTTTTTGTTTGTGATGGCTGTGGAGTGACTCAGACTATTAGCCTTGTATGATTACAGCATCTGTATTATGATGTCGAGGACATGTTGCTGCTACAATTTATTCCCTTTATTTAGTTCACTTTGTCTCACTCAGCATATCACTCAGCGGCTGTTCGAGAAAACACTGGTGATGGACAATTTCTCTTTCTATCTCCTCTCCTGATTTTCCTTCTCCTTGCCCTTCTGTCTTTGTTGATGTCTTGTTTAAAGGAAGATTTGTGGATATCCTAGTTTCCTCTACATTGGCTGACCCCTGGGTCTGCAGCTCACAGCAATGCGGCACCTCTCCATGGTGCTGAAAACAAGCACGTGGTTCTAGCACTGCAGTAGCAGCTAAGGGAGCCGGTGGGATCCTAACCCACAGCAACAGGCACTGGCTTGAGAAGGCATCCTGTCCAGTTCCCTTTATTGCAATTAAGAGGAACAAGAAATACAGAAATGAAGAGTAATTTCCCTAAGGATGGTATACATCTCTTGTGAAATCAGAATACAGCTTCTCTGGACACATATTTGGAGTTTAAGGGATAAGTGAAGAAAATTCTTTAATCTTTTTGGCCCTCATTTTCCTCATCTGTAAAATGGAGAAAGACCACAATTTTTAATAACTACTGTGACATATAGATTAGATAATGTCTATAAAGTCCTTAGCACACTGCCTGTCTTATGCGTTCTTCTTCACTCTTGTCTCCTGCTGCTTCCTGCCTGATATGTGCTTTAGGAACATGCAATAATTTATGCTCCCCTTGCCCCATACCATACTGCTTTCTGCCTTGCAGAAAGTATTGTTCCTTCTGCCTCTGTTATCATTAAAAGTTCTTCTCTGCCCTTATAACCCCAAACTTGCTCACAATTCAGATCAGCTAACACCTCTTTCAGAAAGCCTCCTCTGCCCTTCTTTGTCCTTCCTTCAGTGTGGACTAGGTGTCCCTTCCAGGTGCTCTTATAGTCACTCTAGGATATCATTTTACATATATATTTTTCAAGACACATGCGATATGATCATGAAAATTTTGGTGTCTCTGACTTATTAGACTACTAGCTCTTTGAAAGAAGAGGCCATGTGTCATAATCTCTAGTGCAATACATATCACCAAGTGGATACTCAATGTTTGTTGTTTTGAAATGAACATAATGGGGACTTAAAGAATGTGAGTTCCTTTCTCATTCTTAGTCCAGTGCCCTCTTCCCATATTGTGTTGTCTCCAGCTTATCGGAAAGTTTTTTATCGGCTACCATTATGAATACCTTCATTTGCCAATGCCACACATTTATAGGGATTACTTAGTGTACTGTGGGTCGTCTTTTGAGTATTCTGGATTCATATCAAGATAGTTTGCCTTATTGACTTTGGCATAGATTCTCTCCAAACCAGAGAATTCACATAAATCATGAATTAGATTCAGAGGGGAGAGGGCATCTGCCTTCATGAATTAGCTACAGAGTCATCATGGATTGGCTTCCAAGAATCCTTAGCAAATTCTAAATCATCACAAGACTTCTATTTAATATTCATTGGCAAGAACAGCTGCTCTTATTTTAGGAAAATTAATTGCCTTTCAAATTGTTCTAGAAGCTTAAATCCATTTTGATAATTCAGTAGGGGTAAACATTCACTTTTAATATCAAGTCCATGAAAGCCCAAACTCTAATGACTTCCCTCAGAATTTAAAGTCATGTGCCATCTGACTCTTGGTGACCTCACAAGAGACCATGTGGTTATTGGGGAAATGTTTAGAATCTAAACCACATTGCTAAAATTCTGTTCCTGCTTTGATGATTTATTTTGTTAATGATCTTGAGCAGAACATTTCACATTAGTTAGCTTCATGTTCAATCTGTAACATGGAAATGACTTCAACAACCCTGTTACCTTTATTAAAGATACTAAGGGGACACACCATATTGATATAAGAGTACTTTGGAAAGTATAAAATTCTATACAAATCCTACCTAGAAAAAGTAGGAACCAGTAGTTGGAAAGAGAAAAGTATGGAAAAGTAGATTTCAAAAGCTAAGGAGATGTTTATTCAATGCAGATGCAAGAAAGGGGAAAAAAACACCTGGAAATAATAGCTAATATTTATTAAGCACTAAGATACCAGAGACTATACTAAATGATGAACTTTTCACAACATCCCCATGAGATAGTTGCTTTTATTATCCTATAATATAGATGAGGAAAGAAGACATAAGAAGTTTAGCCTAAATGGATGTGCTATAAAGGGATGAAGACATCCAGCCCAAGTGAGGTAGTCTGACTCCAAAGTCCAAAGATGTTACCAGTAAGTCTGGAAAATTTTCCATCTTATGATACTGCTGTGCTGATTGATATCTTCCTAGTTACTAATGAGATCCAGACAGAAACTTTAGAAGAGCTGGAAGAGATATTTTTAAAAATGAATTTATGTTATTTGGAGTAAAATACAGCAAGAGATTCCAAGGGAATAAGTAGAGGCCATTAAAGTTGTTCCTGGCATAATCTGTTACATCTCATACAGATTATCAGTTTGAGTGTGGTCAACAAATATTTATTCTTTGTGTATGTCAGATGTTAGTCAAGGTGTTTAGACTACAGAGACCATTAAAAGACCCTCTCTTTCTGATTATATTAAAGAAGGCAGTGAAGTGTGCTAATGTTTCAAATTTTGGATGACTTTGGTGACTTGCTTGACCAATAGAATGTAGCAGGTGACATAGTGGGACTAAGGAAGCTAGGTCTAAGAAGACTTATGGTGTCTGATTGGGCTTCTTGAAATACTTGCTCTTGGAACCTACTTGCCATGCTGAGAAAAGCTCCAAGTCATGAATAGATGCTGTGGTTGACATCACCCATTGAGTTCTCAGCCAGGGTCCAGCATCAGCTGTCAGCCATATTGAGTGAGCCATCTTGAGCATCCAGCCCAAGTGAGTCTTTGGGTGACCCTGGCTTCAGTCACTGAAGTAACCACGTGAGAGACCTTAGGGAAGAAATTCATGGCTGAGCCCAGTTAACCACAGCACTGTGAGAGATGATAAAAAAGTTGTTTTAAGGCTGTAAATTTTGAGGTGGTTATGCAGCAATAAATTTCTGGAACCTTGTCATAAAAAAAGTTTCAGTAAGAGAATGAGAGGCAGATGTATGAACAGGTGATTTCAGCATATGTAGTGAATACCACTACAGTGTAAGCAGAGGATACTATGGAGTTAACTTAGACCTCAAGGAGTCAGAAAGTGGACTTGTTCTGCTATTTTTGTTTATGGAGGGTTGGCCAGGATTTCATCGTCTGGATAGAAGCCCTAATTTTTCTGTTTCCTTTTCAATAATGAGACTTCGTAATTGCATAGATCCCTCATTACTTCTAAGCCTTAGTTTACCCCTCTATAAAATTAGAGGCAAAGAACCTAGGATAGGATGAATAAATGGGACAAAAAGGATAGGAAAAGCTCCCTTCGCCTTACTGGAAAAATAGCAAGAACATTTTTGGTGTGGTGAAATGAGCACAGGCTCCATGGTTAGAAGGCCTGGGTTTGAGTGCTGGCTCCATAACTTTCTAGCTATATTTCACTTCTTTGAGCATCAGCTTCCTTATTTATAACGTGATCTTAGCTGTACCATGGGTATAAGGGGAAGCACCTGACAGCCTTAGGTCTTGCCTTCCTTCTAGGTCTTTGCTTAGGCCAGCTCTCCTCTGATGTGGCTTTGTGCAATGAAAGAAGCCAGGATGGGGGAACTGAGAGAGAGGCAGGTTAGCAGTGTAAATATCATGAGGCAGGGAGCCATGTGGGTTCACAGCAAAGCCAAGCAATATGGAACATTGGCAAAGCCATCCAAGGGCAGGTTGGAAGGGGTTAACTGAGCCAATGGGCCAGCTGGCATCTGTGCTGGCACTCAAGGAGAGAAAGAAAAGGAGCCTCAGTGTCAAGATAAGAAAGAGAAACAAAACAAAATACCAGAAATTTAGCCAAATTCCCAAGTTCCCATATGGATAAAGAAGGAAACATTCAGCCAACTCCATTCAGCAGCCTCTGGTCAGAAAAGACCTGAAGACTAGGCAAGTCTGTGAATCCACCTGGGCAACCTGTCTCTGTTGGATGGCTTATCAGAGAACCATATTGTCTCTGATTCAATGTGGCAAGAGAAAGGTGCATTCTACCCCTTTATTCTTCATGCATTCACCCATCTACCCATCCATCAATCTGAACATTTTGATAACAAACATGTATTAAACACCTACATTGAGCCAGACACTATGTATTAGATAACTAGGACTGCAGGCAAGTCACTGAGACAAAGACAAATAAGGCAACATGGTCTTTGCCCTGAGGACAAAATCTCCCAAGACTAGATATTGTGGTCAGCCCCAAGGTGAGCTGGAAGATAAAGTTCATGGGTGGCAAAAACTAACATTTACTGATCCTTTATTACAAGCCACGCTGTGCTAAGAGGTTTACATGCATTATCTCACTTAATTCTCACGCTTTACCTGTAAGTTTGATTAGCCCTGCTTTACAGATGAGGAAAGCCATGCTCAGCTATGAAGAGCTTGCTCAAGATTACACTGGCATTATGTGTCAGAGTTCAGAGCTGAGCTGATTCAGGGCTGAAGAGGAGAACCCTGAAAAGGGCAGACAAGGACATGTACAGGGTTGGGACTCAATGTGCCACACAGAGTCTTCTTATTGGATGAGAGTGGAAGAGTGATTGGAAGCAGTTGGGTGGTCAGTGTAGGGAGATGTAGTGAGAAGGGAGGCAGTTTCTGCCACTGGAATCCAAATGACTGAGTAGCCTCTACATTTGAAGGGTCATTCCAAGCTGAGTCCCACCACCCTCTTCTCAGTTTTGGTAGAAGGCATTTTCTACTCATCTGCTAAGAACATGCTTATGAAATACAAATCCTTCTCCTCTCTGCTTCCTGGCTTGCCTCTTTTACCCATATGTGTGCTGACAGATGGATGAGTTATGGAGGCAGCTGAGAATCAGAACAAGAGAGGAGAGTGCTGGGATTTGGGGGGTGGGGGAGGACTCCAGTGCAATTTTATCAAGCGAGGTTGTGTGTCTGGGTGTCTGAAGGAATGGAAAGTGTTTTGTTTCTTGTTTTTTATTTTATTTTTGTGTTTTTGTTTTTGTTTTTGTTTAATGCTTCCGTGCAATTACTCACAGGGTGATTTGGGAAGGAGAAGGCAGGGGGATGGGTCACCTGAAAATTACTCCCTATGAGTTTTCCAGTAAAGTTGGCTTCTTCTCTGCAAGCTATTTTCCTTGTCTGGAGTCAGTTCACACCTAATATGGAAGGATCGGTTTTAGTCTATACTTGTTGCTATGGTAGCTTCAGAAGCGGCTGCCGACAGAGCTAGGAGCAGCCGCTCCCTCTTCTCCCAAACTCTTTTGGCACGAGGCTGAACACGCATGGTTTCAAGACTATGCAAGTGTCAGTGGATGGCATGTCTTTTATTTTGGGAAACATCTTTCAAGTGGGCAGAGTGGCAGCTTTTGATGGTCCTTCAGAGCATCAGCTCTGCTAATTCTAACTCATGCATGGCTTCTATAGTCTGCTCCCCACATCACCCGCCTTTTTTTTTAGAACAAAGGCTGAAAATGGCCCTTATAAATATTTTAAATTGTTTAGCTAGTAGGATTAAAATGTGAACTTCTGCTTACTTAAAAAATGATGTCAAATAAAATAGTGCTATAAATAAGTAGAATGCTTATTTCCACTAGGAGGGGTGCTTCCCACTATGAAAATGAGAGGGTGTAGGGAAAGACAATGGTGTGAAACATGGAAACACCTTTTCCGTTGGAGTCAGTGGAGTGGAAAGTGAAGCAGTTGGAGTAGCAGCTCCATCTTGGTTGGATGACACTTACTTGGTTCTTGCCCTTAAGGAGTTTATAATTGAGTGGGTAAGAGAGATATTGAATAAGTAAAAACCAAAATGATGAATATTACCAAGTGAGAGAGTATGAGGTACAATCAGAGACTGCAGTGGACATCTTACTCTCATCTGCGATGGTCTGAGGAAGAGACACTTAAGAGGTGAAGAATCGTGGTGTGTGGACCCAGGGGTCAGTACCCTAGAAGAGAGATCAGCATGTAAGATGCTGAGAGGAGATACTGTTAGGAGGGATTAAATCTCAGTATAGCTATAGCAGAGGGTGAGAGGGAAAGATTATGAGATACAAAGAGGAGGAGGAGGAGGAGGAGGAGGAGGAGGAGGAGGATGGTACTAGTGGTGGGGGTGGTGGCCGTGGTGACAGCAACAGTTAAAAAGCATTGACAGTGTCCCAGGCATTGTTCTAAGCACTTCACATTATTAATTTATTTGATCCTCACAGAAACCTTTTAAAGTATGTACTATTATTATATCCATTTTACAGATGAGGACACTGAAGAACAGAGAAATTAAATAACTTGCCCAAGGCCACAAAGCCAGCATATAAGCAGCCTGGGTATAGAGTCCATGCCAGATAGAGAGGGACCTGCCACAGTAAAGTTTGGAACTTACCCTCTGGGTAATGTGAAGCCATCAAAAGGTATTCAGTAGGAGGGGGACATTGGGCATGGCAGAGAAAACCACTCTAGCTGCAGGAAGCAGAATGAACTGGAGGGAGGGGGAGCGGAGACAAGGACTCCAGGTAGGAGGCTGATGTGAGTGCTCAGACGAGAGATAAGAATGAGTTGGATTGCAGGGTGTCGGTGGAGCTAGAGAGAAATGGGTGGATCAGAGAGTGACTGAGGAAGTGGAATCTATGGTACCTGAGGGCTGTCTGGATGGGAAGGTAGTTAAGGATGAACCTCAGGTTTCAGGCTTCAATTCTAGTCCCTGTAATTGTGTGTGAGGTGGGGACTTCCCCCAGGAAAATCAGGGTAAATGGATGCTGGATAGCCAAAACAACTGAGGCCCATATCACAAAAGTCAGAAACAAAACAACAGTCTCCTTCCTTTGCCCCTCCTCAATTTCCTTCTAAGTGACATTCCCTCTGTTTATGTTAAATTATGGTCCTTTGCACTGGATAATGATTTAATCAGAAGAGTTTCATCCCTGCTCACCTGCCCCAACTTGCCTTACTTCCCAAACACAGGCTGTGCCCATTTCATCATTGATGGGATGTCCCTCTTATCTTGTCAACTTCCATTAATTTATAAAAACTTGGCCCATCCTACCTTCCCTGTAGCCCTTATAAATCTCTCTTTTCTGAGCCCCTTTGACCCTTACAATCTCTGGCCCCCATAGTAAGACCACTTCACAGATTGTCAGATGTGTTTCTTGGCTTTGCTTCCATAACAAAACAGTGAGCTCCTTGACCACTATTCCTAACCCCTGCCCCAAGAGTTTTATGAATGTTACCTCATTTGAGTTCTCACCAGTTCTGAAAGGTACAAGGGTAGGCAGTGACATCATCATCCTCACTGTCATCATCATCATCATCATCATCATCAACATCAATCATCCTCTTGTACAGATGAAGTAGCTAGGACTGAGAGAATCTAAGTGACTTTCCCTTTATGATGTAGCTGGAGAGTGCCAGGTAGGATTAAGAAATTACAAATCCAGTGTCTTTCATTTGCAGGCTTTTAAAAAGTCTACCAGAAATTGGACAATTAATCTATGCCAGTTATTAAGCTCTGTATTTTACATGTTTGTTTTTATGACAATTCTATGAGGTAGTCATTCCTATCATCCCTGTTCTACAGATGAAGAAATTAAAGCTTAGAAAAATGAAATGATTTGCCCAAGGTCTCAGGTGGCTGAGCCAGGACTGGGACACAGGTATATCCATTGCCATTGTGCATTCTCTTCATCACTGTGCTATGCTGCCCCTATCCTTGTTTCCACACCAGGCTGCAGCCCCCCTGCTAAGTGCCCAGACAGAAAGAGGAATTCAAGAAGAAAAGAATGTGGCATGTGTGGTGAGGCAGAGAGAGGAAGAGGAAAGGTGGTCCTGGGTGGCTCTTCATGGTAGGGGAGACCCTCTTGCATTAGAGGAGAGCAGGCTGACATAGAGGGCGTTTCTCTTTTCTTCGGCTCACGTTGCAGATGCCCTTACCTGAAGAAATGTTCCCATCCCCTTCTGTGACAGCCTCTGCATCCTGCTCAAGGTACACTCTTTCCTTTCTAGAATCTTTACTCAGGGTTTGCAAATGGATGACTCCTGGAGTCATCCCTGTTGATGAGGCCAATATAAATGCATGAGGGAGTCCAATTCCAGGCTCTTGTTTGTGTGAGAGCTCAGCGAAGCCCATCCGCAAAGTCACAGCCAACGCTCTGACTGATCAGCTGGAAGGAGGGCGTTTGAAGGTCAAGCCTCTTAAGGAAGCTTCACCAAGCTGCTAGGATACTGCGGGGGCCTAATCTGAGGTGACAAAATCTGCCCTTTGTGCAAGTAAGTATGGAAGGTGTATATTTACAACCAAGGGATCCTCCATGGGCAGAGTTCTAAGAGAGACTTCCTGTGGACCTTTGAGGTTTCCCTGTAGAGAACTTGGTACAGTGGAAAGGGTGTGGACTTTGGTGTCCCAGACGTAAGTCCCAGCTGTGCCACTTTGAGAAATTATCCCCACCTCTCTGACATTCAGTTTCTTCACATACAATGGAGACAGTAATATCCTGAATAATATTGCGCTCAAGCATTTGCTCTGAGAATTACTTTAAATGAGTTATATAAAATGCTTATTACAATTCATGGAACAAATTAGGTGCTCACCTTACAATCCCTTCTTTCTTCCACCCAGGGAGATAGGTCTAATAATTGGTCAGGTCTAGTCCTGATCCTTTGTGTTTATGAGCTATGTGTTTCTGCAGGGAGAGATTTGAAGTAGTCAGGCTTATTAATCTCCATATAACCTGTAGAGTAATTAGAATGTTTATTCTCGGCTCTTTGGGATGAAGTAACTATAATTACAGGACCAAATTAAATGGCATTATCTTTTATTGTCTTATACTGTTTGTAGGCTTTCTCTGCCAAGTTCCTTTTAGGAATCCGAGAATTTTCCCCACATCAACTTTCTTTTTCTAAATGCTGAACCTCCCTGCAGGTTGCAGGTTCAGAGTCTACTGGTATCTCCTGACTGTGTTGGGCACGTGTCTAAAGAGTCCATTTTTGCTGCCCTTCGCAGAGATGGCCAGCTGCCCTTTAAAAATTCCTGCTCCCTTTGTGTTGTGCAGAATTACTGCTAGGAAGTGGCTGCCTACCCAGAGGCTACAGTTTTTAGCCCCCTCACATCCAGGAGGTGCCGCATCCCCAGCTCTCTCCAGTGGAATGTGAACAGAGGACATGTGTGCACCTTCTGACCTGAGGTGGGTCAGGAAGGAGGTGGCCTCCTCCCATCTTGTGGCTTCATAAAGACACCAGAAAGATCTTGGAAGGCATGACGATAGCAGAACTGCTGTCAAATTGGTCCCTGAACGACTGCATGAAGCACAATCCCCCGCTGTCACTGATTGTGAAAATCTGGTTGTAATTCACACATGTTAGATCGCTGAGATTTTAGGTTTTATCTATTAGAGCAGTTTTCTTTATCTTAACAAGTACATTAATTCTGCATCCCCGATAAGGTGTGAAGCCATACTTCTAGTCCTGCCAAGGCAGGAGGGCAGGCAGACATGGCAGTGAATGCATTTCAAAACAGCGCAGCAAGTGCCATAGAAGTAGAATAACGATGCCAAGGGCACAAAGAGGAGAGTGAGAGTGATTTCCCAGAAACTTTGGGCTGGGTCTTCAGAGATGAATGGGAGTTAGCCAGCAGAGAGAAAGCAGTCAAGAATTTTCCAGGCAAAAGGAACAGTAGGAGCAACACATGGGATCGTCAAAAGGTGAGATGCATGGGTCGCCACAAGAAAGTCCTTGTTGTGAAGCAAAACATCATCTAGGTGGTGGATTGAAGAATATTTTCCAAAAAATACAAGTGGACAGCATTTGACAAAGGCTATGTGGGTGGTATAGAGAATAATTTGCTCTCAGGGCTAATAGGAGAGAGAGACCACCAGAGGCTACTGTCAAGAAACGAAGAAGGCATCATGCAGGATGGTGTAGGTCTGGAACCGTACCTTACATAAAGCTGGTGATGTTGGGTAAGAACGTAATTTGTTAGTTTATCGGTCGTCCTGTTTTTTTTAGACCATAAGGTTCTTCAGGACAGGGATCAGGCTGTATTCATCTCTGAATTCCCAGAGCAGTGTCCTACCCTTAGGAGGCATTGAATGAGTATGTAGCAAAAGGATTGAATTAAGTATTTCTGAGGGTGACTTTGCCAGCTCCATGTGTTGGGAATTGAACATCAGAGGCCACAGGAATTTCCCAGTGCAAGAATCTTCTGCCATGGTCATGGGGTTTCTGTAGATCTCAACTTTATCTACAAATTGCAACTAAGATTGTGTTTGACTATTGACCTCGCCCCAAACAACATATTAGACTAAGTGCCAGAACTAGGCTTTTAGTTTCTGCACCCTTCTCTCTCTTATTCCATTAGTAGTTAGAGAATTCCTTTTGTATACACAGGGTTCCTCCAAACTGGCCAGGGCACAAAGTCATCTTCCTGAAATAGGGAGACTTCACACCCCAAATATACTCAGTGTAATGTCCCCTTACACCTCCCCACCAAGTCACAGTCTCATGATTTACTGATCTCTAACATTCTTTGTCCCTGTGATATTTACGGTGTTGATTATCAGTGAAATGAGAAAGAAAGCAGCATATAGAAAATGACAAGACTTGGGTAATTCACATACTGGGTAGCCAGTTCTCAAATTATTAAGACATGACAATTTTGATGACTCCAGTCGATTTTGTAAGTAATAAGACTCTTGGTGTCTCAAGGTGAAAGTCTAGGCTCCTTACCAGGACAGAAAAACTCTGCTTCTCTCCAGCCTCATCAGCAGTTACTCTGTCCACTCAGTTCACACCTGGACTCCATGTCCTTAGGCATGTACTGTTCCTTAACACGCTTTACATACACTGGTGGTTCTCTGTTCTGGAGCTGTCTATCTAGTCCTTGATGATGCAGTTCAAATGTCTCTTCTGCGTAGTTTTCCCAGAACTTCCCAGTGGAATTTTATTTATTCTTTCTTTCTGAAAAGCACTCAACTTGGAACAGAGAGGAAGAAAATTTGCATTAAGGAGCAGCTGGGTTTTTTCTTGTTGTTTTTTCTATTAAGTTTTTTTAATCGTAATAAAATACACACAACATAAAATTTACCATCTGAGCCATTTTTAACTGTAGAGTTCAGTAGTGCTAACTATGTTCACATTGTTGTGCAGCCAATCACTGGAACTTTTTTGTCTTGAAAAACTGAAACTCTTCCCATTAAACAGTTTATTTCTCTCATCCTCTGGCTCCTGGCAACTATAATTATACTTTCTATTTCTAGGAATTTGATTACTCTAGATACCTCAAATAGTAGGATCACATATTTGTCTTTTTGTGACTGGCTTATTTTACTTAGCATTATGTCCTTAAGACTCATCTACTCTGTACCATGTGTCAAAGTTTTCTTCCCTTTTAAGGCTTAATAATATAGTGTATGGATATACCACATTTATTTAGCCATTCATCTGTCGACCCCTTGGCTTGCTTCTACTTTTTAGCTATTATGACTAACGATGCTATGAACATAGGTATACAAATATCTCTTGGAGACCCTGCTTTCAGTTATTTTGGGCATATAGCCAGAACTGGTATTGCTGCATCATATGTTAATCCAATTTTTTTATTTTTTGAGGAGCTGTTGTATGGTTTTCCATAATGGCTGGATCATTTTATATTCCTATCACCAGTACCTAAGTTCCAATTTCTGCACCTCTTTGCCAACACTTTGTTATTTTCTGGGTTTTTGTTTGTTTTTACTAAAAGCCATTCTAATGGGTGTGAAGTCATATTTCAATGTGGTTTTTATTTACATTTTTTTTAATGATTAGTGATGTTGGATAGGACATCTTTTCATATGCGTTTTGGCCAATTGTATATCTTTGGAGAAATGTCTATTCAAGTCCTCTGCTCAGTTTTATTTGGGTCATTTAGGTTTTTGTTGTTGCTGTTAATTTGTAGAATTCTTTACATGTTCTAGATATTGACCCTTATCAGATAATTGATTTGTAAGTTTTTTTTTCTCCCAAAAACATGCTTTTTCATTTTGTTGATTGGTGTCCTTTGATGTGTAGAAGTTTTAAATTTTGATGAAACCCAGTTATGTATTTTAACCTTTGTTGCTTCTGCTTTGGGGGCTATATCCAAGAAATCATTGCTAAATCCAATGTCATGAAGCTTTTACCCTATTTTTTGGTCAGTGTTTTACATTTTTCAGTCTCATGTTTATGTCTTTGATCCATTTTGAATTACTTTTTATATATGGTGCAGATAAGGTTCCAACTTCATTCTTTTGTGGATATCTGTTTTTTTTTTCAGCACTATTTGTTGAAAAGACTGTCCTTTCCACATTGAATGACCTTGGTACCCTTGTCAAAAATCATTTGACCATATATGCAAGGGTTTATTTGTGGACTCTACTGTATTTCACTGATCTGTATGTCTTTCTGCCAGTACTACACTGTTTTGATTACTGTAACTTTGTAATAAATTTTGAAATCAGGAAGTATGAGACCTCTGCTCTTGTTCTTTCTTTTCTAGATTATTTTGGCTATTTGGTATCTCTTCAGATTCTGTGTGAATTTTAGGATGCAATTTTTTATTTTTACAGAAAATGCACCTGTGATTTTGACAGGTATTGCATTAAATCTATAGGTCATTTTGGGTCATATTGACATCTTAACACTATTATGTCTTCCAATCCATGATCATGGGATGTGTTTCCATTAATTTGTGTCTTTGCACGGCATTTGGTTTGAACGAGCAATCAAGGGTTTGACCTATACTATTCCACATCTCATTAATCACAAATGCCTATTGGTGATTATTCAGGAATAAGTTCCATAGTGGTGCCTGGGTGGCTCAGTCAGTTAAGCATCTGCTTTGGCTCAGGTCATGATCTCGTGGTTCATGAGTTCAAGCCCTGCATCGGGCTCTGTGCTGATAGCTCAGACCCTGGAGCCTGCTTCGGATTCTGTGTCTCCCTATCCTTCTGCCCCTTTCCTGCCCCACTCTGTCTCTCTCTCTCTCAAAAGTAAATAAACTTAAAAAAAATGAAATAAGTTCTGCAAAGGAGTTTGCTTTTATGAGGACTTGGAATGTTTCTTCCTCACATTTTTTTTTACACATAGAAAGGAGATCACTTAACTTTAAAGTTCCCCTTTACTATTTGTTCCCAGGAAATGTGTAGCTCAATTTTAATAATTATGTACCATCTGTTATAACTTAATAATTATGAAGATCTATGTATTTGTGTCTTTACTTTTCCTCAGGTTTTAAATGTCTACTGTAATTTATAATTTCTCCTGCCCTAGTATTTGTTTTTCTATTACATGCATTGTTCTAAGTTGCCTTAAGTACATTGTAAGTTGAAGTGTGGCTGTAAAAGCTTAATTTTTAAAATGAAAGATGTGTGTTCTTATCACCATATTATAGATGAGGCAAATGAAGTTAAGAATGGATAAGCAACTTCAACTGCTCATACAGGTCACAAGTAGCAGAGCTAGGATTCAAATCTAGATCTCTCTGATTGCAAAGCCCAAGCTTTCATCTCTGCTCTATGTCAATGAGATTAGGTACCTGCCCAGCTCAAACTGTAGTGGGTGCAGAGAACTAGATGGACAAATATTGTCATAAATAACTCTCATACCAGCCAGGATAAGGACTGCAAAAGGGAGGTTTGGGGGATGGAAATCTAAGGAGATTGAAGTTTCTTGGAATGGAGGGGATTCCAAACTGAATGTTCTGAATGTATCACAGGTGGATGCATGAAGCAAGAACTTTTTAAAAGATAGTTTGGGGAGTTGTCTCATCTTTGGGTTAAGAAATAAGCATTGTGTATTAGGTTTTTGCTATATGCTATTCTAATCCTTATGAGATGGACATACACCAGTGTCTGCTCAGCATCCCTTTCTTTGGGGAAACCACTCCTTCTCATTCCAGGAGATTCAGTAAAGGGTAACCTCATGCACTCCCTGCCTGGTCATAATACTCCTCCCCTGACCACAGTGAGAGACAAGCTAGGCCCAAGGTATGGCAAGTGAGCCTTTTCAGGACTTTTCCAAAGGACCTTCGAGAAACATACTCTTTTCTTTGATATCATCAAGTATAAGGATGATATAAGCTGGACACACTTGTGGCTGTTTTTGCTGACCCCATGGAAGTACGCATGCAGAGAGTATAAGAAGAACAGAGGAAAAAAAGAACCCCGATGACATTGTTGAAGCATCTCAGTTGAGCCAGACCAAATGCTAGGTACTTTTTCAGCATTTTAGTTGAGAGAAACAACAAATTCCCTTTTCTACTTACACTGATTTACACTGAATAGCTTCTATTTCAAGCCAGAAGAGAACTGACAGGAGGGGATAAGGTAAGAGCATGGACTACTGTTTGAATCCTCACTCCATCATTTGCTAGTTAGGTACCCTTGAGAAAATGTTTTAATTCTCTGATTTTCAGTTTCCTCTTTCATCCATGAATTCGTGGAGTTCTTGTGAGGAATGGGTGAGAAATTGCATGCAAATGCTAGATTAGGGCCTGGCATAAGTGATCTTCCTAAACATGTAAACTCTTATAAATACATAACAAATTCATGAGGTGTAGCAAGAAAATGAGGCTAAGGAGAGTTCACACATATGTACTGGATGCCCCACATTTAAGACGTCAGATCCTGAATGGAAGCTTCCATGGGACACCAACTGATTGGGTGTTTATGTTCTGCTCCTGGAACATAAGATCCGTATTTCCTGACAGCAGTGGGAGGGGTGGAGGAGCCTGCCCCTTAGTCCCAGCTGTCTTTCACCTTGCTGTGAAATGTGTGGAAATCTTCCCCACCCTTTCTCTCTCAGAATAGGCCCCTTCAGACCTACCAACTGAAGAGAAGGTAGGAAGCCAGGCTGTATTTGTTCAGGTGGATAGAATAGTATCAGACTAGCTTGGAGCTCAAATATTGAATCATAATTCTTCAGGCATCTTTGTATTTAAATCATATCCCTGTCAAACTCACATTTGATATGCACTAATTAATGCTCCCCATGAATTGTACCAGCTTCTCTGGGGTGTGTGTGTGTGTGTGTGTGTGTGTGTGTGTGTAGAGACAGAGAGATTCCTATAAATTGGAGTGATCAAATATCAGCATCTGTCAGAGTCAAATTCAGCAAAGTTGGCTCTTTGTTGCTGATGGGTGCCTTCTGGATGAGAGGGGTGGATACAAGTTATTAGACAAATATGAATCATTTATGAATAAATCACCTACAGCAAATGAAGCTATTTTTTTAATTGTTATTATCCCTCAAAGTAGGATCTCAAGCTGGATTGAAGAGGTAAAGCCAAATTCCCAGTGTGGAATTCCAGATTCCAATTCCAGTAATTCCAATCCTATTGCCCCCTCCCATTCAAAATGGTAGGGACATTACTGGCAAGATATGGCTGGGATTTGGCTGAGGGAGGAGGCAGATGTTGGGTCATTTCAGGTGGGATATTCATAGTTTCCACTGTAAAGAGAATTTTTAAGTACCCCTTTGTGCAATATGGAAAAATGGTTTTGAATAGGGGAGTCGATGAAAGTGGACAACCAGTAGACTGTGCTTATAATTATACCTAGGGGTGAGATGTACAATACATTGCCAGCAGAAGTGGGAATTAAAACCACTTGCAAACTTATTATCCCTAGAGGAAAAGGAATTTGTGAAAGTTTGACTAATTGGAGGAGAAAGCAGATCAGTGGTGAGGACTAAACTAGTTAAACTCGGAGGCTCCTCTTACATTCACATCTGGAGGAAGAGAGGACCTTGGCTTTATAGTTAGAGCAGCCCAGGTTTGAGTCTGAGCCCTGCAGTTTTATATAACATGAAGTTGGGCAAGCCATGCCTCCTCTCTGAGCCTGTTTCCTTGCTTCCTGAATGGGGGATAGGTTATCCCTACAGGGTTCATGGGAAGCTTATATGATATGTTGTATGTATAAAATACCTTCTCCTAGCTCTACTTAGTTCTTTCTTCTTTCCCTCTATAATTCTCTTCTGTTCCTGACACATTATATATTCTACTTTTGCCTCCATCATAAAATTTATTTGAAATTTTTATGAGTTATGCCACATGGTATATAATATGTTAGAGCTGCCCGTGTTTAAATTAAAACCTTTCTTCCAGGACTGTGCAAATCATAGCAAACAAAATACAGATGACAGTAGCCTTATCAGTTATGAAGGATATGTCTAGCTGACCATCAAAATTCAAGCTCAGCCTTTCATAGAAGTAGAATAGAGTATAAACTTGGAAATAGTTTTCGAGTCATCTAGCAGTTATATTTGCCAGCACCCCTGTATTTAGGAAATGCCATATGATTAGTTTTCACCAATGGAATGTAAGAATAAATGTGTTACTTCCACATCAAGGTAATCAGTGGATATGGTTTCTTCATTCTTTTTCCTTTTCTAATGACTTAATGTAAACAAGCTTGGTGTTCTTGGAAACCAAGTGTCAAAGACAGAGGTAACCTATATCCCCAACTCACCAGTTGAAAGAAAGCCACTCACCAATCAGGAACTTGAATAAGAAATAAACTCTCATCCTGTCTGAGGCGTATATACTTCAGATTTCTTTGTTATAGCAGCTACGGTTACCCTTACCAATACATCAGGATAGACCAGGATGACAGATTATATCTACTTATGGAAATATGGTGGTGAAAGCCAACACATCAATGACAGGATCTGGTTACCCAGCAGTGTGAACCGATTTGGGGTTAAACTAGAACGCCTCTAAGTTGTCATAATACCCTAACCTAGTAACACCAATATCTATTTAATAAGTTTGCTATGTTCCAGGCCCAGTGATAAGCACTTCACATCAATTTTCTTCTTCAGACCTTGCAGCAACCCTATGAGATAGCCCCATTTAAGATAAGAATGTTGATGGCTGCTGGTGAATATAAGAGAGTTATATGGTCAGACAGGCCACAAGGAGTGGATTTGTATCTGGATCTTTCAGACTACGGAGCCTGAATTCCTCACCACTGAACCATGCTGCCTACTGAAATCCATGACCTCACATTTTTAAGTGCTTGCCATATGTATCATGCCTTTGTTCCAGGAATTACTCATAAGTTTGGCTGTGGGGAATTAGTTGGAAGACCAATGTGAATAGCTCAGTTTGTATTGCAGCATTTGGTAATTTTTTTGCTCTGTTTAAGAAGGAGAAGGGAGATAAAGGATGGGAGTGAACACTAATAGAGCTTCTACAATGTACCAGGTACACTCACATTCAAATGTTAACTTGTTAAAATCTTCTGAGATTAGTATCACAATCACCGTCTTACAGACGAGGAAGCTAAAAACTAGTTATCAAAAAGTTTGTCTATTTGGTCATTCATTTCTTTAATACATATTTATGAACTTTCCACTATGTTGCCAGGTACTGTGTTGGCCATAGGAAATTCCAAAATGAACAAGGCAAACCTGGTCCCTGACGTGTTAAAACTTATGGTCTAGCTTCTGCCGTAAAAGGGAGCAAGCAAACTGTCACTGAGAGTGATTTAGCAAAATTTGAATGCCTACATATCGGGGAAATAAAGTTCTAGAGGGAACTCTGACATGGAGTAGAAACTGTACTGGGTGATTTCTGGGGCTCCTTCTTGTACTAATTGTCCAGATATACAAGATCTGTTTGGTCAAAAAGAATCACCAGAAATAATCACGGGAGAGAGAAAACAAATGACAGAGAAAAGAAGCAAACAGGCACAAGGGCTTTTTGTCTATCTGAATTCTGGCTTGTAGTAACTGTTCAATAAATGTTAACTATCTTCAGTCACAACTAAAATAATTCCTGTATTCTATAAACAACTTCGAATGCTTCCTTTCAGCTGAGCATCATTGTTTACAGCTCCCAACATATAAAATGAATGATCATTTCTTAAGTTATTTCTGTTTTCCATATTATGTTATTCTTGATGCTATAATACATATTTTCTCATGTAACTCTCACAGTAATTTTACAAGTAGCTCATCAGTAAGGGTAGGGTAGGTTATGGTTCAGTCACCAGCTTTTCTAAAATCTTTGTGGCTTAAAACAACAATTTATCTCTTACTCATGCTACATGTCCGTCATAGGTTGGTGACTCTCTTCAGTGTTTTATTTAATTTTGACCCCGAGACTCACAGTGATAGGACAGCCACTGTAGACACTGAGGCTGTTACAGCAGAGGGAAAAGAGAACATGGTGAAGCACACGCTGGCTCCCAAAGCTCCCTCCTGGAAGTGCCGCCCATCACTTCTCTCCATATTTCATTGAACAAAATAAGTCGGAAGGCCTTGCTGAGCTTATTTGGGATGACAAAGTATGATCCTAACATATGCCCAGAGTAAGAGGATCAAATATTTGTTCACAGCCCTGATGACTGCTTTAGGAAGGTATTATTTATTATACCCAGTTTGCAGAGGAAATTGAGTTTGGGGGAGGAGAGAGAATGCTAAATAACTTGTTGGAGTTTAGAGCACTGGACAGTAGAGTGCAATCCCATCTACTTGATTCTAAATCCGTGTTCCCAAATTCTTCATCTGTACTCCAGAGCTCATCTTCCTGCCTCCTCAGGACCTTGCCCCACCCAGTGTCACCTCTCTCTACATACTCATCTTTCCTTTTTCTCCTGGTTTCTTCCCCTCAGCATGCAGAAGTATCTTTATATTTTAACAAAAGAAAGATTTGCTTCCTGAACTTAGCCTGTACCTCCAGCCACTGCCCTACGTTCCACCTTCCTCCCTACCACACTTTTGGAAAATGCACTACAGTATTGCTCATCTCCCAATCGTCCCCTGCATTCTGGACTCTGCTCTTATCACCCCACTAAAATGACTCTTCATTGACCTACGCACTTGACATCCGATGGTCTTTTGTCAATGTTTATTTCAAGCTTGATCTCTCAATAGCTTGTGGACTGATGACCACTCCCTCCTCCTTAAATCTCCCTTTCCTTTGACTCGCAAACCCTATCCTTCTCCAGGCTTTCCCCTTGCATCTCTGGCTGTGCCTCAGTGCCCTCTCTAAGGCTCTTCCTCTTTTCCTACCCCTTAACTGTTGGTGTTCTAGAGGGCTGAGTTTTAGACTCTTTTCTATTCTTACTCCATCCACTCTCTGAGAAGTCTCATAACTCTCATATATTTAATTACTTCTACAGGTTGATGACTCCTACAATGATAGCTTATGCCCAGAACTAACTCTGGAGCTATAGGCATACAGACCTATTTGCCACTCAGACATCATTGCTTAAATGGTTCATAGTGACCTCAAAATCAACATTTTGGGGAAGTGATGACTCCATGGATGGTTTTGGTAAATTTCATCTGGGGGATGTCTGGGGTATTTAACCTCACTTTAAATTGGGTTTGGAAGCTTGTCTGTGGGTTGTTGTTAGAGTCAGATAGGCATCTTTTTCTTACTCCTGTTTTATAAGAGGAAAATTTTGTCTTTGCATGCACCTGGCCTTTCTTTGCCTTTCTCTGGAAGAAATAAAGTAATTTTTTTTGAATATGAATTTAAGAATAATATCTAGGCATGTTCAGCTCAGATCCTTCTTCCTTCTCTCTCTTAAGAGAGGGTGTCTTCAGAAAGCACTGGTTTCCCTTTGCTCACTCATTCCTCAGGTTTTATCTAGCCAGACATCTAAGGTAAGATAGTTCAGCTCTGCTTTGGACTGGGAGCCATGACTGCCCAGTTTTGGGGTTGAAAATTTACAAGCCTCTTCCACAAGGAGCTTCCCATGAAAGCCTGCCCTCTCTCCCAATGTGCCAAATCACATAAACACATTTCCATCTCTGGATCCTTTGTCTCCGTTCCAGTTTGTTTAAGCTTTTTGCAGTTTTATATTGTACCTCTTCAAGGAAAGAGAAAAGGGGAAGAAAAATAGTACTTTTTAATGCCTACTATGGGCTAGTTTAATCATCTCATTTTCACATCAATTTCACAATCCTGTTAGACCAGCATTGTTATTATCCCATTTAACAATGGAGGAAACCACAGCTCAGAGAAATTAAGCAATTTGTCCAAGGACACACAGTGAGTTTGTTCATTCAGAAACTATTTATTGAGTGTTGGGGCAGAGTCAAAAATTGAACCCAGAATATTTTTCTTTCAAAGTCCTTATCCTGTTAACACAGGACATTGCTGCTTCTCTATCTAGAGGGTTAGATCCCCATGGGCATAACCCTTTCCACAGATCCCCCGGCGCATATGAACTTGCATTAACTAAAAACATCCTTAGACCTGTAAATGTAAAAAGCAGGAATTCAATTAATGCCATCAGAGTTGACAGGGTTTGAGATCTGGGCTCCTTATCTAACTACCAAATCTTCCTCTCTACTGAGTGGCCAGTCCTCTTTCAATACCTGGTGCTCTCCCTGAGTCCAGTTTTGCCGAGAATCATTAAACCAGAGACCACAGAACTTCCAGGAGCTTCAGAATCCACCTAGTCTAATGCCCCATGTTTATGAAGAAGGATCTGATCCCAGAAAGGGCAAGTGCTTGGCCCACAGCCACACAGCGATTTAATAGCAGAGTTCGGAAGGAGAGCCCTGGCTAACTGGTGGCCTTGGAAACCATATTCTGTTCATTTTGCTAGGAAGCCCTTAGCTAGACCTGCAGAATATCTTGGCCAGTTGGTTTAAAGGATTTCTTTTTCACTCTTCTCACTGACTGAACTCCTGAAACAGATTGGACTGAACAACTGAGCAGTAGGGAGGCAAAGTAAACAGAATGGGTCCTTGTGCCCCCGGCATGTCTGTTGTCTGCAGCGACTTGTCACTGCCTGTGAGGCTGACAGACACAGCTGCTCCTTCGCGGGGTTCTCAGACTCCTCCTGGTGTGTGAAGAGACCCACAGTCGCAATGCCAGGACAGGAGAGAGCCTGCACGTCCCTTGCCTGGGGATCCCCTGCATTGTCCTTGGATGCGTGTGTGTGAATGGAGGCGTGTTGGGGTGAGGCCTTCCTGTGACAACAGCATACGTTTAAAATCTGAATCGGCAAATCTTCCCTGGCCCCAGCTAAGCACCACACAGATTCGTGGAGGCCTGGCCAAGCTCCACACTCAAGCAGAAGGGGCCCATGACCTGTTACTTTTCAGAAGCGGAGTTCCAGTTAGCATTGACTTCACCTGTTTGAGTCTTACATTCTAAACTGTCACCTCACATTTGTCACTTCAACTCTCTGAAGTCTAGCTGTCCCCATTGTAAGATTAAGTGGCTAATGTCTATTTTGTAGCATTGTTTAGAGTCAGTCAGAAACTAAAGTTCCTCCAAGTGGAATATGTTTTACAGAGGGATTCCAGTTGGGTAACAATCTATTTAATTGAATTTTAATGCCAACACATACCACAAATAGCTAGGCTGTCCCTTAGCATATGCAATGTTTTTGTGAAAATTTGAAAAAAAAATAGCCCTTTTGGTCAGTCATAGCCTCAGGTGCAGACTTGGCAAGTCGAGGTGCCTTCCAGTGAAAGGAAAATTGTTTCTGCCTACAGCTAGACCTTGCCCTATGCCTGAACGCTCAGCTTGGTGAACACAGGATGGGCAGGACTTCAGCCCATCCTCACTCTCTCATCTGGGCATCTGTGTGTGGGGCACAAGAGGTACAGCCACACGCAGATGCCCTGTCCAAACACATTCACCCCCTCTTAGCAATCAACTCCTTCACCTGTCGCACTTCCTAATGTAGCCCTTAAAGGCATTTGAGTTTGATTTCTTTTGGGACCAATGATATTCCACACTGAGCACAGTGCCTGTGACACACAGCAGGGTCCAAATGAATATCTTCTGGGAGCGGCACCTGGATGGCTCAGTCAGTTAAGCATCTGATTCTTGGTTTCAGCTCAGGTCATGATCTCAGGGTTCGTGAGTTTGAGCCCGGCATCGGGCAGTGCAGAGCTTGCTTGGGATTCTGTCTCATTCCTTTTCTCTCTCCCCCTCCCATGGAGTGCATGCGCTCTCTCTCTCTCTCTCTCTCTCTCTCAAGATGAATAAATAAACTTTAAAAAAATATATCTTTATGGAAAAGGAGGGGAGGTTAAATATGATAACCTATGTAACAATGCCCCATGCATAATTCAAGGAATGCTTATTGCATGAGTGAACGAGCTTACAGCCTAGTTATGAAAACAAGACATAAATCCCCATGTGAAATGTTTGATAACAATAAAAATTTCAAATCATAGCACAACAACTCAAGAGATGGTGCAAGGCAGCATATGAGTGTCAAATTAATTGCGAGGCAATAATTTTTATAGGAGTTCACGAAGGTGGGGGAGATCAATTTGTGGACTCGGAGTCAGAAAACCTGGGTGGGTTCTTGTTTGTGCACTTATAAGGCATGTTTGTTCGCTCATCAAATGTGTCCCAGGCCCATATTAGTGCCAGCCTGTCTGCCAGAGTCTGGGGATGCACAGAGGAACAACACCAACTCTGTAGCCTCAGGGAGCTCACAGGTGGGGGACGACAGCCCGGCACACACACAATATAAATATGATCCTAAAATAGCGTACTGTGGAGACGAGAGGGGAGGGTTCCAGGAGCTAATGCACACAGTAGGTGTGTCATAAATTGCAGCATTGTAGTGGATCCCTCTCGCTACCATCTGAGCGCATTTCTGAATAAATCTCCGCAATTCAACACCTAGTTAAGTGTCTAAAGTTCCCACCTTTTCTCCTCCCCATTTTGCTGCCTCTTTCCTTCGGTCTGCCATTAGCCTTTAAGGGTGCAGCATGCTGGCCCTTGGAGAGGGGACATTCGGCACACAGACTGCAACCAGAGGCTCACAGTTGCAAGGGCTGGCCCACAGCATCTTCAGAACTCTCTGGAGCTTCTGTGGAGCCTGTCCTGCCGAGTCCATCCTCGTGGCAGCCTCTCTAATCACCCTGGCAACCGTGCACCCGTAGATTCTTTGGCATCAATGCCAGTGAGGGTGAAGGGTGTTCTGTTAAACCTTCACTAAACGGGGAGAGAAATGCATGTTCTCCGAACGGTAGCACCTGGCTCTCAGTCCCCTCTCACCTCAGGGAAGGGCCAAGTGGGAAGGGACACCCTTTCCAAAGACCCTGTAGCTGAGCTCTGTGGCCCAAGACCCTGGAGAAGGAGCAGTGATGCAATGGGAAGAGCATGGTCATTGGGGCCAAGAAGTCCCAAAATTGACTCCTACCTGTGTTACCTTTAAACACGGGAGCTTAGACACTTTAATTTAATCTCCTTGGGTCTCAATTCCTCTGTTTGTAAAATGGACATAATAGTACCTACCTTACAGGCTTGTTTTAAGAATGGCATGAAAGTGGAATAAGCATTTGATGAACATTAGCTGAGTACAAAACAGAGGCCCAAATGCAGTTGCCAAGATCACTGAGCAAGTTACCAATCAAAAGTGAACTGGAACCACTCTTGTCTTCTGACTCCCAATTTGGCAACCTCCCCCCACCCCCCGCCGCCCCTCACCTTCCCCCAGCCCTTCGTTTTATGGAGTATTTACCTGCCAGTTGTTGCCATCGGGCATAATGAAGACAAGTACGAGCGAGTGTGAATGGCCCAAGGTAGACTCTGCCTGCATTAGGTTGAGAATGGCAGCCTGCTAGAGGTGGATCAATGCCACTAGGCCACTATGAATTGCACCATGTCCTCTGGCATAGCTGGAAATGCAGTATTCTAAGGAATGACACTTGGTATAAAGCAGCAACATTATGAGGTTACCGGAAGTGATGATCCTGCCGTGTTGAGCCTTGATTAGAGAGCAGGGTCTTCAAACCTGCAGTAAATACAGCCACGATCCACATCCTCCCATGGCCTCCACTGGTCATCAATCCCAGCACTATTTTCTACTGATTCCTGTCCTACCAGGACATCCTTCCATGTCCTGTCAATCAGCTGGTGTTGTCATTCATTCGATAAACATTCACCGGGTGCCTAAAATGTGCTAGGTACTGAAAAATACGTCAGACATTGCCGTGACGTATAAAGCTTATATCATATCATTCGAGATGCAATCTGCTTGCCATGCCAGGCTTCTAATCCTGCTGTGCTCCGTGCTTGGAATCAGTGCAGGATGACACAATAGGCAAAGGCTTTGAAATTAAGGAAGCCAGTGTCTGAATTTGCCTCTGCCACCACAGAAGATGCCTGTTAATGTTGTGTCCCCGGTATTCATTTTTATCTGGTAACGGGATCTTCCTGCTGTAGGGGAACTGCCTCTTCCCTGCTCCATGATGTTTGGCCCTAGGGTTGAGTCTGTGTCAGGCCTGGCTAATCATGGTACGCCTTTACCTTTACCTTTTTACCAGAGTAGAAATTAGACATGTGATCCAATCTGGGACAGGAAGTAACTTTTTTTTTTTTTTTTGGTAGGATTTGTATGCTTGAAACTGGGAGATAGAATATCTCTTTCTTAAGATGACATAAAACGGGAGCTCTCAGTGGCCATTTTCCCACCCTCCACCCCACCCCCACCCCCAGGAAAGCAGCTTTCTGCAGTATGGCAAATGCAGGGAAGGCAAGCTACAGAGGAAAGCAAAGCGGAGAGAGAGAGAGATAGAGAGAGGGAGATAGAGGTAGATCACAGACACAGTGATAGCACTGGAATCAATGAAGACCCTAGGCTGGTTGCACCCTGGACTGCCAGGTGACAACCAGCCAATAAATTCTCTCTGCCGTAAGCTGGTGATCCTGACCTCTCAGACAGAGGCGAGTGGGGTAGAGGGCAGCACTGGAGTAAGGAATAAGCATATTTCTGTACAGAGCAAGAAGCAAAAGCCAAAAGACTTCTGGAGAACAATTCGAACCGTCTCTGTACCAATAAACATTTAAAAGGAGACTGAGCGTACATCTTGTCGCATGTTTTCTTTTGAGCGTCGATCTGAAGGGAGTGTGTTCGGGATGGTCCTGCCTCCCCTGTGATACGCAAGTCCCCACAGGGCCTGGGATTTGTTGCTCCCATATTTTTCCTCCAGCTACTGACTGTAATATTCATCCTTTTATCTTTGTAGGGTGCATTGTGCTTTGAAAAACACTTTCATCTGCATTATCTCATTTGATTCTCAGGGCATCTGTGAAGAAGGCAGGGCTGGGATTACTATTCTTGCCTGTCAGATTGAAAAACGGAGGTTTAGGCTCTGGCATCTCAGCACCTAAAAAGAAAGACACACAGTGATCTCACAGGGAATGAGTGGCACAGATGTGGAAGGATCCCGGGATTTGGAGCCAGAAGGGTCCAGGCATGGGTCCTGGCTCTTTTACTTCCTAGTTGTCTGACTGTGGGCAAATCACTCGGTTCCTCCCAGTCTCAGTTTCCCTGTCTGTCAGATATATAGGGATGACATTTCCCTTCAAGGATTCTTGTGACTGTCTCGGGAGATGATATAGAATAAAGGGTTCGTGAGCTATAAAGTGCTCCTCACCTGTCCGGGGTAGGGTTTTATGGGCAGTGGTGTGCTTAATTCAGCCGGTCTAGGCTCACAAGGACTGTGGGGCACACCTCCCCCAACTCCACATTCAGTGACATCATTTTACTAACTCGAAATCAGACATGGTGAGAATATTTACACCGAGGAAATTGGCAAATGCCACAAATCAGGGCTTCGTTTATTCCTTTGAGAGTTCTTTGTTAACCAGCACAGGGACAGTGGTGGGATGGAAAGGAGGGAGAAGAGAAGGGTGTAAATATTTAAGGTGCATTATGTATTTTGAGTACACCCTTACAGCAGCTCCTATAGTATGCACAACAACTTCTGGGGGCAGATACTGACCCTACTTTATTTGTAGTTTTTTTTTTTAAATGTTTATTTAGTTTTGAGAGAGAGAGAAAGGAGGGGAGGGGCAGAGGGAGAGAGAGAGGGAGACTGAGTCTCCAAAGCAGTCTCTGTGCTATCAGCTCAGATCCGGACAGGGGGTTTGATCTCATGAAACATGATCATGACCCGAGCCGAAATCAAGAGTAGGACGCTTAAACAACTGAGCCATCCATGTGCCCCCTGACTCTACTTTATAGATGAGGTAATTAAAACAGTGCTCATAACAACTTACTCAAGAACACACAATAAATGACAAAGCAGGGACTCAAAGCCAGGTCTCACATTCTTTCTTACAGCCATGCAGCATGTCAAAGATGCACCCGTTATCATCTGTTCTTTCCTTGGTCTCCAACCTGAAATAGTGAGAGAGTACGTCCATTTCTAGGGCCACTTAACATTTGAAATCCGTGTTTGGACTTAAGTATCCTAGTCCCTAAAGAAAACTGTCCTGGAGAATGATGAGGATACAATACATTGAGCTGGGTGCAAGGGAATGAGTTGACTATCTCTGAGACCTACAGTTCTGGGTCTCAGTTGGGTAAATGCTTGAGAGTATTAGAAGCTAGGCAACATTGTTAGGTTGGGGCCACTTAAAGCATTTAGGCATGGAGAGGGAGAAAGTCAAGAGCACCTGGGGCCAAGTGCCAGCTCTGTCACCACCTAGCTGGGGCTCACCTCCTTCGTCTGTCAAAAGGGTAATACCAAAACGTTCCTGTTCCTTTCTGTGTGGTATTGATGGAGAAAAGGATTCTGAAGGCCTCTGGAATCTATTACAATGCATGGATGCAAGAGAATTTTCACGTGTCTCAGCTGAGAACCTTTCCTCCTGTTGCTAAGAGAGAAAGGACTGTTTTCCTTTCCTACCATCTCTTGCTCGACACCCCATCCCAGCCCAGCGCCCCCCTTTTCCCCTTTCTATTTTTATATCTCGAGTGCTTCATATGATGATGTCCTGCATGTTTAAAACTAGATGAGGGTGTCAGGCAGGGAAACAAAAATCAAAAGGACCTAAACAAAATGAAAATTGGTTTCCTGCTTGCAAAGATGATGGATGATGGGTGCAGGGGCCGGTGTTATCAATGCAAGCCTTTCTGCAGGTGTTGAGGGGAACTCTTTCTAGACCCAGCAGGTTACCACTGCAGGCCCTGGGCAAGACAGTTCCAGGATAGGGATGGCCAACCTTCCTTTACCCCAGATGGAGCAGAGGTATTGTAGGAGCACTCTGGAGGCCCCTGGAAGAACCCTCTGGAGGTTCTAGACATGATGGATATAGTGAAGATGAAATTAACACTTATTTAACACCTTAGGTGCCTTTGTCCTCTCATTTAATACAATAATTTAATAAGAATATATATTATTATTTACATTTTCCAGTTGAGGAAAAGGATACTCAGAGTGGTGGGAGAAATTCACATTCAAGCTCCCAGGGTACCTGCCAAGGGGCCCTTCCCCCTACCAGACCTAGTGGAAGAGGAGAGGGCACTGTGGTTGTACTGGCCAAGGAACGGAAGGGGACTTTTATTCACCACTGTAGGAGCCTCTAATTGGTTCACCTGCTTCCACCCATGTCCCTTCCAGTCCATTGTCTGCATAACAGCCCAGGTGAGCCTTTACAAATGCAAGTGGTACTATCTCTAATCCCAGAACAATCACCTCCCTCTGAACTCCAAACTTCTGAGTCTAATCACCTTACTAAATTCCTCCCATAAGACCAGCCTCTTTCTCTACCTCTCCACCTTATCTGATACCACTAATCCCCACTCTTGCTATATTCCAGCCACAGTTGGTTTCCTTCTGCTGCTCAAATGTATTCAATTCACTCCTGCCTCAGGGCCTTTGCACTTGCTCTTCTCTGTCTTTAATGTTTTCCCCTTCAGATCTTTTATGCCTGGCCCCTTATCATATAGGTCTCAGGTCAGTTGCCATCTTTCAGACAGTCCTTTCCTAACTGCCAACCTGATGTCTTATCCTGGTCATTTCCTATCACATGCCACCATCTGACATTAAATTATTGCCATTTATAGTGTCATAGTCGTTATTACTATCTGCTGGTGTCTTGTTAATTTACTGGTTTATTTACTGTGTCCCTGTACTAGAGAGAAAGTGTCAAGAGAGTAAGGATCACTTGCCTATCTTGTTGAAAGTCCTACCCCGACTCCACAAAATAGAGATTGGCACTTAATAAGTAAGCACACAATAAATACTTTTGAATGGGTGAATCGTGACTGATACATGATCATCCCAGGAAAGGTGGATCTGCACTGGATGAAGGAAGAACCCCATCACTCAATGTATGTTAAGCTCCCTGCTTATCTCATTCGATTCTCACAACAATCCTGAGACAGCTCATCTGATTCCCATTTTGCAGATGACGAAATGGAGGCTCCATCATTTAGCAGTTTGCTGATGGTCGCACAACTGAGACTGGAACCCTTGTCTGCCTGCTCCGAGCCCACACCCTGGATCTTGGGGAGAGCAGAAGGGTGTCTCTGGGACACGGAGAGCGTGTGTCTGTTGCTGCAAAGCCTCGTGTGTGTGTGTGTGTGTGTGTGTGTGTGTGTGTGTGTGTGTGTGAAGACTAACGCGAGAAGGAGGCCATGTAGAGCCACGTGCTGCCCAAGACTCCAGCGGCAGCAAGGAGGGCTCCCCCAAAGAGATCGTCATTGCCTGGCCTGAAGTCCAGGCCTCCCTGGGGAAGAGCCATTCCCAGAACGTCTGCAAGTCGTAGGCTTTCCTGTGATCGGAGAGGGGAGGGAGTCTGCCAGTGGGTACTGAGGACCTTCTCCCTCACGGTGCTCACACCCTGGCCGGGTCGGCTTTGCCACTGCTGCGGGCTCCTGCATTCTGCGCTAGGTGGCGAAATGCTGTGGGGCTCCCCTATTCGGGGGAATGCGGTAGTGATGTATAAGGTATGAAAGATGTGGCCTGCAGAGAGCCAGCACTATCTCTACTGCTGCTGCTGCCGCTGCTGCTGCTGCTGCTGCTGCTGCCGCCGCCGCTGCTGCTGCCGCCGCCGCTACTGCTGCCGGCAGAGCTGCTGGGAGTGAGCTGAGCATCCCCCGTCCGGGATACCCAGCTCGGGCGGCAGCTCCCGCGCCCTGGCCCGACACGGACCTGCCAGCCCCAGGGAACAAAAGCGGAGCCCGGTCGCCCTCTCCTGCAGCCAGAGGATGAGTCGAGAGGGCTGAGCGGAGAGTGTGGTCCTCAGCGGCTGGAAGGTAGGAGAAGGTGTTGCGCTCGCCTGCCTCGGAGTGGGAGGCGCGGGGTGGGCGCGCCAGGGTGGGGATGGCCGGGGGACCAGCCTGTCCCGCGGGTGCTACCGGACCCGGCGAGGTGGTCTTCCGGAACACCGCACCCGCACTGCCAGCCCACCGCGGGCAGGGCGCCGTGCTCCCCGCAGCCGCGAGGGAGCCCCCTGGGTGGGAATTGGAGGCAGCGAGGGAAAAGTCTGGAGCCCGACACCGGGCAGCGGCAGCGGCGGCTGCGGAGGGGCTGCCACGGCACTTGGAGGCGTGCGACTCGCTGCGAAAAGCGGGCGGGCGGCGGCTGCAGTGTGCGCAAAGTTTTGGGTGGCGCGCAAAGACGCAGGCGAGGGCCGCCGCGCAGAGCCGCGCAAGTTGTGGCCAGAACAGGAGGGCGACCCCCGGGGGCCCCCACGCGGACTCGCCGACACTGGGACAGGTGGCTTTCGCTCCCCCCACGCTAGCCTCGGCTGGGTTGACGTGCAGCCACTTAACCCTTCCCAGCCCGGGGGAAACAACTTCATCCTGTTGGAGGCGGCTGCACTCAGGCTGGCTGGGGTAGCGTCGAGGTTCCCCGCGCTGTCCTTTTGTGGTCTCGCGCATTTCCCCCCTCATTCTGGGTTTTCTGCGATTTTCCGTCCACTACTGTGTCCAGAAACCAGGCAGAGTGGCTGCGGGTCTTTTCCCCCAGTCTGTAATTTTACCCCTCGCGCCACCTGGACACATGTTTTCTCTCTCCCCCCTCAGTTTGGCTCTTTGATGCTGCCTTGAAAAATGAGATGATTAATCAATTAGGTTAGTGGCCAATTAGGCATAACCTTGTAGCAAAATAATTATGCCCGGCTCTCCGGGCTTTCACTGGAGATGAGATGGGAATCCAGCCCAGGTGGAGGGGCTGTTCCGAAAAGATATGGCTGATCAGGGAATTTCTGGGAATTTAAGATTAAAAAAATCCAAATGTGTGGTAGCGGCAGAGGTTGTGGGGGCTCAGTAGGGGTGTGTGTGCGTATAAATCGCCCCCCCCCCGCCCCTGAGGAAATTAACCCTTGGCTGCACAGTCTGGGTAGACTTTGCAGGCAGCGTGTTTCCAACGGCCCAGAAAAGGTGTGTCCCCTGCCTGCCAGCCCCATCCCCCTCGTCTCTGAGGGGCTCTCGCCTGTAAATCGCCTCACAGTGGCTTTTCTGCTGTTTGGGGAGGCTGAGTTCCGATGAATGCATTTTAGTTTCATGTCCGAGGAATCGCGTCGTTGCAGAAGGAGGTTCTTGTGCTGTGCCTTCCGAGGATGCACATTTCCCCTGCTCTTGTTAAATAAAGCGGTTATTAAATGGGTGCAAATGGGAGACAGTCTGTTTCCAGGGTTGGGAAGTTCTGCCGCTAAGCGGGGCTTCCTTTTTCTTTTTTTGGAATGACTGGCGGGGTTTGGCACTGCGGTATTACAATACAGCCATATTAAAAAGGTCTTCGGAGCTTAGAGCCCTCTACTACCGCAGCCCCATCTTCAACAGACTTCCTTTCTCAAATCCTTCTTGCCAGCAGCTTACAGGGGATTTCTAATGTGTGCCCCGTGCATTTTAATCCCTTTCTGTCTCTATTTTAAGCTTATTCTATCTGTTTATACATCTGGACCCTATATAGTGGATTTCTTTTCAGAAGGCAAACACCTAGAGCCGTTCTCAGGGCAGAGGGATTTTTTGCAACAGGTCCTAGGTCTGGGATTTCTAATAACGAGTCCCCCTGGCATTTGGTGAGCCGGGGCCCTAGTCTCTCTCCCAGTGATGTGACCACGTTGGACCAGGTGGTCTCTGACATCCCCTGCAGTGCTGGCATTAGCTGGTTCTGAATTTTATGGCTTTGCTTCCTTTCTGAGTGGAGAAAGCTGGCTAGGGCTTATGAGCAAATAGGAATCGCCCAGCTGGAAGACTGCCTCATGATACTCGTGTTCAGGGACAACTGGGAGCCATAGGCTCCGCCCGCCTTCCTCAAAACGAAGGGCCACCATTCGGCCCTCTCTCTTTTCCAAGATTTATTTTTTTCTTAAAGCTGGGCTCAGCCATTCACCTTACTGTGATCATATGTGTTGCTCAGATTCTCGTGCTTAGCAAAGGCATTCCTCCTCTTCTGAAATTGAAGCTTTTTCATTATTTTTTTAATTTTCTATTTAAAAATGTTCATTTACTTATTTTGAGAGAGAGAGAACAAGCAGGGGAGGAGCAGAGAGAAAGGGAGAGAGAGAATCCCAAACAGGTTTCATGCTGTCCGTGCAGAGTCCGACAGGGGGCCTGAACCTACAAACCTTTGAGATCATGACCTCATGCTGAAATCAAGAGTCAGATGCTTAACCAACTGAGCCACCCAGGTGCCTTGAAGGTTTTTAACATAGTAGGAAGGGATATGGGAGGAGAAGGAAGGGAGAGAGGAAAGAGGGATACAGAGACAGTTTAAGGCTTCGAACACAGGCAGGCAGTGGGAAAGAGGTAGGAAATATAGAGAATGGAGGAAGAAGAGGAGGGAGAAACACAGGCAGGGGAGGAAATACAGAGAGGAGGAATTCTAGTTCAGAGGAGAGAGAAATGCCCACATAAACCAGTCTTGTTTCATTACATGGCTTGAAAAAATATAGAGGAAAACCCTGAAATGCAAGAGAGTCATTCCAGATAGACTCCCTTGGAACTCAGCTTTGACGTAAGCAGATAATTACTTATGACATAAACATTGCACCACAGAGAGGCATTAACTCTTAGTTCTTGTTTCTTCCTGGACAGGGGGCTGCATTTGTAGGTGCAGGGTGGGAGCTGGCCAGGGATTTGTTTGCTTAGCAGATGTACTTTGCGTAGCCCCCATAGCATACTCTTATTTGGGTCAGATTGGGGTACTTCGTTTGGACAGGCTGGGTGTCCAAACAACTTTGGAGGGGAGGTATTCCTTTGTTTTTAAATCTGTCCTTCATAGAATGGACAACTTTTTAAAAAGTGTATTTCTCATTTATTTAAAGTTGGAAGAAAAAAGATCGTAAACACTTTTTTTTTTACCTGCCATCTAAAACTAAGAGTGATAGGAAAATACTTCCAATTAATTTTCTCTTCTCCAGCCTCCTTGTCCCCAGTCCACACCATCCTCAGAGCCTCTGACTCATCTCCTGGCCTCCAGTGTGGGCCCTCCCCAAAGTTATGACTTGATCTTTCTAAAACATAGCTTTGATCATGTTATTCCCCAGATCAAAAAACAGAAAAGTTTCCATGTTGCCTAAAGCATATTATTCAAATATCTGACCATAGACTTCAGAGCCTTTCATAACCTGGCTTTCTGGTTTTCTTCTACACACACACACACACACACACACACAAATACACACACAAATACACACCCTAACACACAACATCACACACATACACATAGTCTCTCACACATGCACCCTTATACAACCTCACACATATACACACACCTTCTCACACACACACCCTTATAGAGCATCACACACATATACATTCCCTCTCTCACACACTCATATACAGCATTACACACACACATACACCCACCCTCTCTCTCTCTCACACACACACACACCCGTATACAGCATCACACATATATACACAGCCTCTCTCACACACACACACACCCTCATACATCACACACTTACACACACCCTCTCACACATACACTCCTATACAACATCACACATATACACACACCTTCTCTCTCTCTCACATATATATAACCTTATACAGCATCACACAGTCTCACACACACAGCCTTGTACAGCATCACCATCTACATACACACATGCACACATTACTCACATCACATACACACGCTGCAAACATGCCTTCCATATTTTTGCTGGCACATTCTTTATTCCTTGTCTAGTAAATATATTCCTACTCCTTTCCGTGGTGAACTCTCAGAAGGGTCACCTGAAGACTGCGTCTCTTTCAGTTTCCTGGAAATGGAATAACAATATTAACTGCTGTACTTCTTAATATGCTGGTGGGAATAGGAATGTTGGGTTCCTCATAGTTTTAAGCCCCATTTTCAGAGAGTGAGAAGCACCTTGTAAAAGAGAGAATGGAGTGTTTCTCAGGTTGAAATCAACTTAGCTTGGGGTGCCGTGTGACACTGGTTGGTTTGTGAAAGGAGTGACCGTCACCTGGTGACATTTAGACTCTCTCCTTGTTAGTAAGAGCGCAGGAATCCTGTACCATTAATAGTTGCTCACTTGCTGCTTTATGAAACAGCCTTATTGTGGAGGACAGGAGACCCAGTGACACTAGACAACCTTTCAATTTATCTAGCAAAGCACATGAAGTTCCTGTCTCAAAGGGACAAGAATTAAACAAGAATGAATACCAAATAAAGAATTCATTTGTATTCATAGGCTTTTAATAAATAAAAAACGATTTTTTTTCCTGAAATGAACTCTGAGCCATAGGTCTTGAGACTTCTTGTTTAATTAACGTGCAGAATATGACTTCTTCTTGTTTCAAAATGACCATTTTTTTTTTTTTTTGGAAGCTTGAGCTCAGATCTTTAGTGACATTTTTTCTCCAAGCAAATATTTACAGCCGAGCTGGAAACTGACAGGAAGGAGGGTTTAAAATGAAAATGTTACCAAACTGAAGTTTACATCTGAGCGAAACACATGGTGTCACCATGGACAGAGTCCTAAGAACTCAAAATATTTGTCAATCTGTAGAACTTGAAGAAGGCAAGCTGTTTCCTTTGTTAATGTGAACTCTAAAAATGACATTTTTGTGCATGCGTTGTGGTGGCCATTTCTACCTGTCTGTTTGGTTTCTTTATGGTCATGGGACTCCAGCCATTTGTTCCTTTTCTTTATCTTCTATTCAGGATAGGGCAGACTGCCTGAGGGTTAGTCCTCATGTTTATCTCAATGTCCCTACTTGTACTTCTGCTGCTCTTCCTGCCTGGAACACCCTCCTTTTTCAAATCTCTTCCCCACCCAATTGTCTTTTAAAGCTGAGGTCAGGTGCCAAGTTCTGCATGAAGTTTTCTTAGTTAACTCTGCTGAATATTGACCAGCACCGACAGTGGTAGTTTTTCAAATCACTTTATTAATTTTTCAAGTCATATGAATAATACAAGTTACCTAGAAAAATGGGAAAATATAGAAAAATATAAGGAATTAGTAAAGATCATTTGAAATTCCCACCATGTTATCAATAATTTGTGTCTCCTTAGATCTATATCCTAGCATATATAGATGGATATAATTAAAAAAATATATTTTTTAACATTTATTTATTGTTGAGGGACAGAGACAGACAGAGCATGAGCAAGAGAGGGGCAGAGAGAGAGAAAGACAGAATCCCAAGCAGGCTCCTGGCTCTGAGCTGTCAGCATAGAGCCCCATGCGGGGCTCAAACCTATGAACCGTGAAATCATGACCTGAGCCAAAGTCGGACGCTCAACTGACTGAGCCACCCAGGTGCCCCTGGATATAATTTTATATTCTCTGCCTTATTGTGAAAGCCATTTGCTTTTAATACGGTTTTTTGTTTGCTTATTTACTGCCCTTATCCCATAAACTAATCTAATAATTTAGATACCTTATATTTCCTAGGCTCCCATAATATTTATACACATATATTCACACACTGTATATACACGCATATGGGATTTTTGTCATTGACTTAAAAGATGAGATCATATATGTATTCCTTGGCATATTACATTTCTCACTTAAAACACTATGGGAAACTGTCTTCTGCCCCCCGCACCCACCAGTCCTACCTCAATCAGTTGGTATCGATATGTCACTCTTTTCAATGGCTTAGTAAGTTTCAATGATATGTATACACCACAGATTTTTCAAGCACTTCCCTACTGATGAGCATTTACTTTTGTTCCCCCAATTTTTATACACAATGCTGAAATAAGCATCCTGTACATTTATCATTATCTATTGATATACTTGAACTTCTATGAGTAGATTCACAAAATGAAGATTTCTAAGTCAAAGGATATACAGTATTTAAAGTATTAGGAGATGGAAAGTGGATGATGGGCATTGAGGAGGGCACTTGTTGGGATGAGCGCTGAGTGTTGTATGGAAGCCAATTTGATAATAAATTCTATTAAACAAGTAAAGTATTAGGAGATGGTGCCATATATCTTTCCAAAGAGAATGCAACAATTCACATTTCCATCAACATGTACAAAGTAGTCTTTTTCTTACATCTTTGCCTGGAGCAGTGTTATCGTTCACTTTTGCTAACCTGGTTAGATAGCGAGTGATAGCTTATTGCTATGTACTTTGTATTTTTTGTATGTCTACCAAGGAGGAGCATCATTTCATGTTCAATGGGCATTTAGATTTGCTTCTCAGTGGACAGCTAATTCATCTTTGTCCATTTTTCTTTTTGATGGTTTGTCTTTTTCTTATTTTGTAAGGGTTTCTTTCATATTCTAGAAAGCAATCTTTTTTCTTTCATCTACACTGTATATGATTTTCTTTCCTTAGAGGTTTGATCTAGTGTTGTGATGATCTCTTTATTTGTCTGTGCCCAAACTAAACCATGAGTTACTAGACATCAATGATGTGTCTGATTCACTTCTAGGACATCACATCTAGGGCAAGACCTGAAAAAGTGTAGGTTCAGAGAACATGGTTGTAACATTGACTACACGTGTGATCTTCAAATGTATTTCATTTACCATTGAATTGTATGAAATAACATATATGTGGCATTAATAGACTGGAATGTTTCAAATGAGCTAAGCTGCAAGGTCACTAATGTTTTGGAAATATTTGTAAATAAATTACACGTTTCCCTTCTTTTTGAAATGAGTGTGACTTTAGAAATATCATAAGCATCAATTATTGTGGTGGGCTCTATGCTTCGTAATCTTAAGGACTGCTTAGTGATGCAGAACTGTTTGTCCCTGTATACAAGTGGCCTGAGACCTACAGATGTGTGGATTTTAGATTCTAATATCTTTTTAAAAATACCTTTGCAATATTTTTCCTCCGTGTCAGATTGGGCCACTATGTCTTGGTACCGTCAGTTTATCTGCCTCTAAAAGTAGTCCCCTTCCCTTTCTACCCATCTGTGTGTTGGCTGTGAACTAGTATGTCAGGGATCATGCTCATTGGAAATGTGGGTATGATAAGGGTCATTAAGCACCAACCAAGTCTTGGCCTGGGTGCCATTACTAAGAACAAAGTGCATCAGCCTCCAGTGAAAGTGCAACTGTGGCTGCTTAGGGATCTTTTTTGTTTCTTCTTTTAAAAAATTTTAATGTAATTTATTGTCCGATTGGCTCCCATACAGCACCCAGTGCTCATCCCAACAAGGGAATCCCTCCTCAGTGCCCATCACCCACTTTCCCCTCTCCCCCACACCCCCCTTCAACCCTCAGTTTGTTCTCCGTGTTTAAGAGTCTCTAATGGTTTGCCTCCCTCCCTCTCTATGTGTAACTTTTTCCCTCCCTTCCCTTCCCCCGTGCTATACTGTTAAATTTCTCAAGATTAGGGATTTTTTGTTTCTTTGTTTCCACCTGTTTTCTGGGAAGGTGAGATTGCTGGATAAGCAAAGCGGTGGCCTGTCACCTTAATCAATTAGGATGTAGGTATGTAGCCAAGACCCTAAATATGGATTAAAAGATCTTTCGAATGGTAGAAATGGAGGTTTCAGTCTTGTAAAAGTCTGAGTGAATAGGGCAGCTCTATACTGCGAAGTCATGTGGTGTCCAGGCTCCTTCTAGGTTGCTGCTTCTCCATCCCTAAGACATTGCTGTCATCTTCATGACCCATGATGGTATGTCACCACATCCTCATTCAAACTGGAGGGCTGGAAGAGAGAAAAGAGGTCAGAGGAGAACCTGCCATTTCTTTTAAGGGTGTGGCCAGAACTTGCACCCATAATTTCTTTTTGCATCTTCACTCCTGGGAGAAGGGAGGCTAAGGAGTACTGTTTTTATTCTGAGTGACCGTGTGCCAGAATCAGCATGCTGTGTTAGAATATAGAATGGATGTTGGTGGATGCACTAGCAGTGTCTGTCACACCTACTCTCATCAGTCCCCGTGTCCTCTCAGCTTTCTTGCCAGATTGCCAACTCTTGAGTGCAGTTGCCTACTTTTTTCCTCACTACCTGCTGTTGTGTGGCATGTAAAATAGTTGCTCAATAAAGACAGCTGTATTTGTAATCTTTCCTCTCCTTGTTTTAGTGGTGAGAAAATGCAGGGAGGATTGTCGAGCTGGCTGATGCCACAGAGCCCAGGGACTAGAGACGTTGGGGTGTTCTGGTTGCTTTTCTTTAATTTCGCACATGCCCCATGTAGTCCTCTGTGGCCCCACTCAAGGCTAATTATTCCTATTTCTTATCCTTCATTCTCAGCTCTAAGAGGTCCAGGTGAGGAGACCAAATGCTCTGGAAGCAGGTGTGTTGGCAACTCAGTGAGAGTCAAGGGGAAAATCAACCCCCCGCAAATAAGACGAGTGAACTGCCAATAATACAAGTTTGAGACTGTGACCTCCTTTGCAAAAAGGGTCTCCTGGTAATCAACAGATTGCGTCTCAGCCGAAGTTTCTGCACCCCATGGGATCCCATTGCCTCTCTGATTAACACAGAAGCATCTCCTTCCTTATTCCGGACTCACTCTGGAATTGGGTTTATTTCAGCCTAATGGCTATTTCTAATGGGTTTCCCCGCTTCCGAGGCACAAATGTGATTGATCTCTTTTATTTCACTTGGGGGAGGGTTTTGATGGGTGGGGGTAATATTTAAAGATGCCATTTCTCCTTCTGGGTTAAAAACCAAATGGGAGACGAACACTGGGGTTAGACAAAGATGAAGACCGGGTCTTATTTCTGTTAAAGCTTGCTTGGGGATTGTTTGGGTTGTGTAGCCACATGAGGTCTCCTGAACTTTCTTTTTCATTTGGTCTGAGCTGGATATATGCAGGTCTCCGTTTCCGCCTGTAGGGGCTCGAGTGGCCTCGTAGGCTTGTTTCTTGGGTGAGCAGTGCATGACTATCTCTGAGGCCAGGCAGCTTTAAAAGAGAAGGAAAGGAGCTGTTGTATCAATTAGGTTCTTAGTGAGAGATGACACAGTGTAAGCGGAAAGGGACATATTAATGGGTATTGGGTAGCCTACCGCATTCTAGGAGGGACCTGGGAGCCAAGCTTGGATGTGAGGACAGTTACTCAACCACACCATGGAACTGTTAGGGTGGAGATGACACATTGCTAGGGACTCATGGGAGGATCTTTGTCTGAGCTGCCCCAGAAGAGTTACTCTCTGTGCACATGGCAGACGCCGGCTATCTTTCAGATTCTGTCTCCAAGTCTCATGCACGTGTGCCTGCTTGCTGTCCCAGAGCACCCTGTAGTCACTCCTGGGTCTCACGCAGAGTGTAAGGGGCACAGACGTGCAGCTGGGATTGTGCTGACAGGGTGTATGGCCTATCGGCTGTAGCCACATACGATTGAGCTCCTCTCTGGATTTCACCCGAAAGATAAATCGGCTCCTTTCCTTTAAGGAGAGGTGAAGGAAGTGTGGCTGCCCTGCTCTTCCCTTCTGGCACTGGAGGGCAAGTGGGCAGTAAGCCTTCCCCTTGAACACCACGCACTTGCTTACAAACCCTCAGGGGCCACCGTGGCCTTCAGGATAAAACTCAAACTCCTTAGCGTGGCAGAGAAGCCCCTCCTCGGTTTGTACCCTGTCTTTTGGCCTCATTCCTCTCCTGTCCTCTTTCTGTTTGCTATCTGGCTTTCTGTTCTGGGTGCAATCCATTCTGGATTGCTGGGAAGACTCTTGAGCAGTCCTGTGCTCTCCCATGTCTCCACATCTCTCTGCCTGCTGTGTTCCTCTCCCCGCACCATGAGTACAGGGTCCTTCATGCCCCCCTTCATTTAGCAGACTTCTCCCTACTCTACAAGACTGAGGCACCATTTCCTCTGGGAAATCTTTTTTGTCTCCTAGATTGGATGAGGTATCCTTGCTGGATATGCCCAAAGCACCCAGCAAGCACTTCTGTCACTGCACCTAATATGTGGCCCCTCATTTATCTGTCTGCTCATGTGAGTGCAAGCTGCCCAGGAGAATGATCTTTATCTTTTATCTCTGTATCCTAGTAGCTGGCACAAGGCCTGGTACATAGTGGTCATGCAAATGAATAAAAGAACGAAGGATCCCTGTCTGGTGAGGGACATGGGCTTCAAAGTTGTAATCTGACTTTGCCACCGTGTAGTTACGTAGCTTTATTATTACTTTTTTTAACGTTTATTTATTTTTGAGACAGAGAGAGACAGAGCATGAACGGGGGAGGGTCAGAGAGAGGGAGACACAGAATCTGAAACAGGCTCCAGGCTCTGAGCTGTCAGCACAGAACCCGACGCGGGGCTCGAACTCACGGACCGCGAGATCATGACCTGAGCCGAAGTCGGACGCTTAACCGACTGAGCCACCCAGGCGCCCCAGGTAGCTTTAGACAAATTAAACATCACAGAGTTGTTGTACAAAGGCTAAATAAACTAATGCATGTGAGGTGCTTAGAATGAAACACATAGTAGACACTCAATAAAATTTGGCTGTCCTTTTGGTTATATGATAATCATTATAATTGCAGGTGTTCAGTGACCGGTAGTGATCACTAGCACACTTTGTAGACCAAAGTGTAAAGTGGTGATCTGTGACATTTCCTGCCTCCTGTAGAGCAATGCGCCCCCCCCCCCCCCCGCAATACTTTGAAACCTCCAGTGGATTGAGAGGAAGAGTGAAACTAGACAGAAATTAACAGAAGTTACCATCAGGGAGAGTCACTTACAGAGCAGTTCAGTGACAGTGTGAGAGAATGTCTCCTGACAACAGGTTTCAGCAATTGCACTGCCACTAGGATTTTACTAACAGTTCCTCCTCCTTTACATACTTTGCTCTAGAATTTTTTCCTAAAACAAAAAAGACACTGAGGTGACACTGAAAACAGTGTCAAAGCTTCAGTGAAGGTCAAACATTTTCCAAGGGATTGCCTGGAAGCACGCATCCCGCTGTGTTCTCTCTGTGAGTGTGCAGTGTTAAGACAGTCGGAGCATCAAGCTGATGTCGAAAACCAGCTTGGAATATGGCAAATGTCTTCTTTGTGCAAAACTCCTGGCACAGTGTCTTTCTTACACAGAGTAGATACCTTTCCATCTATGTGTGTGCAAAATACCTTCTCTTTCTCTCTTTTCCTTGTGGGTCCACACTCATTCCACACTAAATACAACCCAGCAAACATTTATAGAACCCCTACTGCATGCAGGGAATTCTACTGATTCCCTCTTGCACTTGTTTTATTATTAATATTATTGATTTATTAGGAATAAAGACTTGTGTCAAAAGGAAATGTTTGTCATTGACATCTACTGTTTTTAACAGGACAGCATAAAAGAAAATATTTGTATTGCTCGTTTCTATAGAAATATTTCTTGTAACTGGGCCTGAATGGAAGCAAAGTCAGAAGAACTTTGACCAGGAAGGAGTATGGAGACCAAGGACCTGTCCTACTTTGATGTTTGACCTTGAGTATGTTTTTTTCTGTCTTTGGGTTCTGGGTTTCCAGTGATTATTAAGAACCTTTCCAGCCCTAATACAATACGATTTCTTAAAAAGTGTAAAAGGAACATAACAAAATTTGGATTTGCTGTCCAAATATGGAAAGTGTAGTAGATTTGGAATTAGAAGACTTGGTTTGAACTGTGACATTGACATTTGACTTGTGTGACTTTGAGCTTAATCTCTCAGCCTCCCCAAATTCTTCTCTGTGAAGTGGGGTGCTGTCTCTCACCTTTCTTGCTTCATAGAATTGCCACGAGGCTTCAAAGAGGTGACGCATGTGAAAGAGAATTATGAATGACAAGGGACTGGACGTACACATATAAGCTATTATTACCGTTAATAATCATTTTGATTTCAGTATTTTACTCCAACCAACACTTTTGCATTTTGCCTTCTGGGTTGTTTGAAGGGAACATCATCTTTCATCTTTTTTACCCCCGAAGCAATCAGGGGATTTTTCAAAGGAGTGGGTGCTGTGTCCTCTGCGTGTCTTTCTGACCAACACCCGTCTTGGGCCCCAGAGCTTGTCTGAGTGCATAATGTTTCCTTTATTGGCCTGAAAGGAGGCCATTTGTTCCCTGCTAAATGAGCTGTTACTGTGTGCCTCTGTCCCCTAGACACCTGGGGCTGTGTTCATGGGAGAATCCAGCCGTGGATCTCAGGAGCCTTTTTGAAAAGTTTATTAGAAGAAGGGAGAAAACATTTCTCAGCAGGTTGTACCCTCCGTCACAGGATTCGGCTCATTAGTCAGAGCAGAGTGGGTTACCTGGAGGTGGGAGGGCAGGTCTGCCGGCCTTGGCTCCTGCAGGCACTGCCAGGTTGGGGGGGGGGGTGGTTGGTGGAGCAAAGGGAGGCACAGGCCTCCCGACAGCCCCTCTCTGGCCTTTCTGCCTCCCCTACCCCACAGGTGGCTGATTAGCTCTAATTGGACAGTATACTGCTGTCCGTGGTTTGGAGCAGCTTAACTAAGCTTGCCTCCAGGGGCACTTTGGTCCCAGGTCTGACCCAATCTCTTGACCTCTAAGGCAGAGATCCCTGTCTCAGACTGGCTTTCTGGGTGCTGTCCACCATGAGTGGCCTGGCTCTGAGAGCTGTAGGGACACCTTCTATCCAGACTGTGGTGGCTGGATCCGCTCAATAGGGACCCAGCTGCCCCATCAGTCCTTTATTTGGGTGTCTGGCTGACTCAGGTTAAGTTCACTGGGAGGATGCTGCTGTTTGAACTGTGCCAGGTGTTGCCCATCTCAGTCCTGGGTCGTCTGTGACATCCCATGGGCACAGACTTATTCCCCAGTAAGGGGGGAGGAGTGGGGGGGAGACTGAGAGAGGATTTTGTCACACCCACCTCATCCACCCCTCTGTCTATACACACCCCGCACACTCTCTATGTGGAGGCACGGTTAATGACCCAGGGGGGACTAGAATTCAGGGCCCCCACCCTGGGAAAGAATATGTGTCTGTCCCTGAAGGAACCCTGCCTCCTTATCTCTTCACCCTCACAGCCTAGGTGCTCAGAAAATCCTTGCAAAAAAAAAAAAAAAAAAAATTGACGAGGGCCTCAAAATAGGATGTTTTCATGGCCAAGCCCTTGACATGCTGGGTTCGAATCCTGGTTCTACAAGTTGCTTAAACTATCCAACTCTCATCAGGCTGTGAAGCGTCTCCAAAGTTCAGTTTGCGCTGCCGTAAAATGAGGATGGTCGTAACTGGAACCACTTCACAGGGTGCTTGTGGGCATTGAATCAAGTGAGCACTTAGCCCAGGGTAACATTTCATTGAATGTGGGTGATTGTCGTTTGTAATTAGCTGCCTAACCCTCCAACCCTCACAGAGATGTAGTTGCGGAGGCTTGGGGGAGGGGGCGTAGGCTGGTCCACCAGTAAACAGCTAATTATGGAGACAAGGCCGTCCTTGCTGTCTTCCTATTCCCCTGAGATCCAGATCTGAGAAGCAAGTCTTAGAGTTTTCCTTCAGTCAGATAAACACCTCTTGTCCATTTCTTCGAGGTCTTGGCCCTACAGATTCCAGGAACCCCACAAATATGGGACTTGGTTAAGGTCAGAGGCTCTGGAGTGAGTCATTCAGAGCTCAGGGCCCCGCCTCTGTATCTCACTCTCAGAATGGTACCTGGCAAATCTCCAATCTGAGTGTGTTACTTCCTCTGCCTCAAGCCCTCAGTGGCTCCCCGTTGCCTCGGGATGAAGCGCAAACCTTTCCCATCCCTGGCCTTCTTTGATCAGCCTGGGCCACCGAGGCCCAGGGAATCACTTGCAGGTCCTTGTGTGTGCTATGCTCTTGTGTCCTCCTGAACCGTTGCATATCTGGGACATGTTTTGTTGAATGAATGGTGCTGAGACACTTGAACTTCTTCCAGCTTTCCAGAGCTGTAATTCTAGCACTCCCGGGGAATAGACAGATGGGCCCAGCAGGATGAGGGCCCCTGCCTTCCATGGCTGCCCGGCCCCTGCCCTGACCACCCTTGGCCTTCTCCTGATGGCTGAGCCTGCAGCCTGCTGGGTAGGCTTTTCTGCCCCTTCAGGACTGTTTTCCCCTCAGTGTGAAATTTCAGTTTTTCGGTCCTGTGTCTGTGCCATGCCTCTGAGCACCCTGCATTATCTCCATTATGTCACCTATCACAGGGTACTGCGGCCCTGTTTACTTGTCTGGAAGCAGCAGGAGGCGTGACCGCATCCGTTTTGCTCCCCATTGTAGCTCCAGTCCTTGGCAGTAGGGAACCAATATATATTTGGTACAGGAACGAAAGAGTGAATAGCTGTGGGGTTGGAGCAGTGGCACAGAGGCAGACAGGGAGAATGTGTGGGCCTGAGTCCTGGCACATCTGACGTTTCTAGCTCGGCTGATGGTAAACATCAGCCTAGCCTTTATTTTTCTCATTATGTTTAAAACCCACCAGTTGCCCAATAGTATAATTTTCTAAGTGGTTTCATTTCAGCTCTGCTAATTGAAGAGAACCAAGCTCTTTTTGAAGGCTTACTTTGTGTGTGGCTGTCACTGGTGAGAGTCGAGACTGGTTGTCAATCACTGACAATAGCGTGCCTTTCTGGAATAATTTAAGTTTAGGTCTTTCTTTCACTCAGGCATTCATACCCTGTTACATGTTTTCATACTGAGCTGAGAACAATCTGGGGTGAGAAACTGTCATGTGTTCCAGGAACTGAAATGGAGATTTCTTTTGAGATTTCAAATTCCTCTGGTCTGTGGCTCACAGTAGCTTGGGGGGAAGATCACAGGTTTGGGAGTCAGACCTCCTGGAAGCCAGGTTCCAATATGCTGCTTCCCTACCCGCTTCGCCAGCCAGGTGAAGTGACTCAGTTCCAGAAACTATCTCCTGACACAATTAAAGGGGGTGTGAATACTTTGCACCAGAGATTATTGAGAGAATTAGTGAGATAATGAAAAGACCTGGATAAGAGCAGGCACTTTGGAAGCAGGGGAACTTCCTGCCAGGTCCTCATACTGCACACAGCTTACAGTATCTCATTGCAGACAGGGTTCCAGAGGGGGTTCCGTATGGTCACTGGGCACGCCCCGAGGGATTAGGCAGACGTGTGTTCAAACCCCAGCCCTGCCTCTTCCCTCGGCAGCAGCTGGGAGAATGAGTAAATCACATGCAGCTAGAATTTCTTTACTATAAATTAGGGAGAGCGATACCTACTCAGAAGTTGTTAACGGAGACTGAAATTATGTGAACTATCACCATAGTCAGTACTCAGTAAATGTCAGCTCCTTTCTCCTCCTCCTCTCCACACTTCAATCCATGTATTTTATGTTAGGAGGATGGGGAGAGAAAGAGAGACGTGATTAAGAAAATGGTCCCTTAGGAGCACCTGGGTGGCACAGTCAGTTAAGTGTCCAACTTGGTTTCAACTCAGTTCACAATCTTACAGCTTTGTGGGGTTGAGCCCACATCAGGCTCTGTGGTGGCAGTGCATTGCCTGCTTGAGATTCTCTCTCCCTCTCTCTCTCTCTGCCCCTCCCCCACTTGTGCTGTGTCTGTCTCAATATAAATAAAACTTAAAAAAAAAAAGAGGGGCACCTGGGTGGCTCAGTCAGTTAAGCGGCCGACTTCGGCTCAGGTCATGATCTCGTGGTCCGTGAGTTCGAGCCCCGCATCGGGCTCTGTGCTCACAGCTCAGAGCCTGGAGCCTGTTTCAGATTCTGTGTCTCCCTTTCTCTGACCCTCCCCCGTTCATTCTCTGTCTCTCTCTGTCTCAAAAATAAATAAACGTTAAAAAAAATTTAAAAAAAGAAAAAAGAAAATGGTCCCTAAATCCTGCTTCACATTAAAGATGCAAGAATACAAGCATTTGCATGGCGTTCTTAGCCACACCTACCTACAACTTGCTCATTTGTTCCATAGATATTTATTGAGTACCCACTGGGTGCCACGTATGGTTGTAGGCAGTGGGGTACAGAAACACAGAAAACAGTAAGTCTGCTTTGATGGTGCTTGTATCCAGTGAGAGATGGATAATAAACAAGTAGACGATATAATGTCATAAATAGTATAGGCGAAGAGAAATAAAGCAGGGAACAAAGAATTTGTTATTATATATGAATGGTCGGGGGCAGCTGCTCTGAGGAGGAAACATTTGTGCAGAGCCTTTGTTCGTGCTGTTCCCTGCACCAAATGTAGTGCCATCCCCGTCACTTGTTACTCTCCATCTTTCAGGACCATCCTATTCATCAACATTCCACTCAGACATCACCTTCTCTGAGTGCCGCTTCTGCTCACCTACTGAGGCAGAGTTAGGCTCTCTCTTCTGTGCTCCCGCAACACCTTATACTTCATCAGGCTATACTTCCCATGTTCAACATGCTTCTCCTCCATTGGACTCAAGCTCTTCAGGGTCACAGGCTCTTCTTCCTTTCAGCTTTGATGTGGGGCACAGTGCAGAATGAGTTCCTTGATGGTTCACAAGGGAGTCATGGGGGCAGTGGGTCGACTCAGATGTCAGCACATCTGGCCACGCTCAGGAGTGGCAGGTAGGAGGCTGCAGTTTGTCCTGGGGAAGCCCACTCAGCAAGGGGATGTGCCCTTTGCTCTCCAAGCTAAGCATGCTCTTTCTCAGACAGGGTGGTCATCACATAGCACAAAGTAAACTCTTTCAAACCTTGTGGTTGGAAATCATCTTGCTCAATAATATAATCGTTATACAGTGCCGGTGTAGGACCTCGAGCTCATGGTTTGCACCTCCATCCAGCCTTCCTCTCCTCACACCTCCGTTGCCAAGTCTGCCGTCTTGTTTCTCACCCACTTAACTTGCCCAGTCCCACTCTGCTTCTCCCTTCCCCTCCCTGCTGTGTGGTGGATGGGTGAGCTCTCCTAAGACCCAAGTTCAGTATCTGGCTTTGCCAGTTGTCATATATATGGCCTGGGCCCAATCAGCTCCCTTTGCTAAATCTCAAGTTCATTACCTTTGAAATAGAACTAATCCTCCTGTGCTCTGCCAAAGATACATGATGTTACGGTAATAACGTTATAAATTAAAATATCCTAAGGCAAGGGTGACTGGATAGCTCAGTTGGTTAAGCCTCGGACTCTTGGTTTCAGCTCAAGTCACGGTCTCACAGTTCCTGAGATCGAGTCCCACATCGAATGCAGAGCCTGCTTGGGTCTCTCTCTCTCTCTCTCTCTCTCTCTCTCTCTCTCCATTTCTCTCTGCCCCTCCCCCACTCTCACGCTCTCAAAATAAGTAAAGTAAAACAAATAAAAATATTCTAAGGCAATATATGAGCTGAGCTACAGGTGAAAACCACCCAAATTTCACTTCTAGCCTCTCCAACCAACTGGCTATAGCAGTTCACTCACTGTCTCTGGACTGTTTCCCCAAATACACGATAGAGTTGACAAAGACAACTAACACCTACTGAATCATTGCACGTGCCAGGCACTCTTCTGAGTGTTTGACCCTCCTCACTATAATCCTGTGAACTTGCTACTATAGTCACCCCTGTTACATAGCTGAGGACACACTGGCACAGAGGTTACGTGACTTGCTCACGGTCACACGCTTAATAAGGGACCGAAGTGGGATTCAAACCCAGTCTGTCTGGCTCTGGAGCCCACAGTTTTAACCATCACATCATATTGCCAACCATGATGCTGTAATTCCTACCTGGCAGAGCTGTTGGGAGATGCAGAGAGATTATATGGAGAGGATCTATGCTATTGTAGACATCCAATCAATATTAGCATGATTGTGTCATACCTCTTTGGAGCTTAGCGCAGCCTAAGTTTAATAAACACTTTGTTGCTACATTTGGTTGTATGTCTGCTTCCCATTCAGCTGTGATTCTCAGGATCAGGCACTTACGTGGAGATGCTGCCTTCCTGCAAACCTGGGTGTCATAACATACCAGGACCTTCTTAAGAATCCTTCTAAGAGGGTGCTGCTTTGTCCTTTGTATTGGTTCTTTGTCAGTGGTTGAGGCTTTGGAGGGAGCTGAACGTTAAATAAGGAGTTGGGTTTTGTTGTAGAGGTCAGTCCATTCTGAGCACAAGGAAGGTGGGGTCGGGTCTGCAATTTTCTCTGGCTCCGGGAACAAATACCCCGCCTGCTCCTCTAAGCTGGAGAGTCTCGAGAGATGTGGGGATTGGTGGTGACCTCCAGCCCGCTGGCGATTACACAGAAAGCTGAGAGCAATTTTTAAAGTCTTCTCGCCATTTTGCTCTCCCTTTAAAAATTAAATGCCTGACACCGAGGTGTTTTATTCCCAGTCCAGCTGGCCTTTAAGTGGATGGCTTGGAAGTGAGAATGCCTGATGACCTTCTGACCTTGGGAGTTTCCAAGGGTGGGAAATGGCACCAGAAGGGAGAGTGACCTCATTCTTTTTGTCAACTTAATGAAAAAGAAATGAAAGCATCAGTCTTGATGACTGAGTTCCACAGTGAGGGAGCCACGGGAAGGCTCCAGGAGCAAGGATATGGTGGGGAATTCTGGACCCGGCAGGACTGGGAGGTGTGTAGAGTCTGAACAGCACCACGAAATGGGCCCTGGACCCGGAAGGGGAAGACCTGGGCTCTAATCTCAAGTCTGCCACTAACTGACTCTGTGGTTGTGGGTAAGTTACTGACCCTTTAAATGAAGGTATTATACTCCATGTTTCATATGTAAAGAGTGTAATGAAGTTGTTAAAAGCAAGCCTTGGAGTGAATGCTAGTTGTACCGCTTACTGCCTGGGTGATTTGAATAAGTTAACTTACCTCTCTGAGCCTCGGTTTTCACATCTGTGAAATAAAGATCTCGGAGTCCATGCCGTTGTTCATCCTGTGCTTAATATGCCCCCATAGCTCCCTTTCCACCCTGATCTCTCATCTCTGCCTGGTCACATCCTCCTTTGGAATTCAGTCCTAATTTCCTTTCCAGAGGAAAGCTTTTCTTGATGCCCTGGCTGGTGGAGCTGCCCCCCAGGCCCATCCTGCATTCCTGTCACCTCCAGTGCCTCCCCTGTCCCTGCCCTGATCACCGCCTGTGGAGTCCTCAGGGGCCTGGGGCTGGTTCTTCTCCACCTCCCCAGAGCCCACACAGGGCCCGATTCCCAGATGCAGGCTCTAAATGCCTGCTGATGGAATGAATGAATTTCTTTCCAGCTCTGAAATTCTATGCTTCTAAGTCTATTTGTCCTTATATATGCCTAATTTCCAAAAACAGACATAAAATACGTTTCTTTCCTTTCACAAAAAGGTAATAAATACAATCCTTTACACTGATATAGAAATCTGCACTCGACAAAACATTTTTCACATTTATTACCCAGTAGCCCGCTACCTAGCGGCTTATCAACACTCGAGTTTCAAAGCAATTCAAAGCTACTGTTGGAGCTCATACAAACAGATCTAGCTTTTGAACTATTGGAACCATCTCCTTGCCTTGAACTGACCACACACCCAGGACCGCTGCCCCCCCCCCCCCAGATGGTCTCTTCGCCAAGCCCTGAGGTCTCGGTGACTCCCAGGTAATGAACCAAGTAGGTCTGCAGTTCTCCCTGATCTCAGGAGTCCACTTTCTTAGTCTGGTTTGTATCATTGCAACAATGTCTGTATCAAGTACATGATTTCCAAATTCACAGCCTCACAGAGGAGCCTGCTGTTGACAGAGTTGTCAGCAGGGGGAAAAAAAAGAATGCAAGATTGTCCAACAGAAATAAATCTTGGAGAGTGTTTTGCCAACCCATCCAAGCATTCATACATTTGCTGCTGCATGCAGGAAAAGGGGGAGGGAAGGGAAAAGAAGGGGGAGGGATGAGCAAAGGAAGAACTGAGGCTGGCTGGTGCTTCTCCCTCTCCCTGCCCTGCTTCTCCCATCCTTCCTGAAGGCCCACATGAGATGTGTGTGTTATCTTTTCCTTCTTGGTTTATTTTCTTCCTGTGCCTTTTTTCCATTGCCACTCCTGGTGGGCTGCATGCTAAAGGAGAACAAAGAGATTTCAGTTTGCTGTGGGCGTGGGGCTTAAACACTGTGTTGGACACAAGCTTTAACCCTACAAAATAGGCCTCCTCCACCATTTGCAAATTGCTGTGGCTCCCCTTTGCTACTTGGATCTATTTCTGGACCCCTAACTTCAATTTTTAATATGCTTTTCTGGGATACCTTGCCCATCCAAATCTCCTCCAGGCCTCAAGGCCCACTTGGAGTTCTGCTTCCTCCACAGAGCCTTTCCAGACAAATCCAGTCTTTTGCAAACTCTACTGATTTTGGAGAGCTGTGCAGTTAGAATGCTACAGGCCTTTGGCTCTGTTGCCTCCAGTTTCCTTCTTCGCACCTTTCTCCTTTGTGTATTTCAGATTACTTACTTTTAGGAGGTTTCAGAGTTGTTGAAGGAAGAATGAACATTTCCCCGGGTGTTTCTGTGCTTGAAAATGCTTCTGCTTTTAGCAGGTTCTGCAATCTTAGGCAAACCGTCAACATCTCTTGGCCACGGTTATCCTCCTCTGTAAAATGGGGCAGTAATGTCTACCTTATAGAATGCTTATGAGGATTTAATGAGTAAATATAACTAGCTTTTGAGGGCTGTGTCTGGCAGTTAGTGGCGGTCAGTGAACAATGGGTTTCTCCATAAGACACTGGTCGGAGATTGTGCCGATGATTAAACAAAGGATACTATCGTTAGTGCCTGTGGGGGCCACACTGCCTGAGTTCAAATCCAAACTACACCACCCTGTTCCCAGAGCAAGTTAGTTCACCTCTCGAAGTCTGTTTGTAAAGTAAAGCTGATCATGGAGCCCACCTGTTAAGGATGATACAAAATAGTCCGTGGAAAGCATTTGGCAAAGTGCCTTTGACGGAGCAGGCATTCAATGCATGTCAACTATTTTTGAGGAGGAGATGGAGGGCATTTTCATTTATTCTCTTAACTGTTCACTGCATTCCAGAGTGCTCTGATGAGGGAACTATCGCCCACTGTGTAGATTCTGAGGATTCACATCATACCTGTGATGAGTCAGATGACCGCATGTCAGTAAGAAGAGCCCAAGGCTTGGACTTCTAGACAGCTGCCTTGAGCCTGGCCTCTGTGCTTTACTTCATTTGTGAGTTTGAGAAAGTAAACTTCTCAGAACCTCCTTTTCATCCCCTGTGACATGGGATAATAACATCTACTTTTAACAGTAAAACACACACACACACACACACACACACATATTCACTAGTGTTGGCACATAGGAGAGCACTGTTCGAACTAAAAATTGTGCTACAAAGGAAGGATATTATATATCTGTTGTTATCATCCTTATTATAATCAGCCAAGTAACACTAGGATAGCATGTCTCATATGCCACTCTGGGCTGGGTCTGAGAAGTCTCCAACATTTTTGAACAGAATAATCGTGGGCAGTGGAAATGTCATGAATTCTGAGAGGGCCAGAGCTGGTGTTCTGATCACAGGCCAAGCCAGAGCCATCCCAGAGTGGTTCAGGCCCGAGGACTGGAAATGAGCATTTAGAAGACCTGCTCAACTCTGACTCTGCCTCACGTACGAATTTAGCCAATCCACCCCATCTCTCTGGGCTGCTTCTTCTATCTTGTTTTTTTGTTGTGTTTTGTTGCCTACTAAGTGGGGATTAACAACGCATGTCTTGCCTACTTTGTGCAGTTCCTGGGAGGGTCAAATGAGGTGACTGATGTTAAATTGCTGGGGACATGGTATCATGCACCGTGTGCCGTGACATTGCTCAGTTTCCCCACTGGTCTACAAGGTTTTGGAAGGGAGCGACTGGGCTCCCTTATAAGCATTTTCTCGATGCTTATAACAATGCTTATAACGTCACATTCAGCGGATACTCGGGAGCTGGTAATAGATAAAGTACTGTTGCTGTTCATCTTATTAATAAGCTTCAATGCTTTCAATCCCTAAACTCCTTGCCAAAAGAGAGCTCTTCCTCTAAGAGGTTGCCTTTAAGCTTTTAGCTAACAGAAGCTGCTCGTACCACTGCTGCTGATTGTTATTGCCAGTGAAACACCTCCTGTGTTGTGCTAGGCACTTCATATGCGGTATCTTTAACACACAGGGCACTTCTGTAAGGGGCGTGAGGAATCGTGCTTAGAGAAACATGGGGCAATCTGCTCAAGGAGACATAGCTTATAAATGGAAGAATGAGGATTTGAACCTAGCGTGTGTGATTGCAAATCCTCCGTGTGTTCCCCTGGACCCCATGGCTACTGGGAAGCCCACAAGCAGCCCACTTGTTCCGTAATAGCCCACACTTGGGTGAGGCAGTGATTTCTCCTGTGAGTGGATTAGAAGTAATTCCCACTTTGAGAACGCAGGGGTGGGAGGAGCAGACAGGCCAAGGGAAAAAAGCCAGAGAAGCAATTCTTCTTGCGATGAAAAAAAAAAAAATCTGTATTTGGATTCTTTTTTACACATCCAACCCAGCAGAAAATTGGTTTGCGGAAGATGTAGGTCGTGGCTCTGGCCCCGGCATCTGGACGCCTTATATTGTACACTATATTACCGGAGTAATATCGTGCACTTTATTAGCACCAGCAGGATTTGGGATTCCCATGGGGACTGTTCTTTGCTGTCAGATGTATAAGGCCATTTAATCTCCTTTATCAGATCTGGTTCTGCTCCCCCCCATCCCCACCTCCTCTTGCAGACCAATAAAGAGAATTTCTTCAGATTCATTGGTCTGAAAACTAGCTTTTAAATACTCCTTCATCCTCCTCAACCCCTGTATCTAATAAGCAAGCATACCAGGGAGGTGTCAATGCCTTGAAAATCACTCTGTGCATTTGAGTAGCGATTTTCTCAGCACATTTGTAATTGGAACTTCCTTTTCCTAATGCAGAGACTGGAGGAAGAATTTGCTAATTATTCCTAGCCAGCTCTGGTCTCACCCAGGTACTGTGATCTTTGGGGACAGAGTTGGCATTCTCTTGTTAGAAGGCCAGCTACACCTTTAGGTCTGGTTAGAGAAATGGCTAGAGTCACTTTGGAAAGAAGGACAGTTTTCTCAGGACAGAATCTGGGTTTATGCCTGGCCTGTTTGGGGGCCGTTTTTGATAGAACCAAATAAGATATTCAGGGATCAGAAAGACTTGTGTTCAAAATCCAGTTCTGGGCATATTCTCTGAGCTCTATGATACTTATACACACACATAGTGTGTGTGAGCCCTGGGATTGTTGCAAGCGACCTTGGGATCAGACATAGCTCTGCATTTGGAGAGACCACAGTCGTGGACAGGACACGTGTCTGAACAACTGCTGTCAACACAGTGTGATAGTGCTGTGGGGTCACAAAGCAGATCCTTGGTGCAGACATACCTGTCAACAGCAGGAATCAGGGAGGAGAGGATGTCTAAACCGACGGCAGTTTTGGGTAAGTCTCTTCACCTCTGAGCTTCAGTGTTTTTAGCTGTAAAATGGGGCAGTAATACTAACCTTGAAGGGTTGTTTGGGAAATAAGCTATATACTATATGTAAAATGATTAGCTCAGTATCTACCACATAATAACTAGTAGTGTTTAAAACAGATGAAGGGTTGAGCATCAGCACTAATAGTTCTTTTTATTTGTGGGGCAGAAGTGGAGAGAACTGTAGCTATAGATCTGGGAGACTTGGATTTAACTCAAGTCCCTTCTTGGCTGTGTGACCTCAGGCAAGTTGCTTCGCCCCTCTGAGTCACAAGCTCCTTACTGTCAGATGGGGATAAGGTGGTGAGGATCAAATAAAATAGTTACATGGGAAGGGGTTTCACCAATGGTGAGGTATTGTGTGTCTAGAAGGTATTCATCTTGTTACCATTGTTATTATAACTAATAGGTAGAGACCATGTGGGAAAGTCAGCTCTGCAGACTGGAGGATGTTTGATGCTCAGGAGTTGAACTGGAGGTTAAATAAGCCAGGCTTAGTTCACCGGGTGTCTATATGGAGCGCATAATTTTATTTTTTAAATAATTTTGTTTCAGTTTTTTCATCATGATAAGTGTACTCTTTAATCCCCATCCCCTACTTCCCCCATCCTCCCTCCCCTCTGGCAACCACCAGTTTGTTCTCTATAGTTAAGGGTTTGTTTCTTGGTTTGCCTCTCTCTTTTGCTTTTCTTGCTCACTTGTTTTGTTTCTCACATTCCACGTGAGTAAAATCATATGGTATTTGTCTTTCTCTGACTTATTTTGCTTAGCATTATACTCTCTAGCTCCATCCATGTCATTGCAAAGGGCAAGATTTCATTGTTTTTAAAAAATTTTTCTTTTATATTATACTATTATAATAATAGTATTATATTAGTATTATGTATGTGTTATTATATATACTATATATAATACTCTTTCATTTATGTCACTTCTTTATCCATTCATCGGTTGATGGATACTTGGGCTACTTCCCTAGTATGTAAATAATGTATATGTAAATAATGTGGAGCATATGATGTTAAGCAGGAGTTCTCAACCATGGAGGGATTGGAGGAGAGAGACAATGTAACAATTACCCAGGACATTTTTCCAAAATGCATAAGTACATACACACAGTTCTTCTCCCCAGCATCCCACCCGAATGCCCGAGGCATATCAGAATCTGCAGTAGGCATCAGTGGTTCGCATTTGTCAAAAGCTGATAGCCCCTTCTTCCCTAAAATTGAGCTCTATACTTGTAAAGAGCATTATAAAGCCCACTTTGTGTTAAACCCACATCTCTTGTCATCACCATTTTTTAAAAATTTTAAAATGTTTTTATTTATTTTTGAGACAGAGAGAGACAGAGCACCAGCAGGGAAGGGGCAGAGAGAGAGGGAGACACAGAATCAGAAGCGGGATCTAGGCTCTGAGCTGTCAGCACAGAGCCTGACGTGGGGCTCGAACTCATGGACTGTGAGATCATGACCTGAGCCGAAGTTGGACGCTTAACCGACTAAGCCACCCAGGTGCCCCTTGTCATCACCATTATAACACATTAGCCTGTTTCTATGCCTAAACTGTTCCAGCGGATTAAACACTTGTTCTCTATATTTGGCTTCTTCATTACCACCCTATCTGGTGTATCCAGCCCCCTGGACAGTTTTAAAACCTAGGAAGATTAGATGTTTGAATTATAGGGCTATGGAATGTGTAGGACTAACAAAACAGGGATGTCTTCATGAGGAAACCAGGATTTTGAGAGTCCTGTTAGAACTGAAGATTCCTTGGGGTGCCTGAGTGGCTCAGTAGGTTAAGTAACCAACTGTTGATTTTGGCTCAGGTGATGATCTCTTGGTTCCTGAGATAGAGTCTATATATATATATGCTATATATATATATATATATATATATATATATATATGTGTGTGTGTGTATATATACACACATATACTTGTGTGTATATATATGCTATATATATAGTGTATATATATATGCTATATATATATATAAATGCTATATATATAGCATATATTTATGTGTCTATATATGCTATATATATATGCTATATATATGTGTATATATATGCTATATATATGTGTATATATATATGCTATATATATGTATATATATATTGCTATATATATGTATATATATGCTATATATATGTGTATATATATATGCTATATATATGTATATATAGCAATTCCTTAATGAGGACTTACCTTGTGCTTGGGATTCTCTCTCTCCCTCTCTCTCTCTCTCTGCCCTATCCTGCTCTTGCATGCACTCTCTCAAAATAAATAAACTTAAAAAAAAGGAACTGAAGGTTCCTTAAGACCCCAATGTGTTCAGTCATCATTGGCAATCCTAGCCATCCTTGGCTTGCAATGCCAAAAAAGCATTTGCCTGGAGTCTGTGCTCGTGACCCTCAGGCAGCTTGGGGCGGGGTGGGGGGGCGGTCACCAGAACAAGTATGACTGCTGCATTTCACAGAGTAAGTGCGGGGTTCCAGAAAGGCCAGGGGGCCTGCCTGTAGTCACAGATAGTGAGGGGTGCAGCCAGGCTCAGCTGGTGAGGAGACTCCCTGCGTTGGGCTTGTTTCCTGTGCTGGAGGCTGTGTCAGTGTGGGGAAATGTGACCTGGCTTGCTTGTATGTGTCAGTGACCATTCTTTCAGACAGGACATGCTCAGGAACTGGCATCCTTTTACAAGCCGATACTGAGAATGTGTTTAAAATTTCATTCCTTGCAATGCCGACCCTTGAATCTTTCCCTCCATTGTTTAGGGTCAGGTGTTCAGTTCTGTAAGGACCCTGAGAGCAACGAGTGGGTGGATCATTTCTAGCAATATATATGTGACCCCACACCCTGGAGGAGAGTAGCACAACACCATAAATTCTGATTCATATTTTCTCAGGCATGCTGTCATTCAGTGGGGACTCAGAAAAAAGGAAAAATATATGTATGTGTGTGTGTATGTGTATACACGTGTATGTGTGTGAGTGTGTGTGTGTGTGTGTGTGTGTGTGTGTGTTATTAAGAAGACTTAACCAATACCAGTACACGAGAGAAAACCACAGCCCTCTAAGAATGTTTCTGGGCTAAAAAAAACAGAAAGAAAGAAAGAAAAAATCAATTCCATAGCTTTCCACCTGGGCTGGCCAGTAATCACAACAATAATGCCTTATAACTGCATGTAGGCTTACATAATGTATTCACATCGATAATAAAAGATATATATATACACACACACATATCAATTCCTTACCGAGAACTTACCTTGTGCTAACACTTTCGGGACCCTTTTGTATATCTTACTTTATTGAATTCTTGCAGAATCTCTAATAAGGTTATCCTTATCTCCATTTTAAACTGGGAAAACAAGTTCAGTGAGGCAAGTGATTTACTCTAAATTGCAAGGCTAGAAAGGCCCCAAATTCTTCACTAGAGAGGATCTGAGACTCCAAAGCCAGTGCTCTTTAAATTGCCTTGTGGTTGACTCTAGAATCATACACCTATAGGTTTTTAATTTTTAAATTAAAAACAAAAATGTACTCTGCTGAAGCGTTCTTTTCCTTCTTCTTCCCCTCTCCTCTTTTCTCTCCTTCCCCCTCCTTCTTCCCCTCCCTTTCTCTTGTCCTCCTCCCCCACCTCTTCCTTCCTCACCCTCCTTCTTTCCCTCTCTCAGAAGAAACAGTGGTCTTTTTGCTTTCCTGGAGTGACAGCCTCTCATGGTTAGAAGAAAATTTAAAGATCATCTATTTTAAACCAGTGGTTAGCAAAATGGTTCACATTAGAATTGTCTGGGTTAAAAAATATTCCTGCTTGGATCCCATCCCAGACCAATTAAATCAGGATCTCTGGGGTCATCAGTCATTTTTTTTTGTCTTAATTTTCCAGTTGATTGTAATGTGAAGCCAAGATTGTGCACCACTCATCTAGACTCACTGATCATTCCTTCTACAATATCCCTGCAAAATTTTCATCCATATTAGGTTCAAAGGCCCCTAATGGCAGAAAACTTACAATCCTGGGAGGCAGCTGATTTCATTTTTGAGCTTCTCTATCTAGAAAACAACCAAAAAACAAAAACAAAATCTTATTATGGGTCAGGCAGTGTCACGTCTGTTATCTCATTTAATCCTCATAGGGTTTTTGTTACCTCTACAGATGAGGAAACTAAGGCTCATTTATCCCTTCATTCAACAAATACTTAATTGCATTTATATCTACTAAATGACAAGCCTTTTACAAGCACTGGACACGCGCAAATGTGTAAGACAGGCATGGCCCTCAGGACGCTTTCCTAAGCTGGGGAAGATGGTCATGAAAAACCAGGTTGCATAGCCAACTAATTCCAGGTGCAGTGAGAGTTTGCAAAAGGTGCATCTGGCCTTGTGTGGGTGCAAGGAGATCAGTGGACCACCTCTGAGCTGAGCCCTGAAGGACAAGTAGGAATTGCCTAAGGACAGGGGACAACTTTGTGCAGAAGGCCACAAGGCAGGAAAGTGCTTGATGTTTTTGAGGAGCTAGAAGGTGGCCAGCATGTCATTAACACAGACAGAGGGACCCCAGAAGAATGCAGGAATGGAGGGAGGGCAGACTTGGCTGTATCCACTCATTTAGATCAGGAGATGCCTTTGGAGAATATTAACCCCAGGAGACACATAGACAGGTGTGTGTGTGTGTGTGTGTGTGTGTGTGTGTGTGTGTGTGAGAAAGATCATGTCTAGCTGGGGTCGGGGGAGGGGCGAGATGGATGAGTCTTCTTCCATTACCACATAATTTCCTGCTTTCCTACATGTAAAAAGGATTACAATCCTTTCTTCCTTTATCGATATGCTCTGAGAAGGGAGCTAGAACCAGAGACAGTGCTTCAATAGATTCTAGTGGGTGAAACCTATGTGAGGAGGGAAGGGAATGAGTCTACATAGAAACCCAGAGAAGGAGCCTTTGGGAATCTGAGCCAGGGGTTCAGAGCCTACCTCTCTTGACTCTAGTGGTCATGTTACTGTGTTCTTAAGAATAGTGTGTGTGTGTGTGTGTGTGTGTGTGTGTGTGTGTGTGTGTGTTTAATTTTAACTGAAACAGAGAGAGAATATCCCAGATATAAGTAAAAATGGAATGACCAGGATTATGCGAGCCCAGGGAGAGAAGAACCAACAGATACAGGTACCTGTAGAGACGAAAACACAACACACTCGTGTACAGAAAGTCACTGGCCTCTCTCTTCTGCACATACACATGCACATAAACATACCAAACACCCAAAACTTTGACCTTCAGGAAGGAAAACATGCCTCCTCTGGGCTGCAGGATGGGAGGAGCATGGGCTTTGGAGCCACACGGCCTTGAGTTCAAATCCCTGCCCATCACCTTGATTTGAACCAGTTGTTTCAACCCCCATTTTTTTTTTCATTTGTAATATGCAGACAGGAACATTTAGGGTTGTTCTAAGAATTAAAGGAATTTATATAAAGTACCTGAAAAATATAAGATGCTTATTCTAATTGTTATGTGCTGTTGAAAAACTTGCCATAATAAAACTACTCAGATCACACTTTAGTTCAGGTGATCGAGAATTGAATCCCAATTCTGGAAACCCTGGGAGAATCCATATGAATTTAGTCCCTTTATGTTGTATTATAGAAACCATGAAGGCTTCTGATTTTCTCTCCATCGGATATCCCAAATATCTCTTCAGCCCTTGTTCCTCCTGTGGTCTCTGTCTAGAAAGTCCACAATGAGCATAATCCTCTGTTTCCTTCCTTTTGTGTTGGTTGGCCTATAAGAATTATAGTCCATCCATCTATCCATCCATCCATCCTTCCATCCCAGCATACAGCAAGGTTGGAGTTGTCATAGTAGGATCTATGAGGTATGAGGGGTGTAGGGGCTAAACTATAGAACTGTGTTTTCCAAGAGTGGTTTGCTAGTTTCATCAGGCTCTCCTGCAGAGTACAGAGCCACATTCCAAGCTTTTGATATAGAGTATCTGGGGGGAAGGCCCTGAAACCTAGTATTTTAAACTAGTACCCCGGTATTTCTAATGCAGCCCACATTTGAGAACCACTCACTGGATTATATTCTTTTTTAAATTTTTTTTTCAACGTTTTTTTATTTATTTTTGGGACAGAGAGAGACAGAGCATGAACGGGGGAGGGGCAGAGAGAGAGGGAGACACAGAATCGGAAACAGGCTCCAGGCTCTGAGCCATCAGCCCAGAGCCCGACGCGGGGCTCGAACCCACGGACCGTGAGATCGTGACCTGGCTGAAGTCGGACGCTTAACCGACTGCGCCACCCAGGCGCCCCTGGATTATATTCTTCAGAGGGACAAAGATGCTAGCTTTTTGGAAGCTTTAAGGAGTAATCGAGAGGCCTGATGTGGAGATATGAAGAACTTGGCTTATGCATGAAGATTTGTGGTCATTTGAAAGCCTTCATTCATGCATTCATTTAACAGAGTGCCTAATGTGTTGGGTGCCATTTGGTTCAAGAAGACGTGTCAGTATAGCACTGATCAGCCCCCTGCCTTCAGGAGGCTCACAGTTTAACAGAGATAGACAGTGACCACTCACACACATACAGATCAATGAGGCTATCTCTTGAACATACTAATGCTGTAAAGAAAATACTATGAGTGGGCGGGCCAGAGGTCAACTGGAGTTGAGGGTACCTTGACCATGGTGGTTACAGAAGGTCTGTCTGAGGAAGAGCGCATTTGAGTTGCGATCTGAAGGACAAAAAGGAGGCAGACTTGCAAGGATCTTGGAGAAGAATTTTAGGCAAATGGAACAGCAAGGGCAGAGGCCCAGAGATGCTTAGAGTATTTAAGGGGCACAGAGAAAGCTAGGATGGTTTAGCCTATAGAACCAGGAAGAGGATGACAGGAGAAGAGAGAAGAGAGCAGTCAGCCTCATAGACTCCAGTAAGGCATGCCGTTTTTATGTTAGTGGTCTCAGTAAGACCCATTTCTTCAGCTGTATCAAGGAGCAGAGGGAAACAGAGAATCTGTCTGTTTCAATGGTCTTTGATATATTGGCTTCCCCAACAGAGGCTCTCTGAAACCTGCCCTTGCTGCAAATTTTACTGCTGGAAAGAAAACCCCCATTCTGACTCCCTGCCTATTGTAATTAGATTTTCTATGATCATTTGCTCCAGCTAGAAGCCAAAGAAGCCCTGTTGTGGCCACAGTGGCCTGCCCTGAGAGCAGTCACTTTGAATCTGCTTGTCTGGAAAGGGTGATCTCAGTCAAAAACAGCCTCGCTCCAACATAAGGCATTATCTCACCCTTTATAAAAACTTGCCAACATTTTGCTTCTACAAACCTGTAACTTCTGAAGGCTAGCAAGCTCATAAGCAAGAATTAAGATTAGTTAGGAAATAATCCACACGTTCATTGGTTATTCATCCAAAAACCTGTTTCTAAGAGCACCAAGGATTTCTATGTTGCTCATTCCAACAGAACTCATTTCACTGGATGTTCAAACAGAATTTTATACAGGAGACTAACTCCATGTTTATTTTTTTTCCATTTTTTAATTGTGGTAAAATGCAGCATAAAATTTACAACGTTAATCATTTTTAAGTGCAGAGTTCAGTGGCATAAGTACATTCATGTTATTATGCAAGCATCACCAGCATCTGTCTCCAGAGCTCTTTTCATCTTGTAAAACCGAAACTTTGTACCCATGAAACACAAACTCCCTATTCCCCCTTCCATCAGCCCCTGGCAATCACTAGTTACTTTCTTTCCCTGTGATTTTTACTACTTAGGTACCTTTATAACAGGAATCATATAGTATTAATATTAGGCTTATTTCACTTAGCATAATGAACTTAAGGTTCATCCATGTTGCACTATGTGTCAGAATCTCCTTCTTTTTTAGGGCTAATGTTCCACTGTCTGGGTAGACTACATTTCCTTTTATCCATTTATCCATTGGTGGACACTTAGGTTGCTTCCATGTTTTAGCTATTATGAATAATCTTGCTATGAACAAATCTCTGAGTCCTTGTTTTCATTTCTTTGGATAGATGCCAGAAGTGGAATTTCTGGGTCGTATAGTATTTTTTTTTTTTTTTTTTTTTTAGGAACTGCCATGCTGTTCCTTACAGCAGCAACACCAATTTACATTCCCAGAAACAGTGTACAGGGTTCCAGTTTCTCCACGTTCTCACCAACATTTGTTATTTATTTATTTTTTTGTTACTCTGGTAACACCCATCCTAATGGATATGAGGGGATATCTCATGGGAGTTTTGATTTGCATTTCCCTGACAATAAGTGAGATTGAGCATCTTTTCATGTGCTTATTGGCCCTTTATATATCTTCTTGAGAGAAACGTCTATTCAAGTCCTTTGCCCATTTTTGAATTGCATCATTTGGGGTTTTTTTGTTGTTGTTGAGTGTTAGGAGTTCTTTATATTTTCCCATCTTTCTTAAATCTCTTGTTTTCTTTTGGCTTTTCTACTACCACTATCTCCTGGTCTGCTCATCCTCCCTCATTTATCCTTCTGAGTGTCTGTCACCAGCCCTTATTCTTAGATGTAGCCTCTAAATACTGATGCTACTTATGGCTTACAGATGATTCAGCCAGTAATAAGCAAAAGGTATGCAAAGAATATTACGGAAGCACAAGGTATGGGACTTGTTCCAAACAGGGGGTCATGAAGTCAGCTGGCTCAGAGCGTTTATGAGTAAGAGCCACGGATCTGAAAGAGGAGTGCCGTACATCCCTGGCAGAGAGAACAGCCAAAGCAAAAGCCCAGAGGACTTAGTGCCATGGCACGGCAAGAAGTTAGATGGAAGGCAGTGGAAAGTAAGGCTGGAAATGTAAGCAGAAGCAGGTTGGCAAGGTCTTTTTCTTGTATTTCTTTGGACTGTGATGAGACGTTGACACGGTTTAAACGGGGAAGTGACATGTTTTGCATTTCAGAATGATTCCTTGGGCTGCAGTGTAAAGGATGGAGTTAAGTGGGTGCAAGACTCAGGTAGGGTTACAGTTAACAGGCCCTTGGAATGATCCAGGTAAGGGATGATGGTGGCTCGGTCTAACGTGGTAGCTACAGGAACAGAGGGGGGCATTTGGATTGCGGTGGATGTACATGAGTAACGGTGTGGGGGGTGAAATCATCAGATAGAGAGACTGTTGGAGGAGAGCAGGGGTTGCAGCTTTGATTCAGGAATGGACTCCAGAATACAGACTCTTCAGCAGTTCGACAGAGTAACTTGGCTGTAGCCAAACTTATATGGCCTTTCCCTTTGATCCTCAGCCTTAGAGTTTCTCTCTGTGAAACGTCTGGGTGAGGAAAGGCCTCAATGGTTCTTTAAATTCCTCCTCTTAGACATATGGAAATTGAGACTGACAACACGGTAACTCACTGCCTTATCAATTCTCGCCTCTAAAAACGTCCAGATCACTGCAGGTTCTTCTTGCCTAACATCAGATACTTACCTGAGGATACTGATATTAAAAATAATTTCAGCGATACGTAAATTTTGTGTGTTTTTTCCTTTTTCTGTAATTGACTCCAGGAGCCATCGTTCAAAAGCAACAAAAATACCAGGTGAGGTCTGAGGTTTTCTTAACCATGTTGGATCTGAAACAGCAATAATCCTACTACCTCTAAGCAGCTTTGTTTCTCTTATTTGACTAAGAGTTTTCAACAACTAGCTGATGTGTACCTGAATGGAACTTGAATCAGTGGAGTTCAGAAATCATTCGAATGCAAGTACTCTGGCTCACTCCTTCTATCTTCATGATGAAGTTTCCTTCCTAATTTGTGGGCACGATGGGAAGAAATAAAAGCCTTGAGGTGTTGTACTCCAGTAAATTAAAATTAGGTGGGATGGGTTTAAGTTTCTGCTCACCAGCTGCATTTATCTCAATTTTAAGGAGTTGCAAGAGTGGGGGAGATGGTATTTCTGTAACCCTTGATGTACCTAAGAGAAGAGGCAATAAACGTAGTAAGGGTTTTGCAGTCTTCTCAGGGCAAACCAACCAAATGACCTCAGTGTCAGGGCTTAAAGCAGAATTGCCTAAGGGTGTCAATACTGGTGGTTACAAATGTGAGTCTTGAAGTTCATGCCCATGGATTCAAATCCTGGCTCTTTTATTTACTAACTGTATGGTCTTTGCCTATCAGCTTACCCTGACTCACTTTGCTCATCTGTAAAATGGGGACAATACTGGCTACACCACAGGACAATTTTCAGATTAAGTGAGCTGTCAACAAGATAATGCATACAAAGCACACACTCCAGTGCTTCGCACCTAGTGGGTGTCTCAGTCTGCTCTCTGGCTCTAAAACATGATGCTGCTGTGAAAGACATACATTGGAACCAGAGAACGAAGAAGTGGTTCATTAACAACTGGCCTAGGGAGACTACACTCCACAGGAAACTGCAGGGTCGTTAAGCACCAATGGTGGTAACAAGGCCATTAATGTCCCAGGGTTTTCTTTATCGAGCCACACAGTGAGGTGATGCTTAACCCAGCAGGAGGGAAGGGGTTCAGTGGGATCTGGGGGTGGGAGATCATAGCTATTTTGTAAGGTAGACCAGCTGTGAGATGCCAGAAGGATTGTGCACTCGCTGTGTCTGCACTGTGGAGCATCCCAAAGGACAGAGCATCTGAAAATCATTTCTGTGTGTTCATTGCAGGCGGTGAGGTTTAAAGAGCATTGACTTTGGTGTCTTAGACCTGACTGGGAATCCCATTTCCATCACAACTAGCAATGAGACCACAGGCAAGTTACTCTCATCTTTCATTGCCTCAGTTTCCTCATCCACAAAATGGGGAGAATCCTGAGCCGCAATGAGGCAAAACTAGTGAAGTACCAGAAAACATATGGAGAGTATTTTTTAAACCTCAAAGTCGTAGGCAATGGGAAGTATTATCTTATTACAATTGTAGTGATTTAAACTTGTGTCTTTTCTCACTTCCTTGTATTAACCTTCCCTTTCCTCTTCATTTGGTTGCTTGGGCTAGTAGACATATGACTTATTTCTAGCAATGTCAACTACTCATGCTTGGGCTACAATCCATCGCAAAACTCACAAAGAGCAGGTGCAGCATGGGCTTCAGAGTAAGTTATTTCATTAGAATGAATTTCTGAATGTGAAAAATCGGCATCACTTCAGAAGAAATTTCTGGAAGAACCGAATAGACCCACATATCACCGTATCGATTTGAATGGAATGTCTAAAATAATTTTAGCTCTGATTTTTTTAGCAACTAGGACAAAAGAAAAAGAATCTAGAAGTTATATAGATAACTGTGTCAGACAGTGGAGATGTTTCTTTTTTAGGACAAATCCTAAATGTAGAAACAACTCTTAAGTTTTTACAAGGCTCCAGACATAGCAGTGTCCTTACCATTGCTTATAAGGCCCTACATGACTTGGTTCCCACCTGCCTTTCTGGCCTCATCTTCAATATTCCCCACCCCGCTTTCTCTGTTCCAGGCTTCTATTTCTCCATCAAATCATGATACTCCTACCACAGGACTACTGCACAATCAGTTCCCTCTGCCTAGATGCTCTTGTCCTTAATTTCACCCCTTAATAAACATTTCCTTAAAGAAAGCATTGAAGCCCCAAATTCCTAATGCTTAACTCTTCACCGTACCCTTCCTTTCTTGGAACTTATCTCAATTGGTGATTAAGCATTTGGTCATTGTTTATTTTCTGTCTCATCTGCACATGAGCTCCTGAGAACAGAAACCGTGTTTGTTGTGCTCACCAGCAATTCCATGTACGTAGTATATGATAGGTGCTAAGAAACAGCTGGAATAAAAACAAACACTAAATCAGTGAACACATGGATTCTCTATAGCAACACAGCTTCACAAACACAGACTTTTGGACCAGAGCATTCTTTTTTTTTTTTTAATTCTTTTTTAATGTTTATTTATTTTTTGAGAGAGAGAGAGACAGAGTGTGAGAGGGGGAGGGGCAGAGAGAGAGAGAGGGAGACACAGAACCCGAAGCAGGCTCCAGGCTCTGAGCTGTCATCACAGAGCCTGACGTGGGGCTCAAACTCACAAACCACGAAATCGTGACCTGAGCCGAAGTTGGACGCTTAACTCACTGAGCCACCCAGGTGCCCCATGGACCAGAGCATTCTGAGGTTGCTCATCTTCCTCCTGGCAGTGGAGGTAATCTGGATAAGGATTACAATACATTTTCTCAGCTCAGAAAGAAAAGATCAATGTGTGAGATAAAGTCCAGACTATTTCTCATGACATACCAAAAGTTCCATGATGTCGCTTTTCTTTTGCCATTTTCTAATTAAATTTTTTTTATTTTTTTAAAAAGTTTTTGTATATTTATTTTTGAGAGAGACAGAGACATTGTGAGTGGGGAGGGGTAGAGGGAGAGGGAGAGAAGGAAAGAATCCCAAGCAGACCTCACACTCAGCACAGAGCCCGATGCGGGGCTTGAACTCACAAAACCGTGAGATCATGACCTGAGCCAAAAGCAAGAGTCGGATGCCCTACCAGTTGATCCACCCAGGCCTTCCCACCATTTTCTTTTTTTCTTTTTTTTTTCCAACGTTTATTTATTTTTGGGACAGAGAGAGACAGAGCATGAACGGGGGAGGGGCAGAGAGAGAGGGAGACACAGAATCGGAAACAGGCTCCAGGCTCTGAGCCATCAGCCCAGAGCCGGACGCGGGGCTCGAACTCACGGACCGCGAGATCGTGACCTGGCTGAAGTCGGACGCTTAACCGACTGCGCCACCCAGGCGCCCCACCATTTTCTATTCATAGCCTGTGCTTCTACCGTGCATTCCTGCTGACAGTTTCATGAACATGCTGTGCCAGTCCCAGCCTCCATGCCTTTGCCTGTTCTCTTCCCCCATCCTGGAATGCCTTTCCCTAAGTAGGAAAACATAACAATAGATGGTCAAGAACTCCAGCTCTGGACTCAGGCAGATACCAATCTAAATCCTGGTTCTACTGCTTAGCTGCCAGATCTTGGACTTCCTAAAACTCAGTTTTCCCGTTTAAAAAGTTGGCATGGGGAGCCTGGGTGGCTCAGTCAGTTAAGCGTCTGACTTCAGCTCAGGTCATGGTCTCACTGCTCTTGAGTTCAAGCCCTGCATCTGGCTCTGTGCTGATAGTGCGGAGCCTGGAGCTCCCTCCCCCGCTTCTGCTCGCTCTCTCTCTCTCTCTCTCTCTCTCTCTCTCTCTCTCTTTCACTCAAAAATAAACATTTAAAATTTTTTTTTTTTTAAATTGCCATAGGGGCGCCCGGGTGGCGCAGTCGGTTAAGCGTCCGACTTCAGCCAGGTCACGATCTCGCGGTCCGTGAGTTCGAGCCCCGCGTCGGGCTCTGGGCTGATGGCTCAGAGCCTGGAGCCTGTTTCCGATTCTGTGTCTCCCTCTCTCTCTGCCCCTCCCCCGTTCATGCTCTGTCTCTCTCTGTCCCAAAAATAAATAAACGTTGAAAAAAATTGCCATAATAATAAAAAAGAATGAGGGGCACCTGTATGGCTTAGTCAGCTAAGCGTCTGACTCTTGATTGGCTCAGGTCATGATCTCACATTTCGTGGGTTCTAGCCCCACATCAGGCTCTGTGCACTGCCTGCCCAGAGCCTGCTTCGGATTCTCCCTCTCTCCTTCTCCCTCTGCTCCTCCCCCATTCATGCTCTGTTTATCTCTCTCAAAATAAGTAAATAATAATATATATTTAAAACTTTTAAAATTTGGAGTGCCTAGATGGCTCAGTTGGTTAAGTGCTGACTATGGCTCATGTTATGATCTCGCGGTTGGTGAGTTCAAGCCCTGTGTCGGGTTCTGTGCTGACAGCTCAGAGTCTGGAGCCTGCTTTGGATCCTGTGTCTCCCTCTCTCTCTGTCCTCCACACCCCTGCTCATGCTCTGTCTGTCTCTCTCTCTCTCTCAAACATAAAATAAACATTTAAAAAGTTGAAAACTTTTTAAATTTAGTATTCAAAAAAATAATAAAGAATGAAATCTTGCCATTTGCAACAACACGCATGGAGCTAGAGAGTATTATGCTAAGTGAAATAAATCATAGAAAGACAAAGCCTATATGATTTCACTCATATGTGGAATTTAAGAAATAAAACATGAATGTATGAAAAAAAAAGAGACAGACCAGTAAACAGACTCTTATCTATAGAGAAGAAACTGAGAATTACTGGAGGGGAAGTGGGCAGGGACGGGTTAAATGGGTGATGGGTTAAGGAGGGCACTAGTGGTGATGAGCCTAGGGTGTTGTAATTGATGCATCAGTGTATTATGCACCTGAAACTAATGTTACATTGTTAACTAACTGGAATTGAAACACAAACTTGAAAGAAAGTTGGCATAATGATATTTACCTTGTAGAGCTGTTGCCAGGATGAAATTGATCATGCATATAAAGGGTTTATTGCTAAGTTTCTCAAGAAGACCATGGGGGGAGGGAAGGGGAAAAAGTAGTCACAGAGAGGCAGGGAGGCAAACCAAAAGAGACTCTTAAATACAGAGAACAAACTGATGGTGGTTGGGCGGGGTGGGGGAGAGGGGAAAATGGGACATGGGCATTGAGGAGGGCACCTGTTGCGATGAGCACTGGGTGTTGTGTGTAAGCCAATTTGACAATAAATTACATTAAAAATAGGGTTTATTGCTTTGAGGGGGATATAAGTTACATTGTTACACTGAGGGGACACTGTTACATTCCTATGAAAAAAATCTTCTTCTTAAGACTCAGGTCAAAGGTCATTTGAAGCCTTTTTTTTTTTTCCCCACTCTGCTGGCCAGACAGACTAAAGGAAACTTTCTCACTGCACATCACATACACCTCTGTTGTAGCATTACCCTCTAATTGCATATCCACTTTCTCATTAGGTAGCAATGTCTTTAAAGACATGGTTCAAATGTGCTTTCATTCTGAGGACAGTACCAAATGCAGTACTAGGTGTTTGATAAATATCTCTCAGTGCAGAAATAAATGAATTAATTCTACACCAGCTAGAAAAAGTACATTCAATATAGCAAGTAAAATTGAACCGGACATTTTTATTGGCTCTTTAATTTGCTCACATATCTTGCATATACGTCACTCAAACATATTTAGCCTTTTTGTGGAAAGGTCCACACAGTGTTGACATTCCTGGTCTTTAAGAAAACATTATGCCCTGGCTAAATGGTGGCTTTATTTCATTCTCGTCAGTATTTGCATTGGAAAACAGCTACTTAGCACATTTGCCAATGACTTTTCATAAGGTAGACTTTTTTTTTTCCTTTTTTTATTTTTTTCTGTTAGCCTCAGGTTCTGAGCATGTGATACTACAATGTTTCTGCTCCAGATTCGCAAGGGTGCTGGCGTTCTCAAATGAGTTTGTCACATGGAACATGTTCTACAACAAAGAAGGATTAATTGTTTTTCTCCTGTAAACGGTTTGAGGTGGAAGAAAGCCCATCTCTCATTGGATTCTGGTTGGCTTTAACTCCTGGGACCCCAGCCTGCCCCTATGTCTACTGCCTCATTTCCCAGCAAACTCCAGCTCACACTCCATACCACAGGAGAACTGATCAGCCTACAGTCTCACACATATCCCATGTAGTTTAAGGCTTCTGGGCTTTTGTCCAGGCTCTTCTCGCTAGCTGCACTGTCTCACCCCACTTATCTCCTGGCAAACACCCACTTATCTCTTAATACTGACTTTAGGTATCCCTTCCTCCAGGAAGCCTTCTTGGCATGGCCTAATCTGATTTGGGTTCCTCCCCCTTATTCTCTCTGCCAGTCCTGTTCTTTGCATTTATGGGAGTATGTATGTGGTGGGGAAATTTCACCTTCATGTTTAAGAAAGTAAGTTTTGGAGGTGCCTGGGTGGCTAAGACCGTCACGCATCTGACTTCAGCTCAGGTCATGATCTCACAGTATGTGAGTTTGAGTCCCGCATTGGGCTGTGTACTGGCAGTAAAGAGCCTGCTTGGGATTCTCCCTCTCTCCCTCTCTCTCTGCCCCTCCCCTGCTTGCTCTTTCAAAAATAAATAAACTTAATAAATTAAAAAAGAGAAAGGTTTAGTTAGCCTGAGGCTGGGATTGAGCTTCAAAATCTTGGTCAAGTTACTGACTTTGAGATTTCACTGTCTTCCATGACATGAGAGGACTATAGAACGGATGTGACTATTAACGAGTAACTCTATATTGAGCACTTTAAACCATGTGTAACACGTAAGAACCATTCCATATGTGCTGGACATGATTTTACTGCTGGTAGTAATCAGCTACAACTATCAATATCAAAACACTTAGAACACCATGCCAAAACTATCTGCTCACACGTGTGCCTCTCCTATTGGACCTAGAGCAACCAACTGTCTCACGTTGCCCAGCCCTAGGAAGATTCCTGGAATATGGGGTTTTCGGTGTTAAAACCAGGATGGTCCCAGGAAACCAGGATGAGGGGCCACAGTCACCCTCAACTAGACCATAAACAGCTTAGAGTTAGAGACTCTGACGTCTCATCTTTATATCCTAGTGCTGAACACATTGCTTTCGAAGCAGCAACTTGTAGTGGTAGAATAAGTTAATGGGGGCTTTCTTTTTGCAGCCACACATGCATGTTTCTCTACCCTGTGGATGGCTTTATACTTTCCATCTGTATTAGTCTGCTAGGACTGCCATAATAAGACGCCATAGAATAGGTAGCTTAAACAGTGTAAGTTTATTTTCTCACAGTTCTGGAGGCTAGAAGTCCAACATCAAGGTTTCTGCTGATTGGTTTCTGTTGAGAGTTCTCTTCCTGGATGGCAGAGGGCCACCTTCTCACTATGTCCCCACACAGCCCTTGTTCAGCGTATACACACAGGAAGAAAGGGCAAATTTTCTGTGTCTCTTCTTACAAGGACACTAAGCCTGTCAGACCAAGGCCCCATCCTTATGACCTCATTTAACCCTAATTACTTCCTTAGAGGCCCCATTTCCGAATATAGCCACATTGGGGGTTAGGGCTTCAACACACAAATTATGGTAGGGACACAAACATTCAGTCCATCATACCACCCTAACCTCCATCTGTATCACAGAAAAATCACTGCATCAGTTAGTTATAGCTGCATAACAAACCACTCCAAAACTTAGTGGCTTATAACAACAAGTATTTAATTAGCTCATAAATCTGCAAGTCAGCTGAGAGGCTTGACTCATCTGAGATGGCCTTCCTCATATATCTGTGGGGTTAGTTGACAGATCAGCTAAGGCTTTTCTAATCTTGGCTGGTTTCTCTCACATGTTTGGGACCCAGCTGTAATGAACTGTCTAACTCAGCTCTGCTTTACATGGTGCCTTTATTCTCCAGTAGGCTAGTTCAAGCTTATTCACATGGTAGAGACCAGGTCTTGGGAGAGAGCGGACATGTGCAAAGCCTTTAGAACCTGGGCTGGGAATTGGCTCCTTGTCACTTCTTTGGTATTCTTTTGGTCAATTGTAGGCACAATGCCAACCCAGATTTTAGAGGAAGGAAAATAGATGTCACCACTTGAGCTGCAGAATCACATAGCAAAGGGCACAAATACATGAATGAGTCGTGGTCATGTTTAAAGTCTACCATAATTACCAATCTAGCACAAAGCTATGATGGTAAATATATGTTTAAGCTTAAAGAAGACATTATGAATCACATAAAACAGCAAGCTCTGGGAGATGTAGTGTCTAGAAGTTAAGGAAAGTTTGTGCTGCAGGTGGATGTATTATTTATGGGAAGTTACAACACCATCTTAATACAATGATGAGGCGTTCTTCCTGGACAGTGATGTATCCAAATAATACCCAGGTGGGTATTAGGAAAATTGTCAGGAAAATACTCAGGTAGCCAGTTTTAGAAAGTTTCACAAATTGACCTCACAAAATGATATCATCCTGACATTGAGTATCTGGGTTCCTCCCGAGAGTCTAATTACATACTGGGTGGACTCTGCATTAGAGGAGGAAGCGTCAGAGAGAGGGTTCCAGAACATTGAGGGAAGGACAGCTCCTTACAACTACATACCGTCTTGGTGTTTTTATGCTACTTCTAACAACTAGTGTTCATCAGATTTTCTGGTACTTACATCATTCCACTGAAGAATTTTAATGACAACATTGGGGAAATCATATCATTTGGCCCCAATAGCTGATGAAGTGGAAAACAGTGAAAACAAAAGCACTAGGCTAAAAAGGAGCCATTTAATTTGATATTTTTTTGAGTTCAATGAACTAAACAGCTGAATTAATTAAAGCCTACTTTAGGGCCACTTTATATAGTTAACTAGCACAAACAGGATCTCGAGGCCTCCAGGGGCTTTGGGGGAGAAGACCTCAGACAAACACTAGCAGCACTCTGCAGTTTTAGGAACACATGTTGTCTGAAAATCACACGCCCTTGCAGGGGAGCGATGGGGTTTATTGTGGATGTGGGAATAAAGCAGGTCATAAGCTATGGAGTAAAAAGGCCTGGGAGGGTGGTGATTTGAGGGAGGCAGATGAATTAAGCTCAGGCAGTCTCCGCAGAACAGAACAGTGCTATTATTAGATGAGAGCCTGTGAGAGGAAAAAAAAAATAAGGCTTGCCAGAAGGAGTTGTCCAGAAGGAACCTCATTCAGATGAAGTCTGTCTGTGTGCTGAGAAGTCAGGGTGCTCAGTGTGTGCTGTTGGGTCGTAGAGCAGAGAGCCTCAGATGGAAACTAGGCAGGTTCCTGTGTAATCCTTGTTCTAGTTCCAACCTGCTGCGTGACCTTGGGCAAGTCACTTCAGTAATCTCGGCCTCAGTTTTTTCATCGGTTACATAGATAATGTTTTTATAATAGTACCTCTTATAGGGCTGCTAACAGACTAATAAGGTCACATACATACTACAGGCTGATGTTAGTTGTTTGCATTACCATGGTAACCTTAGAATCTCATGGCTAGTACTCAGGAACCCTTAGTTATTAGTTGGAATTTCATCACAGGTGATGACTTATATCTACCTTTTCCTCTTTCGTAAGCACTTTTTGCAGTATAAGTGTAGTACATGCTTTTGGTGCTCCACCCATGTCCATTGGCATTCTTCATTTTGCTAGAAGCATCTTGGTGCTTCTCCTACTACAAATGCAGCAGGCTGAAAGTACCTGGCAATTTATGTCCCCGGGAGTAGTCCTCAACCAACTGCAAAGGGGAGGTGGTGGGTAAATACCTTGTCTTTGTCACTCCTCAGGTGGGACACTTCTGAAGCAGTCTTCATCACCTCCTGGAGGTCCCCAGTGGGACTGAGCTGTAGTTGTCCATCCAGAGAAATCATTTGTGGACAATCACCCATGACATTGGCTTCCTTCCCTCTCATGCTTCACGTCTTAATCCCCTAGGTGCCACCTAGGGGATTAAGCACCTCCTTCTGGCACCACCTTCCAAATAAGCCAACATACTGCATTTAACTGTTTGTCTCATGAGACTGTAGAGACTGTGTCAGATTCATTTCTGGATGCTAGCACTTCGATCGTGGGGGCATTGATGAAGTTCACTGAACAACGTATGGGTTCAGTTCCACCCTCTGAGGCTCCACCAATAAGTCAATTCTAGTCTTCTCATGACACTTCTTTGTCTCAGCTTACCTTTAACTCCATTCATTCCTGACCAACCTCCCTCCCCCACCCCAATTTTATCCTGTCCAAAAGCTTCATTTTCAATTAAAAAACATTCTCTGTTGTGATTTGGCTTCAGGTTTGCCCTCCATCCTGGGTTCTATAGTTACATGACATACTCAAACAGTGACAGTTAGAACCCGAGCCCCATAATGAACTTGGCATTTGCTCTGTAGCAGCATGATGTGGTAATTGTTGCAGGTGATGTTTTAAATCCTTAAGTATAACACATGTACAGCCATGCTCTATATCTGCTGGCTAAACCCTTGAGTCTTTCTCAAATGTCTTATGTATGTATGGCCTTTGACCTCAACCTGTAACATTCATTTAGTCATTTGCTTAGCAAACACTCAGCAAGTCTACCACATGTCAGGCTTTGGGTTAGGCTCCGGGCTTCTAAAAGTGAGGAAGACAAATGGCTGTACCTGCCAAGTCCAACATAGTCTCCTGGGAGACACAATAGACCATTAATACATCCTTTTAGACTGAGGGAGACATGCAAAAGATGATCGCAGTGCAGTGTGGCCAATGATAATGTGACACAGCAGTAGTCTCATAGGGTGGTCTTTGCACCTGCAGCGTGAGCATCAGCTGGAAACTTGGACCTGCACATTTTTAGGCCCCACCCATTCACAACTACTGAGAAACTCTGGCTGTGGGGACAGAAATCTGTATTTTGACAACCCCCGTGATTCACATATTCCCTAGAATGGAGAGCCACTGTGCCAGAGAGCAGCAGAGACTTTCAGGGCAGAAGAGTGAAGGGTCTGGGTATATCTGAGTGTGTGTTTCTATGTTGTGTGTGGAAAGGGTGGGGTGTATATAAGAAGAGCAATCAAAGAAGGCTTCCTGGATTGGGTGAACCCTGAGCTAAGTCTTAAAGGGACACTTTTTGACATGATAGAAGACCCTCTGTTTTACCCAAGGATCTACTGAAGTTTCCCTCATACAGTGCTGCCCCCTCTCTGATAGTCCTCCAGCATGATTTTAAACCTCCTGAGGGAAGGACCTTCTTGACTTGATTTTCCTTTTTAAAAATAGGACCTAAAGCACAATGCTCAGTGCATAGGTGGTCAGCAAGTATTTATTGATTTGATTACCCAGAAACACATCCTGCAAGGCACGTCTGCCTCTGTTCTTTTCTTTTGGCCCACATGCCCCTGAAGAATTGGTTTAGATGACTTGAAAGGAAAATGGCTGGATTGAACTGAACAGATGTTTTGCTGTTGCAGAGAAATAATCTACCTACGGAGAACAATTTGGAGGTGTGGGTGTTACATGTTGTTCTTTAGGGTCCCCAGAGTCTAAATTACACATATTGACAAAGCAACCCTATAGTGCAAGTGATTTTTTATTGTTATGTAATAATATAGAGTATAATTAGCTTGTACAAATGATAGTAATTCTTATGCCTATATAGTGCTTTCTGCTTTACAAAACACATTCATTCACCCTTTAACTCACCCGATCCCCGCAACTTTGCGGAGCAGGCATGGCAGATATTATTAGGATCCTTATTTCTCAGGTGAGGGGAAGCTATGGGTGGGACTGGTATAACCTCACTTCTGTTGTGCGCTGTTGGCCACAGCAATCACAGACAAGCCCAGCTTCAAGAGGAGGGGAAATAAAATCCGACATCTCATGGGAGGCTGTCCAAGAAGTTGCACTAACTTTAATCCACTACAGTGACCTTGGTACTTAACCTCTCTGAGCCTCAGTACCATTTGTTAAATGCAGATAATATTGACATCATAAGGGTCATAGTAGGTACCCAGATAATGGCAATTATTATCAGTAACCATGGGGAAATAATTTGATTCACTTTCAGAAGAGAATAACTGATCATAATATATGGCTACATGGAAAGACAGACAATAAAAGTAAGAAGGCAAGGCTTAAGTAAGAGCTTTGACTGCCAAGGTCTTAAACACTATGATCTAATATGCAGGGGCTTGTTTTCCCTTTAAAACTAACACTTATAAGGCATTAGTAATATGCCAAACACTGTTTTAGGTTCTTACATTTATTGGCTTACTTGGCCTTCACAATAAACCTCTGAGGTTGTTGGGATTGTTGTCATTCCCATTTCACAGCTGGGTAAACTGAGGCATCAGGGGGTTGAAGAACTTGATTAAGTGAATGGTAGAAGTAGAGTTTGGCGTGTTTATCCAGATGCTGTGTTCTTTACTCTCACATTCTGCTACCTTTCCAGTACGTTACCTGTACATCAAGTCACTCCTTCCTTTGTAGGGCAGGGGTACTTATCTTGAAAACAAATAACCGAATCATAATTTGTACAAGGTTTAAAAATAGAGTAAGTTTGGACTCCCTGGGGAAATGCTAAACAAATTTAAAAATTGAGAATTTGGGGAAAGCAGGAGATCAGTTATCTGCTCAGGGTCCTTGTGGACCTCTGCCAGGAGCTCCTTACTGCTTTCTAAGAGGTAATTAATTGCCTTTTTCTGGAAAACCTCCTCTGGTACTAGAGCTAACAATGGACATAGAATATTGAACAGTTCTCTCTGTGAAACCCTGAGAATTGGTGTTCTTCATCGACTTTTAAGTATACATGTGTCAGCTTCCAGAATTATAGACATCCTTGAAAGGTTTTCCTAATATTTTCTCCCCATGGGGTGAGGAGCATTGAGATGGGGAGGCAGTGGAGTTATTCATTAACTCTGTTCATGGACCTTTGGTATTCAGCAAGTTGCCGGCAAAAACTGGGAAAGATCAACATGTCCAGAGAATCAGTATTCTAAAAGGGCACTTGTCAAGTGGCATTTCTAGTTTGCTGCCTGAATTTTCAGAAGAGACAACTGAGTTAATTAATTAAATAAAATAGAATACCTCATTCATAGGTACTGATTGGTAGTGACGAAGGCTACACATCTAATAAGGACTAAGTCAAACTGACCAGAAAAGAAATTGGCAACATCCTAAATTGTGGATCTGTTTGAGTTCTTTGAGTTGTGCTAACTATTAGTTAATTTTAATAGACTTCGTGTTTTGGTTGTATGCATCAGCGGGTGAATGTATTTAGTGGAACTTGAGTGAAATGCTAGATTTGCTAAATGGAAACACGGGTCATTTATTCATTGCCTCTGAAGAACCCACCACTTAAAGCAAGACTATGTGAAAAGAATAGTCAATAGAATCGCACTTCCAGATATGCCAAATATCTTCACCACTAAAGACAGTCTGTGTTTTGCCTTACTTGTGCCATCTATGTAGTCACTATGATGGCAAATGTATGCACAGTAAGTAACCTCTATGCTGACCTCCTGACCTTCAAACCCCTGTGTTATGAAAGGAGGCAGATGGCATAAAGCTATAATAAGGTACTTGGGTAAGAAATCTATGTGAAAAGAGTAGTAAATTATCTCCCAAAGACAAACAGCTAGCTACACCAGTGAGCAAAAAGGCAATGCGATTTGGAAAGGACAACTTACGGAGGACGTGATTGAGTGGACAAAAGAACAAGAAGCTAGTGAGAAGTGGGTTGTAGATACAGCTCTGCCAATATGTAGCTATGTGACCTTGGAAAAGTTCGTATACGGAGCTGGTTGGACTTGAAAATCTCTTAGGGGCTTTTTGTCTCTCATAATGCCATCATTTTGAGTCCTAGCAGCATGTTCCTGAGAGATTCTCATCAGCTACTCTGAATCCTTCCCAGATACAGCAGGAGTGGCTGGGGCTCTTCAGTGTCTCTGGTCTCCTTTGCATCTAGGCACAGAGCTAGACTTAAGTTCTCCGTCTTTCCTTATAGAGCCATGGTTCTAAGTCCTGACCAATGGAACATGAAGGGAAGTGATGTAAGGCCTCCAGGCCTAGCCCATGAAAACTTTCACTCCACTCCTTGCTGCCTTTCCCCATCATTTGGCTGAATGAAGAGCATCCCGAGGGCTTAGAGGAAGGCAGAGCCATAGAAGGAAGGAGTCTGGATCCCTGCATGACCTAAGGGAGCAGAGCTCTCTCCATCCCACTGACTTTAATTATATTGCGCAAGAAATATAATTATATAATTATAATATAATATATAATATTATAATATTATAATATAATATAATATTATAATAATATAATATAATATTATAATATATATATAATATAATTATATTGCACAGCAAGAAATACTGTGTGGTGTGAACTCACTGATAATTTGGGGTTATGCATTATAACAATCAATATACCCTGATTAGTGTAAGGAGATGAGAAAAATCAATATTTCTCAATGCAGCTGTAATTACCGGTAAGTTCCTTTCTTATAATAACATTATTTGTTATTAAATAAAATTTATTTAATACATTATCAGTTGTATTGGCATTATAGTAAATACTTAAATGGTATTTATTTACTTTTCTAAGAACTAGACATACTTCAACTCATTTAATCTTCAGAACAACTCTATGAGCTGGTCCTGTTATCCCCATTTTAGAGATAAGGGAACTAAAACCCACACAGCTATATGGGCCGAGTCTATCTTATTAAGTCTTCTGAAATTAGGCAGTTCTGCGTTGTTATTTCTGTCAATTTATAAATGAGGAATGTATCAATTAGGACACTTCTTACTGAGGACTGGAAGAAACCTGACTCATTGATTGAAGCCAAAATGGTAATGAAGGGTTCACATAACTAAAAAAACCCTAGAAGTTGCTCTCTGTGGCATCAGGCACTTTTCAGGCCAGGACTTCAAAAGACATCACCAGGACCGGTCTTTCTCACATTGTTGGCTCACTTCTTCGGGTTGGCTTTTTTACAGAACTTCTTATGGGATCACTAAGAATGCTGGCAGCTCCAGACGTACAGTTTCTTTCTTCCAAGTTGCGAGAAATAGAGAGCTTCTGATTTCTTTATAGTAAAAACAAAGGTCCTGCCTCTCATTGGACTGCGTCTTACACTCAATATTGAATTAATCACTGTAACTAAGGAATGCTAATACCCCAATTGGCCATGATGAGTCACTTGTCCCAACTCAGAGCCAGAGGTCTGAGCCATTTCTACCAGAAGTGCATGACTGATAATGTAGAGGTTTTTGGTTACAAGAGGAAAATGTACTGATATTACCAAAAGAGGGCATGGACAGTGGACAGCCAAAATATAGTTAATAGTCTTGGTATGGAACCCAAGGACCAGAGAAGTTAAGGGACTTGCCTGAAGTCACACAGCGAATGTACTGGATGAAATCACCTATATTTAGTGTATCTGTGTTATTCACCTTTACATCTTCACTACCTGGTACAGTGACACTGGCAAAGCCACTTTTTAAGTGAAGAAATGAATGAACATTATATGACAGAGAATAGAACCCATGTCTTCTGCCTCTACCTCTTAGTACTTTTTCCATGGGGTATCTGCAGAGACAGCAAAGAGCTCCTTACACTGTTGGAAGATTAATAAGCAATTGCTGTTTGCTGTAGGAAGCAGCTTTGAGTTTCTCAAGGGAAATGCTGCTCTGAATGTTGGGACAGCATTGGCTTTCGCTCCCCTGGATGTACTTCTCGCCACTTCTTGATTAAGTGTCTCTGCAAAAATAGGGAGTTCAGTAAAATGTTGGCATTGCTGACTAGTCCTGTCTGCCATGATGGGAAACAGACAGATCCTTCTTTGAAGAGTCACTCCATGGCTGGTAGTATTGGAACTGAAAATCTGATGCAGTGTGAACCACTATACTTGGGAACCTCAATCAAATTTGTGACGATGGGAATAGATTTACATTTACAGCTTTCAAGTACAAAGCAGCATTAATGCACTCGTGTTGAGCTAACATTATGCTTGGGGTTTAATTTCCAAGTGAGATTTTGCCACACAATTATTTTCTCAGAAGCTGTTATGTAGAAATTAAGGAAGAGGTAATTTTGAATGTAATTTTGAATTTTTCTAGGACCTTGATCATGCCTTTCTTGTGTGTCCCTATCTCTGTCATCAAAAGATGAGTAATTCTTCTACTGAACTTTTTTTTTTTTAACTTCTGAAGGCCGTAAAGAGAAAGGGACTATCTTAGACCCTGTCTGTGGCTAAGTCATGTCTAGAGAACCTCTGTATGTCTCTTATTTCCAACCCTTGCTCTGTTCCAATTCTAATTGCCTTCAGCAGATCTTGTCATGGTTTATTTTGAGTTAACATAATAAAATCTTACTTCCCACTCATGTTGTAGGTCAGTATAGGTTGCAGGGCTGCTCTGCTCTGTATCGTCATTCAGGGATCCAGGCACCTTCCATTGTGTGAGTCCACCATTACCGAGGGCCTTTTTCTCCTCTACGTGTGGCAAGAAGATGGAAAGAGAAGAAGAGAGAGCCTGAGAATCTCACGGGAGGTTTTCAGGGGCCAGACCTGGAAGTAATGTGCTTCGTTCCCATCCTCCTTTATTAGAACTCAGTCATATGGGCTTCATGTAAAAGGAGGCTGGGAAGTGTAGTCTAGCTGTGTGCTCAGGGTCAAAGGAGGCATCTTCACCGCGCTTGGTATATTGCAGTAATCATCAAACTAACTGGTCCCTTATTCTATGGTGTGGCCACACTGTCACAAGAGTTCTCTAAAACACATTTGTCTTCTTGTTGTTCCCCAGCTATTTCTCCATTTAGAATTACCTTATGCTTGTAAGAGAAAACCCAAATTATCTAGCAAGGCACACAGAAGCCTTCTTAAGGAAGGCTTCTTGATCTTTCCCAGATTCTCCAGCCTACTTTATTTAAAAAAAAATTGTTTTTAATGTTTATTTATTTTTGAGAGACAGAGACAGAGTGTGAGCGGGGTAGGGGCAGAGAGGGAGGGAGACACAGAATCCAAAGCAGGCTCCAGGCTCTGAGCTGTCAGTGCAGAGCCCGACGCGGGGCTCGAACTCACAAGCTGTGAGGTCATGACCTGAATTGGAGTCGGACACTTAACCCTCTGAGCCACCCGGGCGACCCTCCAGCCTACTTTCACATAGAGCCCTCCCGCACACCTGCTGTTCATACCTCCTCTCAATTTCTTGTGGTTCCAGAAGAACTGCTTTTTCACTTTCTATGGTTGCACATGCTGCTTCCTACCTTAGGGTTGGGCTGATAAGTCATTAATAGACCTCATGTTTTGTTTGTATGTGTCAGCAGGTGCAGGTATTAATGGGGCTAGATTTCTTGGGTGAAGTGCTAGATTTGCTGAATGGAAACATGTTTCATTTTCTCATTGCCACTGATGAACCGACAACTTAAAGCAAGAAGACATAAAAAAATAGTCTGTCTTTCCTGTCTGCAGGTTGAACGGCCATCTACCTCTTTTGAGATTCAGCTAAGTTTCTCTGTGAAGACTTTTACAATGTCCACTGTCCCTGGTAGAAGTGGCCACTCATGCCTTTGTTTTTCCCTTTGTCCATTGTGCTCTGTAAAGAACATCCTACTGTTTTGGGGGCATAACTGCATAATCCTAATAGTAAAGGAGTTAGCTTCTGAGTTTGAATTTGAATCTCAGCTTCACTACATGCTAGAAAACTTGGGCAAGTTACTGTATGTTATTCGTCCATAATATCTGTATGTTATTTGAAGCTTTTGTTTTCTCATATTAATAGAGATAACTATAATGCTTACTCTAGGATGATTGTACGTGACACATAATAAACAATAAATGTTGGGTCTTAATATTGTCTTTGTTGTTCCATATCTTTCTCACGTTACAGATTCCAAGTGACTTGGAGACAGGCACTGTATTTTCCTATTCATCCTTTATATATTCTAGCACTGTACTGTATGCTTAGAGAAGACTTTTGAATAAATGAATAAATTAATGAATGACTTATTGCCATTGTTCCAAAAAAAACTACCTCTTAATTTTTAAGGAGAGAAAAAAATCTCTTCATAGTTTGGGCATGTACTTTGTCCTATGTCTGTCCCAAACTACTCCTTCCCTTTTCTTCTATCCTTTCTTCTTCCTATTATTGTCTCCAGATTCCATTCCTTTAAAAGACTCTTTTCTCTATGTCCCTTTGTCACTGTGCCTCATTGGTTTTGAACTCACTGTAGTGATCCCTGGAATTCCATTCTAATGTCTCTGAGAGCAAATCCTGTTCATCCTCAAGTCAGTTATCTTTTTTCTGGAGGTTTTCTCAAATTCCACTCCCGCTAGCCAAAAGTGTTTTTCATTGTTTTAATTTTACAGGTGCCACAAATGCAACAGCTATCATGCTTTGAGCATTTACCATATGCTAGGCAACAAGGTAAACATTTCATGATCTCTCCCTCCCCTGGCCCTTGTAACTTTCCTTTCATCTTACATCTATTTATGCCTTTGTCTATTTCTACCGTTAGCATATAGGCTCCTAAAGGACAGGAGTCAAGTGAGAGTTGTAATTTTATTCTCCGTGATATCTTATACTTAGTGTATTCAATAGCTAAATGAAAGACAAAGACGCAGAGAGTAAATCATTACTTCCTTTTTACTGAGAACGGTGTTTACTCCTATATTGGAAGAATTAGAATGATAAAAGAAGAAAAGGATCTTGACTAGTGTGGACCACAGGTTGGACAGCATTCTAGGCTGTGTTTGGACAATTATCAGGCCAGTATTTGAGTTCAGTATAATTTTCGGATTCCATTTAGCCCCAGTCAGATCCTCAGGGTTCTGTTTGCACCAACACCATGCCTCGAGTGATGCTGTGGAATGTGGAGGTGGATGCATGGAGTTGGAATTATTCAGCTTGAGGAATGAAGGGTTGCAGGAAGAAGATACCCAGAATCTACACCTGGACTTTCAGCATAGGAAATTTAGTTAGCCACCAGCAGTAGATTTAATGCTCCAATGCAATGAAGATGGCGAAGTATTTAATACAGTTGCAGATTTAAATAGAGTTAGGTACATTTGACTAATCTCCAGCTTCTGTTCTGGCAGCAAATTCCTTATTAAAATGTCTTCCCTTTGCTCATTTATTATAATGAGTGGAAGCAGACTCCTTGGGTTTGGTTCTTGGGTTACTAGCTATGTGACTTTGGCTGAGATACTTTACCTCTTTGCTACTCAGTTTTCCCATTTGTAAATAGAGATAATAAGCATTTAGCTGGTAGGGTTGTGAGGATTAAAGGAGATGAAGTTGTTGAAAATCACGCTGACATAGAGCAAATGCATAATAAAGGCTAGCTACCAATTTTTAAAATCGTTTTAATTGTGGTAAAATACGAATAACACAGGGCGTACCATTTTAATCATTTTTAAGTGTGCAGTTCAATAGCATTAAGTTCATTCACATTCTTTTGCTTTCATTACCACCATCCATCCACAGAGCTCTTTTCATTTGGCAAAACAATCTCTGTACTCATTAAATAGCAGCACCCCATTCCCCCACCCCAGCCCCTGGCAACCATCACCCTACTTCCTCTTTTGATGAGTTTGACTACTCTAGGTACCTCATTTGTCCTTAGTAATGATTTTTAAGAGTCAGAAGACCTAAGTGCAGTCTTAGCTCTTCTTCTTCCTAGCTGTGTGTCCTTGGAAAAGAAACCTCCCCTTAGGTGCTGAGGTCTTTTATCTCTGAAATTGGAATATTAATACCCTTTCTCAGCTGGTACTGAAAACTAAAGAGGATGAGGCACAGAATGCTTTGTATTCTCCACAGTATTATTTTTTTCTAGCACATTAAAAGGTGCTCACGTGTGCATCCATTCACTCCTCTGTCCATCAAAACATCTGTTTGTTTGATAAACTTTACTGAGTTCCCGTTGTGTGCTAGTTTCTGTGATAACCCCCTGGGGAGCTGCAAAGGTTAAACAGGCATAGTCTCTGCTCCCAAGGACCTTATGAGTGAATTAGGAGGCAGAAGGTATAGTAGGTGCTACATGCACAGAACCAAGTTCTCGGTACAGTGATGACTCAAGGGGGACACGAACTTTTCATGAGGTGGTCCCTCAACTGGGAAGTACAGTGCTGGAAAGAGCAGCGTGGTGGGCTCCAGGAGACCTGTGTTCCCCGGTTTCACTGTTAGTTGGTTCAGGTGACCTTGGACAATGCTGTTTCCCTCTGTGGTCCTCTGCTTGTGCTCAGGGAATGGTTTTCCAGTTGAGCTTTGCATGATGCTGGAATTCTGTGGTCCAGGATCCTTTTTGCCATCACTCGGCTTTCATCTGTTTTCATTATTAGGGTTCTAAGTTTCTCAAAAGGGAAAATGTTCCATTATTTCAAAAAGTTTGCAGTTAGAAGTGGAACCACGTGCAAACTACCTAGTCTTTCTACCTCAGTTTCCCCTCCTGTAAAATGGAGGTTGTAATAGTACTTTCCTTAAGGGAGTTTTTTGGAGGAGTCAATGTGCTCATAATCAGTAAGTCCTCAATAAACATTAGCCGATGTTATTAGTATCATTATTATATGGAAAACACTAAATAAGAGTATCTCTTAGTTCCCTCCCATGATGATTCGTGTCCTGGATTGTCTTCCTTGTATCCCGTGTTTCTGTTTGCTTTCTGGCATCAGACTCCTTGAGTTCCTTCTCATGTTTCATGTTTCATATATACTCAGTCCTTGGGCTCCTGCCTCCCCATACTTCTGTGGGCTATTGCTTATACACTGGCATGGGGACTATGGGGCTTGGGTATCATGTGTTTCTTCTCTCAGTCTGTGCAGTGATTCGATTTTCCTTTCCTCCCCATCCCTTGGCCTCATCAGCTGGAACACAGTCCTCAGCCTTGGAATAGTCAACTTGCTCAGTAAGTGAACTAATTACACTGGCTGTGCTTGTCTTTTGTTCCCCGATCCTGCCAGTTTGCTATATATAGCATTTCTGAAGATGTTTGCTAGCAGTGTCCCTTTTAATCCAGCTTCAAAGATATGATATTAAGGGTGAGAACTATGAGAAAGCACCAGAGACTGCTAGTTCCCAGTCACTTTTGGGGCAAAAGGGCTCCGCCTTATTTATTTATTTATTTATTTATTTATTTATTTATTTATTATTATTTAACATAATATTTTCCCGACAATGAAGCAATGGATGGTAATTAGGGTCTTTCGGGTTGGAGTGGTTTATGAAAGAAAGAGGAAGGAGGGATAGAAAGAAGGAAGGGAGGGAGGAAAGAAAGGAAAAGAGTGTGTGTGAGCGGGCTAGAGAGAGCGAGAGACAGGATCCGAGAATTATGTCTCACTGTCAGCCAGGAAAGAAGACAGAGCGGAGCCTATCTGACATCACAAATTAGGGCAGGCGTGACAGGGTGGACCAGATGCCTGGATGGACAGGTGAGTTGGTGGGAGCAGGTACTGTCAGGTGTCAGGAGCCACTTAGTAGCCCCTGGAAACATGGGGTAGATGTGGTGCAGCCTGTCAGGGGTTTCTCTCCCTCCTTGACTCAGCATAAGAACAATAGCATTGTCTTTCTTTTATCCAGCATATGTTAAGATGGAAAGATCACAGGGCGCCTGGGGGGCTCAATTGCTTGAGCATCTGACTTTGGCTCAGGTCACGATCTCGCAGTTCATGAGTTCGAGCCCCACGCTGGGCTGTGTGCTGACAGCTTGGAGTCTGGAGCCTGCTTCGGATTCTGTGTTTCCCTCTTTCTGGCTCTCCCCTGCTCACACTCTTTCTCTCTGTCTCAAAAATAAACATTAAAGAAACATTAAAAAAATAAATATTATGGGGGTTAGAGTCCTTTGCACTGGGGTTGACATTCTAGATCCAGTGGTCCTCAGATTGTAGGGTGCCTGAAAATCATCTGGGGAGCTTAATAAAATGTCCTACTCTCAGGTATTCTAACTCAGGAATATCTCTCCTGGGTCCTCAAAAGCAAAGCCTGGGGCAAAAACTTGTATCCTACTACTTAATTTGGAACTAGAATTCTAGAAAAGTACCAGGAGAGCAATGGGAGTGAGAAGCAGAAGGTAGGAGTACCAGGCAAGGATATGTTATTGATCCGTCAGGTGAAACCAGTTCCTCACAATTTTGTCTTCCAGTAGCTTATGGACCCACCATGTCTCAGGATGGTCAGACCAGAGGGAGGAACAGGGAAGAATTGCTCCACTGTCTCCAATTCCCGTAGGTTAAAGTCTTGACTCATGGAGCATGAACTCTCTTGTACTTGCAGATTCAAAATGCCTGGGTGACAAGTGGATCTTGTGAAGTCTTATGCCTCATCCAGGGCAGAACATGGGAGATGAAGACACAGGCCATTGGCATAATCAAAGTGTTGTCAGATTACACTCACAGGAAGTCAGTAGGGGCATGGGAGAGTCGGTGTTTACAGAGATGCCTGGGGTGGAACAGAGGAGAGGCAAAGCCAAGTATATCTTTAGTGATGCATACAAGGTATCTGGTATAAACCCTAAATGATACCAATCAGAGTGGTCTAAGGAACATATTCTGAGAAACCTTATCCAGGACTGAGTGATGTAGGGCAAACCACTTAACCCCTGTTCATGTCAGTTTCTTCATTTGTAAAATGGGGAGAGGGACATTTAAACCCACTTTCCTAAAGATAAAACTAAATAAACCTTATGGGAAAACTGCTTAAGTGATAGCTAACCATACAAATCTGTACCGTTATTTTGCAATGGAACATCTGAAGTATGACCAAGAATAAAAATATCCTTTTCCTCTCTTTCAGTAACACTCCCAGAATGTGCTTGTGGTTGATATACTTGGACAGTGTAATTAAGCAAATATGATAAAGTTGAATTCTGTAGAAGACAAGCAAGCAATTCATTCAATATTTAACAAATTTTAGTGATTAATTTTGTGTTAAAATGCTGGGAGGTGCAAAGGCAAATAAAATAGTGCTCCATGGACATGTAAAAAAACCAATGAGCAATTTGGGAATTGTACTTCTGTTTACCCTTCTAATTATAAGGCTAATTAAACCCTGATTAGTGGTCCTAGTGTATAAATACTTTTGCTGTGCTTGGTTCCCTTGTGGAACATTCAAGACCCATGAAATTCAGGTATACAAGCAAACTTCCATTTACTGAAAGCTCAGCTACCTTCAGCTCTGGTCATACATGTGCATACAGGGAAAAACAAAAGTGAATTAACACTTTTGATGGTGACAGGTATATATGACCACCACCTGTAATTTTTAACATGTTAATGATATAATTGAATAATTCCAAGTTGTTCAGGTACCATGGCTTGATTGTTCGTTTACTTTTGGACTGTGATATTTCCACTGAAGAGACTGTTTTGTCTTTGGGCCATTGAATCTTCTAGTAATGCATCAAATCCTAGATCCGTGATATGGAATCATGGGATCTTAGCATTAGACAGGCCTTTGGGGTTCTCTGGTTTTACTCCTATTCAAAGCAGAAATGTTCTATTTCTTACGAATGCTCACTTTATCCTTGAATATTTACATTATTGAGAAACCCAGTACATGAAGACTCAGCCCCTTCTGTTTGAGGACAATTGTTATTAATAGAGAGATTCTTATAAGTTCTACATATTGGTCCAAAGTGCAGCCTCTGGATCAACAAGTCATATGTTGAGTCCATTCTCTAGCAAACTTTTTTCTGTGAAAGACCATATAACAAATATTTTAGGCTTTTCAGGCAGTCACATGTAGTCTCTGTTGCGTGTGTGTATGTGTGTGTGTGTGTGTGTGTGTGTGTGTGTGTGTATTCTGTTTTACTTTACAAACTTTGAAAATATAAAGTCCATTGTTATCTCACAGGTCATAAGAATTAAAAAAAAAGTGTAGCTAGATTTGGCCTGTGAGCCCTTGATCTGTATGTCTACTAAAGAAGGGTTAATACCTATTCTTCTCAAACTAGTTCAGGAAATAGAAGAGGAAAGAAAGATTCCAAATTCATTTTATGAAACCAGCATTATCCTGATACAAAAACCAGGAAAAAACACAATAAAAAAAAAGACAACTTTAGGCCAATATCTCTGATGAACATAAATGCAAAAATCCTCAACAAAATACTAGCAAACCGAATCTAATAATACATTTAAAAAATCATTCATCACGGGGCGCCTGGGTGGCGCAGTCGGTTAGGCGTCCGACTTCAGCCAGGTCACGATCTCGCGGTCCGTGGGTTTGAGCCCCGCGTCGGGCTCTGGGCTGATGGCTCAGAGCCTGGAGCCTGTTTCCGATTCTGTGTCTCCCTCTCTCTCTGCCCCTCCCCCGTTCATGCTCTGTCTCTCTCTGTCCCCCAAAAAATAAATAAACGTTGAAAAAAAAAATTAAAAAAAAAATCATTCATCACAATCAAGTGGGATTTATTCCAGGGATGCAAATATGATTCAATATTCTTAAACCAATCAATGTATACATCATATCAACAAGAGAAAGGATAAACACTATATGATCATCTTAGTAGTACAGAAAAATCATTTGACAAATACAACATCCAATCATGATAATAATTCTCAACAAAGTAGGTTTAGAGGGAACAATACTGAACATAATAAAGGCCATATATGAAAAACCCACAGCTAACATCATGCTCAATGGTAAAAAATTGAAAGCTTTTCCTAGAAGATAATAAGACTGCATTTATTCAACATAGTACTGAAAACCCTCGCTACAGCAATTAGACAAGGAAAATAAATAAAAAGCATCCAAATTGGTAAAGAAAAAGTAAAAGTTTCACTATTTGCAGATGATATAATACTATATGTGGAAAGCCATAAAGACTCCACCAAAAAACTACTAGAACTGATAAACAAATTCAGTGAAGTTGCAGGATAGAAGTTAAAATACAGAAATACGTTCCATTTCTATGCACTGATAATGAAAGAGAAATTAAGAAAACAACCCTATTTATAATTGCAAAAATAACAAATACCTAGGAATAAACTTTACCAAGGAGGTGAAAGATCTGTACTCTGAAAACTATAAAACATTGATGAAAGAAGATGAAGATGACAGAAACAAATGGAAAGCTACTCCATGATCATGGACTGGAAGAAACAATATTGTTAAAATGTTCATACTACTCAAAGCAATTTACAGATTTAATGTGACCCCTATCAAAATACTAACAACATTTTTCACAGAACTAGAACAAATAATCCTAAAATGTAGATGGGGCCACAAAAGATTCCAAATAACAAAAGCAATCTTTTTTTTTTTTAATTGTTTTTTTTCTTAAGTTTATTTATTTTTGAGACAGAGAGAGACAGAGCATGAACGGGGGAGGGGCAGAGAGAGAGGGAGACACAGAATCGGAAGCAGGCTCCAGGCTCTGAGCCGTCAGCCCAGAGCCCGACACGGGGCTCGAACTCACGGACCGTGAGATCATGACCTGAGCTGAAGTCGGACGCTTAACCGACTGAGCCACCCAGGCGCCCCAACAAAAGCAATCTTGAGAAGGAAGAAAGCAGGAGGTATCACAATTCCAGATTTCAACATATACTACAAAGCTGTAGTAATCCAAACAGTATGGTACTGGCACAAAAGCAGAGACATAGATCAATAAAACAGAGAGTCCAGAAATAGACCCACACTTTTATGGCCAATCAATTTACAATAAAGGAGGCAAGAATATTCACTGGGAAAAAGACAGACTCTTCAACAAATGGTGATAGGAAAATTGGATAGCTACATACAAAAGAATGGAATTTGACCACTTTCTTAAACCATACACAAAAAATAAACTCAAGATGGACTAAAGACCTAAATGTGAGACCTGAAACCAAAAAAATTTTAGAAGAAAACATAAGCAATAGTTTCTTTGATATTGACCATAGAAACAGTTTTTTTCTGGATATGTCCCTGCTGCAAGGGAAACAAGAGAAAAATTAAAATATTGAGACTACACCAACATTAAATTAATAGCTTCTGCACAGTGAAGGAAATCAAACAAACAAAAAGCAACCTACTGAATGGGAGAAGATAATTGCAAATGATATATCTGGTAAGGGGCTAAAATCTAAAATATATAAAGAACTTACACAACTCAACACCAAAAAACCCAAATAATCCAGTTAAAATGGGCAGGGGTCCTAAATAGATATTTTTCAAAGACGACATACAGATGGCCAACAGACACATGAAAGGATGTTCAATATCACTAGTTATCAGGGAAATGCAAATTAAAACCACAATGAGATATGACTTTACACCTGTCACAATTGCTAAAATAAAAAAAAAAAAAAAAGAAATAAAAAGTGTTGGAAGGGTTGTGGAGTAAAAGAAACCTTTGTGCACTGTTGATGGGAATGCAAACCGGTGCAGCCAATGTGGCAAACAATATGGACGTTCTTCAAAAAATTAAAAACAGAATTATCATATGATCCATTAATTACACTACTGGGTATTTACCCAAAGACAATGAAAACACTAATTCAAAAATATATATGCACTCCTATGTTTGTTGCAGCATTATTTACAATAATCAACATATGGAAGCAACCTAAGGGTCCACCAATAGATGACTGGAGGGACTCAGCCATATAAAAATAGTGTAGTCATGCCATTTGCAACAACATGGATGGAACTGGAGTATAATGTTAAGTGAGTAAGTCAGTCAGAGAAAGACAAATACCATGATTTCATTCATGTGTGGAATTTAAGAAACAAAAGAACAAAGAAAAAAAGATACAAACAAAAAACAGACTCTTAAATACAAAGAGCAAACTGGTGGTTGCCAGAGGGGAGGTGGGGGGGGATGGGAAAAATAGATAAAGGGGATTAAGGGTGGCTTTATCTTGATGAACGTTGAGAAATGTATAGAATTATTGAGTCATACTGTACACTTGAAACTAATATAACACTGTATATTAATCATATTTGAATAAATTTTTTTTTAAAGAACAAGTCTCTGCCACTGAGATTGCCAAAAGATTTGCTCTCCCTTTGTGGCCATTGCCTCCTATTGCTCTTTGTCTGTATAGACATCTAGTGTGACTGTGTATAAATGGAGGAAATTACGTCACATGATTGTGCCCTTGCTATAAAAGAGTACAGGAAATGAGGTTTTTGCCTGTAGAACAGAATGCAAGCTGGAAGGGGTTTATATGGTTGCTGTGTGAGCTAAAGCAGAGTCTCTGCCACCCAAATTCTGGGGTCCGTGACTCTATCCGTGCTTCACAGATGAGCAACCTGGGGTTCAGAAAGATTCAATGACTTGCCCAGAGTCATAGGTTTTAAAGGGAAGCCCAACTCAAACATAAGCCTTCCCTTACCAAGAGCTCTTATCTTTCTATAATACAAGAGCTTCCCCCATCTCTTGGAGGATGGCCTAGTCTAGGTGCTGTGAACACTGCCAGCTGGGAAAGGGAGAGGTGCAGCTGGCTTGGTCTGAGCTTCCAGGAGATTGAAGTTCCAGCGTGAAGCCACTTTGCAAGAAGTATTGGCAGAGGGAAACCATACAGTAGAGATTCAAATTCTTCAACGAGGCTGTGGTAGGCCTCAGGAAGCAGCAGGAAACAGGACCTTATAGCCTGGCCAGTTGCCCGATTAGAAGAGCATCCCAGGCTCCTGAATCCTCAGTAGGGCTTCAGTCTAGAAGAATTCAATCTGTGTGACCTCCATATTATATGGTAGCAGGATGCTTGCCCAGCATATATTTCCTGCAGGCGCTCAAGTCAGGAAAATACAGCTTGGGGTTTCATTTATGTGTTTCCTCAACACAACGGGAAACTACAGATCTCTGCAGGTAATGAGTTTATAAACCCATGGCACTTGATCCATCCTTCTCTTCTGGTTCCCTCTCATTTTTGAGACCAGTATGATGGGTTAAGTCTGAGACTGATGAGTTGGACCAGAACTGGAATATGGTGATGAGGTAGAAATTCTCATCAAACGAGCAAGTTTCTCCTACATTATAACCAGGGAGTAGAAAAGATAACGGACTTTTTTTTTTTAATCAGAATATGGAATAAGAGGATTTATCCATCTGAGAAGGCAATAAGGAGCCGTTTCCATTCCTTAGTGTAACAGGCTGATTTGAGTGCTGTCTGCTTTTCTTCATGCTAAACATGACCAATCTCTTTGACTGTTCCCATAGACACAGCCTCAGTCATATTATCTTCTATGTGTCCCCATGCCTGAGCTGTTAAAGCCTCAACCAATGTAGCCTTCAGAGAGGCAAAATGCATTCTGACTTAGAGTAAAGGGCTTTTCATTTATTCTTTGAGATCTATTATGCATAATAACAAAGAGCAACTTTGACTTACTTCTAAATGTCAGCTAGCAAAACATCTGCTAGCCAGAGAAAACATGGCCTTCCCCAGAACATGAGCTCACCTTAGCACCTGCTGTGAACAACTAGTGATTTCTTAGAATTCATGCTCCAGCCAGTTGGAATGAGCATCAAATTGGATTAAAAACAGAGCATTGTTTTTAGCTGATGTTCCTGTGTTTCAAGTGGTTTATATCAAGTAGCTTTTCCATGTATTTGGATGGTGGACTTAGAGACCAGGAAGCCCTTGTTTTTGTTTTGTTTTGTTTTGTTTTTCCCCATTTTGTTTGTTGTTATTATCACTCAAAATAAGAAACTTGAATCAGAGGGGCGCCTGGGTGGCTCAGTCGGTTGAGCGTCCGACTTCGGCTCAGGTCATGATCTCGCGGTCCGTGAGTTCGAGCCCTGCGTTGGGCTCTGGGCTGATGGCTCAGAGCCTGGAGCCTGCTTCCGATTCTGTGTCTCCCTCTCTCTCTGACCCTCCCCCGTTCATGCTCTGTCTCTGTCTCAAAAATAAATGTTAAAAAAAAAAATTAAAAAAACAAACAAACAAACAAACTTGAATCAGAGACAGAGTGTTCTATTTGGAGGGTTTTGATCCAGAATTCAGAGGCCTGAATTTTGAGTCCGAACTCTTGGGAATGCTTCTCCATATAATATTTAATGAATTCTGAGATTAGTTTATATGGGAAAAGAACATGTTACATTTAAAAAAAAATGTTTATATTTTGAGAGACAGAGAGAGAGAGAGAGAGAGAGCGAGAGCGGGAGAGGGACAGAGAGAGAGGGAGAGAGAGAATCCCAATCTCAAGCAGGCTCTGTGCTCAGTGTACCTGTCGTGGGGATATATCTCACGACAGTGAGATTACAACCTGAGCCAATATCAAGAGTCGGATGCTTAACCAAATGAGCCACCCAGGTGCCCCACATGTTACATTAAAAAAAAATTATTTATTTTTAATAAAACTAATGTTGGTGAATGTGATTTATATCTATAGACAAGTGGGTTTCTTCATAATGAATTACTGAATAAGACAGACTTTCCCTTTATAATCCTAGCAGTACCAGGACAGGGCAGGTCTTTCCTACTCCTGTAAGAGCAAAGACTCTCCCTACAAAACTTATGGGGTGGTTTTACAATGGTAGAGCAAACTGGAAGGTAGTATCACTGTTACTAGAGGAGGCTAGACTGATTTGGAGCAGTGTGCATATCCAAGGGCATTGTTAAAACAATAGCAGTTTCAGTGGCAAACATTTAGAAAGCCAATTTGCAATACTGGTTGTGGCGAGCCATAGGTCAAAGGATGAGCCAGACATTTAACGGGAAGTTCTGGGGAATGACATAGCCATAATGGACCTTGATAAGCTGCCACATGTCCCTGTTGTTCTGGAAGGCTATCCATACATGTATGACTGTATACAAACTCAGAAGACACTAGAGAGGGCCCTAACTAACCATTCATCCATGGATGAATATGAGGCAGAGAGAACACACGGAGGAGGTGCAAGGAAAACCCATCAAAATGCAAACAGATTTCAGGGCATTAGGTGGCTCAATTGTTAAGCATCCAACTCTTGATTTCAGCTCAGGTCATGATCTCATGGTTCATGAGTTTGAGTCCCACATGAGGCTCTGCACTGACAGCAGGGAGCCTGCTTGGGGTTCTCTGTCTCCCTCTCTCTCTGCCCCTCCCCTACTCTCCCTTACTCTCAAAAATAAATAAATACACATTAAAAAAATGTAAACAGATTTGTATACTACTTGAATTTTGAATGTGTTCTCCAATCCACATAAAGATCCATTGGCAAAGGACAAAAATCTTTTTTTAATTATTATTTTTTTTTAATTCTGGCATAATTCTGATTCAGGGTTATACTGGTTTCAGGTGCACAATGTAATGATTCAACAATTCTATATATTTCTCAGGGCTCATCAAGATAAATGTACTCTTAATCTCTTTTATCTATTTCTCCCATCCCCCATCCACCTCCCCTCTGGCAACCCCCAGTTTGTTCTCTCTATTTAAGAGTTTACTTTTGTTTTTTCTTGTCTGTTTTTTCTTTGTTCATTTGTTTTGTTTTGTTTTTTTATGTTTATTTTTGAGAGAGAGAGAGGGAGAGAGAGAGCGAGCACAGGTACAAGTAGGGTAGGGGCAGAGAGAAGGAGAGACGAGAATCCCAGCGAGGCTCCACACCATCAGTGCAGAGCCCAAAGCCGGGTTCGAACCCATGAACTGTGAGATCATGACCTGAGTCAAGATCAAGAGTCAGACAGACATTCAACCGACTGCACCACCCAGGTGCCCCTGTTTTGTGTCTTAAATTCCACATATGAGTGAAATCATACAGAATTTGTCTTTCTCTGGCTGACTTATTGCACTTAGAATTATATCATCTAGTTCCATTCATGTCGTTGCAAATGGCAAAATTTCAGTCTTTTTTTATGGCTGAGTAGTATCCCATTATATATGCATACCAATCTACTTTATTCATTCATCTATCATTAGACACAAAGGGGTGCTGCTCTATCTTGGCTATTGTAAATAATACAGAAGTAAACATAGAGGTGCATTATATTTTTAGTGTTTTCATTTTCTTTTGGTAAATACCTAGCAGTGAAATTACTGGATCATTTGATAATTTTATTTTTAATTTTTTGAGGAACATTCATACTGTTTTGACATTGGCTGCACCAGTTTGCATTTGACAGAGGGCAGAAGTCTTACTGGATCATGATATTTAAATACTACTTTTGACAAATCACTGGCTGATCTCTAAGCTATGCCAACTGGGGCAAGCTCTAGCAAGCTAGCCTGGGTTGGAAATGGAAATGGAAATAAAAGAAAAACCAAGAAGAAACATTAGCAGGTGCACAATTTGGGGGAGACAAATTCTGTAGAATTAGTCCAGTAAAATCACTAAAAAAATAAACACAACAAAAACCCTGGCAACAAAACAACCTCTGGGGGTAATTGGAATCAAGAATAACATTCATCCAATTTGAACAGAGAGAAAAATGAAGGGAAAAGAACAATGCCTCAGAGACCGGTGGATGACTATTAAACACATTGATATGCATTTAATGGGAGTCCCAGAAAAAAGGTGATAGATGGAAAGGGGAGCAAAAAACATTTGAAGAAATCATAGCCAAAAACTTTCCAAATTTAGTTTAAAAAGTTATTCTGTACATCCAAGAACCTCAGTGAACTACCAGTAAGATACATACAAAGAAATCTGTATCTAGACAAACCATGGTCAAATAGTTGAAAACCAAAGCCAGAGACAATTTAAGAGCAGCAAGAGTAAAACAACTCATTACATACTGAAGAATTGTAGTAGGGTTTAGTAACTGACTTCTCATCAAAGACAATAGAGGCCAGGGGCAGTCTATTCAAAGTGCTAAAAGACAAAACCTATCAACAAAGAATTCTATACACAGCAAAATTGTTCTTCCTAAAAGAAAGTGAAAGAAAGACATTCTCAGGTAAACAAAGGCTGAGAAAATTTATTGCCCACACACTTACCTTAGAAGAAATAGTAAAGAAAATCCTTTGGATTAGGAAGAAATGACACCAGCTGATAACCTGAATTCACATGAAGAAACAGAGTACCTGTGATTAATTATGTAGGCAAATACAAAAGACAGTCAATATATATTTTTCTTCCAACTGACTTTAAAGACAGTTGCTGAAAACAGTAATTATAAAACTAAAAACAAACAAACAAACTATATTTGGGGGCTTATAATGTAAACAATGTAATATTTATGATCATAATAGAACAAAGGGGGAAAAAGAAAATGGAGATACGTTGGAACAAAGTTGCTGTATTTTATTGTAATTCAATTAATATTAATCTTTTTTTTTAATGTTTATTTTTGAGAGATAGAGCAACAGAGACAGAGACAGAGTATGAGTGTGGAAGGGGCAGAGAAAGAGGGAGACACAGAATCTGAAGCAGGCTCCAGGCTCTGAGCTGTCAGCAGAGTCCGATGCGGGGCTTGAACCCACGAACCGTGAGATCATGACCTGAGCCGAAGTCGGACACCCAACTGAGTGAGCCACCCAGGCACCCCTCAATTAATTTTAATCTTAAGTATATTCTGATAGATGCATGTTGAAATTCTGAAAAAAAAAACATTAAAAGTTTACAGTAAAGTTACAGTAAAAAAGTTACAGTAAAAAAGTTACAGTAAAAGTTACAGTAAAAAAATAAAACAAGTAATTGAAATATCTACTTTACAAAAAAGAAGGAAATAAAGGAGGCACAAAAGTCATGAGACATATAGTAAAAAATATTCAAAGTGCAGATATAAATCCAACCATATTAATAATTACATTGATATCCCATAGAATGTAAAGTACTCTCTTAAATGCAAATAGCATTTTAATTAAAAAAGCAGATTATCAAAGTGGATTATAAAAGAGGATCCAACTGTATGCTATCTACAAGACATACCCTTTAGATTCAAAAAGTGAAATAGGCCTAAAGTAAAAGGATAGAAAAACATATGCCATGTGGATAACCAAAAGATAGCTGGGGTCACTATACTAACATTAAACAGAATAGGTTTTATGGAAAAAAGTATTACCAGAGGCAAAGAGGGACAATTTATCAGGAGAATATAGCAATTAGAAACATGTATGCCCCTAAAAACAGAGTCCCAAAATACATGAAACAAAAATGGAAATAACTAAAAGGAGAAATAAGCAATTCAATAACAAAGTTGAAGACTTCAGTATTCCTACTCTCAATAATTGATGGACCAAGTAGGCAGAAAAATCAGCAAGTATATAGGTGAGTTGAACAATTCTATCAACCAATTTGACCTAACTGGTATCTATACACTCCATCCAGCAATGGCAGAATACATATTGTTTTGAGCACACATAGAACATTCTCCAGGATGAACATGGCCAGGCCATAAAACAAGTCTTAATAAATTTAAAAGATTCAAAATCATGCAAAATACATTCTCTAACAATAATGGTACCAAATTAAAAATCAAGAACAGAAAGAAATTTGAAAAATCAACAAATATTTGGAAATTAGTCAAAGAATAAATCACAGAAGAAATTGGAAAATGATTTCCAGTGAATGAAAATGAAAACAAAACATACCAAAAATTTGTGTGATACAGCTATAGCAGTACCTATAGGAAAATGTATAGCTTCCAAATCGATATTAGAAAAAAAAGAAGAAAGATCTCAAATCAGTGACTTACGTGTTTACTTAAAAAACACTAGAAATAAGGGAATAAACCAAACCCAAAGCAAGCAAAAGGAAGGAAATAAAAAATAGAGTATAAAACAATACAATAGAAAACAGAAAAATAATAGCAAAAACTACAAAACCAAAAGTTTAGTGAAGTTATCAACATTTACAAACCTTTCACTAGGTTTGTCAAGAAAAAAGAACACAAATGCAACATCTGAAATGAAGGAGGTAGTTAGTTGGTTCTGTCTTAATTGGTGCAGGCTGCTACAACAAAATACCATAAAGTAGCTAACTTATAAATAACAGAAATTTATTTCTCCCACTTCTGGTACCTAAGAAGTCCAAGATCAAGGTGCTAGCAGACTCAGTGTGTAGTGAGGACCTTCTTTCTGGTTCACACATAGCAGTTAGCACTGTGTCCTCACATGGAAAAAGAGGTTTATTAGGGAGCTCTCGATGGTCTCTATCATCTCTTATGTACGGGCACTAATCCCATCCATGAGGGCTCCATCCTCATAACCTAATCACCTTCTAGAGGCCTCACCTCCAAACACCATTACATTAAGCGTTAAGTTTTAACATGAAATTTCCAAGAAGGGGGCCAACAAATATTCAGCAATTACTAACGAGCTTACGTAAATTAAAAGGTTTATAAGGGGATTCTATGAACAACTTTATGCCAATAAAACAAACTTAGATAAAATAGACAAATTCCTAGAAAGACACAAATTAACAGAATAGTTCAAAGTGAGTTTAAAAATATGACTGGACTTTGACAAATAAAGTGAATGAGTAAAATTCTCCCACAAAAGAAAGCCTAGACACAGATAGCTTTATTGGAAAATTATAACAAACATTTAAAGAATTAACAGCATCATTCACCATCTCTTCCAAAATATATGTGAAGATGAGATACCTCTAAACTTGCTCTGTGAGGCTAGTATTTACCAGATACTAAAGTTAAGCAGAGATATCACAAGAAAATAAAACTACATATCAATATTTCACACTAATAAAGATGCAAAAATCCTAAAGAAAATATTAGGAAATTGAATTCAGAAACATATAAAAGAGATTATACATCACAACCAAATGAAATTTATTCCAGGAATGCAAGCTTGGTTTGACATCTAAAAATCAATTAATGTAACATGCCAAATTAATAGAATAAAATACAAAAACTATGATCATCTCAAAAGAGGCCAAAATAGTGTCTGACAAAATCAAACAACTTTCATGACAAAAGCTCCCAAAAATTAGGTACAGAAAGAAAGAACTTCTAGCTGATAAACTGTATCTAAGAAAAACCTAACAGTAACATTATACTTAATGGTGAAATACTGAAATCTTTCACCCTGAGAGTAAGAAAAAGACAAGATATCTGGTCTCACAGTTTCTGTTCAACGTTGTATTAGAGGTTCTAGCTTAGGAAATGGCAAGGGTTAAATTTGGTCCTCATGCTGTTTGAGTATGGCCCATGCTGTTTGAGTATGTAAGAATGCATTTTACATTTTAAAAAAATATTTATTTATCTTTGAGAGAGAGGGAGAGAGAGTGTAAGCTGGGGAGGGGCAGAGAAAGAGGAGACAGAATCTGAAGCAGGCTCCAGGCTCTGAGCTGTCAGCACAGAGCCCAATGCAGGGCTTGAAACCACAAACTGTGAGATCATGACCTGAGCCAAAGTCAGACACTTAACTGACTGAGCTAGCGTCTGACTTCAGTTCAGGTCGTGATCTCACCACTTGGGGTTGGAGCCCTGCATCGGGCTCTGTGCTGATGGCTCGGAGCCTGGAGCCTGCCTCCGATTCTGTGTCTCCCTCTGTCTATGCCCCTCCTCTGCTCTTGCTCTCGCTCTCGCTCTCTCTCTCTCTCTCTCTCTCTCAAATAAAATAAAAACATAAAAAAAATTCTAGCATGTGTTTGTTTTGGGAAAGCAAATTTAGTCTGTGAACATTTATTCAGTCTTTGTTATATGCCTGGAATTGCATTAAGTATTCATGTACAGTGTTGAGCAGGAGAGACAATATCCCTGTTCTCATAGGTTTAGAGAGACATTAGATAAGAAATGATATAATGCACAATTGCAAAATATGGTAAATGCTATAAAGGAAATAATAAGAGTTCTATGACAGAAAAATAGGTGAGTGGGTAGGCTCTACTTTTGGTTGAGTGATCAAGGAATGTCTCTTTAGGAAAATGTTTAAACCGAGACTTGTAAGACTACAAGCAATCAGCTATGAAAGAAGGGATGTGGTGGAGAGCTCCAAGAAGAGGGAACAGCATGCATCTGAGACTTAGAAGAAAAACGTAGAGAGAATATCAAGTACCACTTAAGAGAGCTAACCCTGGATCACAATGCAAACACAATTATTTAATGAAGATAAACTTTGGCTCATCAATTCCACCTCAAGGAATTTATCCTTGGCAGAATATCAGACAAATGTTCACCCCAGCATTGCTTATGACAATAAAATATTGGAAATATAATACATGTCTAGGATGCAGGGGACTCATGACAGATTTTCTCTTGCTAGTCAGATTTTTCTCTTTGTCTTTGCCATTCAACAATTTGACTATGATATACGTACGTGTGGATCTCTTTGTATTTATCTTCCTTGGGATCCATTAAGCTTCTTGAAGCTTATAAATTAAATTTGTAGATTTTCACCAATTTGGGGAAAATTTTTCGCCAGTATTTCTTTAAATATTTTTTCTGCTCGTTCTGTCTTTCCTGTATTGTTTATACAGTTCACCAATTTTAGACCCTTCCAAGCCAACTTTGCAAAACAGAGAAGAAATTCAATGTAAATAGTATTTATACTGTTATTTAGAGATGTGTTACAAAGTTTTAAGATTTGTTAATTCTTGAACCATTTATAATTTCTGCTTTGAAGTCTTATTCTTCTTAATCCAACGTCTAAGAACCTCACAGATAGTTTTTATTGACTGCTTTTTTTCCTCCCAAATTTGGGTTCTACTTTCCTGTTGCTTTGCTCATCTCCTAATTTTGTTGTTGTTGTTGAAATATTGACATTTAAATAGTATATCTTATCAACTCTAAATTCTGCATTTTTGTTGTTATTTTTTGCCTTTTTATTTGCTTCTTTTTTAGTTGCTTGCGTGGGCTTAATCTGTGAAATCTGCCTTCCATAATGTACAGCCACTGATGTCTATGCTCATTTTTTTGTTTATTTTCTGTTTTCATTCTTGTTTTTACTTTTAGGGCTAAGACTTGCCCTATCTTTATATAGCTTAGTGGTCATCCAATGATTGGACAGAAGCTGTACTCAAACACTTCAAGCCAGGAAAGCTTCCTTGGAACTGTGTGTGGGGAGAAGAGCACATTCAAAGTTCAGGGATTTTTCAAAGTCTCACTGGCTTTGACTTTCTACTTTGCCCTTGCTGGTGACTCATGTATATGTGTTCAGTCTCAAGATCACCAAAGAGTATGTGAATAGCTGGGCCATGTGAACAGTGTCAGACAGAATATGCTGTCTCAACAATGACTTCAATGTCAGATTATGGGTACCACTGACTGTTCCTGCTGGCTGTCTCACAGGACATTGCTACCGTTGAAAACTCCCGTGAGCATCGGTTATATGTAACCCCTTCAAAACTTGTGAGCCCCATTCTGCCTGGCAGAGAAGCCACTGATGTTTGAGACTTGCCCTACCCTCCTAGAACTTCCATAATAACTGATCCTGAGGTGTGGCAGGAATGGGGACAGTTCCAAATAAGAATGCAACGAATTCCCATTCTTATGATTCAAAGTTCAGGAGAATATTTTCAAGCATAAATGCTTCTCAGGTTGTTACGTGATGTTAGAAAATTGGCAGACTGCTTTAAATGGTTGATTTTGTTAATTCTGTCCAGTTTTATTGATGCTTTGGAGAGAAAGGATTTGTCCATTTCCTCACTTGGGCCATCATTAGAACTCAGATTATGGAACATAGAAACAATGAAATACTGCCTAGCCACTGGAAAATATGACTTAGCTCCATATTCATTGACTTTGAAATATTTCCATAGTAGTGTAAGTGAAAAAAGCAAGTTTCCAAAATAAAAATAAGAGTTGCAATGCATGTGAGTATGTGAATGTGTGTTCATGCATATACTATACAGGCATGAATGCCTGGAAAGCCTTTAACTAAGGTGTTAATGGTGATGGGATTTCAGGCAAGTTTTATTCTTTTTGTATCTTTCTGTATTGCTTGAATTTTCTGCATGTGTGTTTGTTATTTTACATTAAAAAAACAATATGGTTGCACTCATTTGAAAGAAAGAAAAAGAGAAAAGGACAGTGGGGAGGAGAAAGAAGAAAGAAGAAAGAAGACAGCATCATCTTGGGGCTGACAGCCTGTTTAAAGATCAGTCTTCTGAATTCACACATCTGGTTTCAGAGACTTAACAAGAATGTCATCAGTCTTGTATAACTCTGTTCTTTGCCATGGGAAGACTATCTTCTTTTCTCATTACTTTAAGGGCAGGATCTACCTGTCAAGGCTGAATCTGTGCTTTGAAGGGTCATCCTTTACACCCCCCTCTCTCTTATGCCCTGCATCATGTCTGTCACTAAGTGACATTACTTACTCACTTTAAATAGCTTTCCTTAGCCCCTCTGTACCCGTTGATACTTCCTACCTCCTTTTTTTTTTTTTAATTCAAGTATAATTAACATACAGTGTTGTATTAGTTTCAGGTGATAAGGAGAGAAGTTTAAAAGCAGCAAGAGAAAAGAAAATAGTTACATACAAGGGAAAACTCCATAAATCTGTCAGCTGCGTTTTCAGCAGAAACTTTGCAAGCCCAAAGGGAGTGGCGTGATATATTCAAAGTGCTTGAAGGAAAAAAACCTGCAACCCAAAATATTCTACCCAGCAAGGCTCGCGTTCAGAATAGAAGGAGGGATAAAGTGATCCCTCTTACCTTTGGATCCTCAGCTCCTCTTCCCTGAACCATTGTAAGGCCTTCTAACTGGTCATCATGCTTTTGATTCTGTACCCCTTGAATCTGATTCTGCATTTTGCAGCCAGCCCAATATTTCTAAAATGTAAGTCTGATTGTGTCATTTCCCAGCTTAAAAGCATTAAATGGATCCCTGTGGCCAAATAAATGGAGTCAACAGTCTTGAACCTAGCCTCCAGATTCTTAGTCACTATGCAGTGCTTAAGGTACTAATTCTAAGTTCATATTCTAGCTTTACTACTTACTAACTGAGTGACCTTGAGTAAGTTACTTAACCTTCTCATTTTCTGTTTTGTGAAATAGAGATGATGAGAATATTTACTCATACGATTACTGAGAAGATACATATTATACTCACTGAAAATAGTGTTTGGCACTCAGTAAGTATTCAATAAATGTTAGCTTTTATTACTGCCTCTCTTCCAATTCTGCATTAGTTACTCTGTGCTCTAACTATACCACAGTTTTCTAAAGTAACCTGATGTTCTAAACTTCTGTGATTCTGAATAAAACTGCTTCTATTGTTTAAAACGCAAGGTAGGCCCTTGTCTTCTATACCTTAAAACATTGCTTTATTTTTTTTTGTATTTTATTTTATTATTTGGTCTGTTTACAAGTACTTCGCCCTCTATTGGACTTGAACTCCCTAAGGCAGAGGTCTTGGCCTCCTTACCACTGTACCCGTTAAGTACTTGGCCTGTGGTTGGCATTCAGTAAATGTCTCTTAAGTACTTGATTCTTTGAGACTCACTGAGCATTCTGATACTACTTCTGGTGGTAAAACCTGTTTCTAGCTTGCATCCTATCTTCTTGCCTAGGTTATAAATCTTTCGTTATACTTGGGCAATGGACAACCCTTATGTATTCTTTCATTGGCTCAGGACCACGGATATACCCTACATTAGGTTGGCACTTTTGATATACTGCAGTTACCAGCACTTCCTCTGTTGTACTGTTGTAGCCGTGCGTGTGACTAGTCCATCTATTCACTTGTGTCTTTTTTTTCAAAGGCAGAAGCTGTCTTATCCTTTGTTTCTCCGTCGCTCTGCACATATTAGTGACATGACAGAAAAAGCACTGGGTAGTATTGGCAGGAGCCTAGGGGCCTAGGCACTAGAAGCATATACCCTTTTATAAAGAGGCATTCTCCCTTCAGTGTGATAACTGTGCTCTCAGTTGTTTGAAGCCTGTAGGACCTATGCCATAACAAAGTGATAGAACTTTCTCCTAGCCCACTGATTTGGATTTAGGTGCAAGTGGTGTGTTTAGGTGATAGAGCATGATTAATGTTCAGTGATGTCGTTAGAGAGGGTGGGAGGAAAACTTTTTCTGTGAGACCCAATTCTTGTACATCTGGCTGCTCCCCATGGGAACTGTAAGTCTCCCCAACTTGACCCTATGGAAGGTTACTGTTTGAATATCAACTTGTTGGAGAAAGTTTCTCTGAATGCCCTGTATACTTAGCCTTACCATCACCCTCCATCCTTCACCCGCTGCATTTTTATTTATTCCACTTAATTGTACCACCTTCTCCCTGTTAGGTTATTTTACTTATTAACTATCCATGTTCTAATGAACGTCAATCTGATAAGGACAGTATCTACCTCTCTTTGGGGCGCTGCTGTGTACCCTGACCTCCTTTAATAGTGCTAGGTACAATGTAGAAGGTCCCAGAATTTTGTTTTGTCCAGAGCAGCCAGAGGTCGCAAGGGAACTACCCTTCTTTGCTCTTAGAACCAAGTCTTTTCCCTTCCAGAGCTTTTCAGAGACCAGAGATAACTCCGACCACCACTCCTGTCCCCATGGCCCTACCTGCTGCTGCACCTGCCTGGGGAGGTGTAGGGACTGTGACACTGGCCATGCCTCAGACCCCAGACTCGCTTGTTTCTATGGCCACTGGATGTCATGGAGGCTGCAGGTGGCAATTAAGCTTAGTTTTGTTCATTCATAATTGGAAGGTCTATTTCTCTGTGGAAGAACTCCTTCAAGATTAAAAAAAAAAAAAGAACCTTCTTTTATGTCTTCTTTCGGGACTAGGGAATGAATCTCTAAGTAGTTTGAAAGAAATTCTTGAAACAGGTTGAAATATCTTAGTGTGTGAAGACTTGCCTTCTATTCTAGACTCTGCCTCCACCAGCTGTATTCATGGACAAATGACCTCACCCCCACAGCGCCTTCACTGCCCTCAGCTGAGAGCCTTTCCTGCGTAGCTCCTGGGAAGAATTAGCCTGAGTCCTACTTGAAAGAATTAGAATTCTATAACCACCCTCTAGATACAATGCCTTACAGAACGCATAAGCCAACACATGCCCTACATGCAAACCGGTTTTCTTCACTCCCTGCAGCGGCTGTCACATATGGTGATGACCCTTAGGCTCTGTCATGTTGCTACTACTGGTGATGATGATTATGACGATGCTCTCTTTTGACTCATTTTTCAGGTGAGATTAACACTATCGAATACTTCCTCTGGGCCAGACATTGTGTTAGGCACTCTGCAGACCTTTTCACCTTTTCTTTAAAAAACAACTTTTTCAAGTGTGTCGTAAAAACAGTAGAGTGCTTAAAAAGCATGACTGTTAAGTGCCTAGCACAGCCAGTTTCTGTGGATGTATACACTCCTATAACCAGCATGTCAACACAGACTACACTTCCGGCACCCCAGCAGCCTTACCCATGGCCCTTCCTAGTCAGCACTCCCAAAGGTCTCCACTATTCTGATCACCAGGTCGTTCTGTCTCTTCTTGAGCCTCATGTAAATGATACTATACAGTGTGTCCTCTTTGTCTCTGGCTTCTTGTGGTCAACATGACATCTCTGGGATTCCTTCCAGAATGTGCATGTGTGTCCCTCCTGGTTCATTTTTATCTGTTGACTTGAATGAGTCCTTAGAATGAGCCAGACACTTGTCTGAAGTGTTTTGTGTGTATTATCTCACTTAATTCTTTCCACTCCCCTGAGGGAAGGACTATTATCTTCCTTCCACAGATACGGCCCAGGGAAGTTAAGTAACTTGCCTTAAGCCACAGAGCTATTACTTGGTGGCGAATCCATTCTGGTGGCAGAGCTGGAGCTCCCTAGGAAGGGCCAGAGCTTGGCATGTTTTCAGAATTAGATTGAATCAGATTTGTTCCCAGTGCAAACCGAAGGTCATATGATTTTTTTGTGTGTGGTTCTCCACAGAGGGGTTTCTATGGGAACTCTCATTCCACGTGACTATTCCATCAGAATATTTTCTCTCCCTCGTTAATTGTCAGGGCTTCTTACTTACATATGTTCCGATTTGACTTGCTTTGCCCTGCCTGTGGCTCCACTGCTTGTGGACCCAGACCGGGCTTCTTTGGGCCTCTACAGGAGACTGCTTACTCAAGGTCTCGCTTGAAAGATTAAGCTGCTTGAGGATGTCTTCTTCCTCCCTTCAGGGTGTGATCTTTGATGAGGGAATCACAAGTACTGCTGTCTGACTGTGTGACTACTTCCCCAGTCTCAACTTGGGGGGGGGGGGTTGGGTTCTAAGGAAACACAGCTGAAGAAGATTTCTCTCTCTACCCTGGTATAGCCTGAGTCACGGTCCTCCCACCCTCGAGTCTCCCTTTATCCCCCTGATGATAGATGGCCCTCATCTGGGGTGAGCTTGGGGGTGGGGCAGCCTTTGGAGAGCGCGGGGTCGTGGGGGGTACTGTGTGAGGTGTGCGTGGAATCACCACTCTGGACCGCCTGGCCCATCCCCTGGAGCTCACAGGGGTTGCCTGTAAACTTATGTGACTTTTCTCTTTTATATATTCATCCTCTGAATTTATATCTCCGCTCTGTGTAGCTTTCCTTCTAAACACAGGTTCCACGCCTTTCCCCCCAGGCTCTGAACTAATCCATTACCGTTTGGCTAAGACACAGACAATGGGTAAATGCCCCCTTGCAGGCTAGAGAATTAAATAGATAATCTGAGCTCTGTTTGGGTCTGTGGCTCAGTGCATGGGGTCATTGGTAAGAGGCTTTGGTTTTCCTTCCTCCATGCAAATGAAGAGAATAAGTAAAAGCAAAAAGAAATGGAGGTGGAACCTTTTTGAATACTGGCATTAGAGTCACTAGGACAGGCAGAATAAGGCTTTTCATTTAACCCCTTGTGGGGCTGTTGTCCCTTAGCAACTTCTCTTAATCAGTCGAGAAATTAGCATTTGCATTGATGGCACAATTCACTCCTTCCCCAGTGTAAGATCCATGCACGATAAATTGCGCCTTGTTCATCACTGTATCCCCAGTGCCTACAAGTGTTAGCTCAGAGTGGGCATTTAATAAATAGCTCTCAAATGGTTGCATTAATTAGCAGTGTAGAGAGCTATTGTAATGCAGTGGAAAGATCAGGAGTAAAAAAGATGATGCAAACCATTAGCCCTGGTGATTTGAAGGCCCTGCTGGATTTGGTGCTGGATTCCAGCAACTCGGAGTTCATACATGTGGTCCAGATGACCGAGTTCTGGGTCTCTTGCGTCCCACTTCCCCCAAGCCATTCTCCATCCTGGGACACCTCAATTTCAGTTTGCCTCATTTTTTTTTTTTTTTTTTTTTTTTTTTTTTTCAGAGCACTCAAACGAGGTGAGTGCTGGTCCCTGTGCCCACGGCTTCTTGGGGTCAGCCACCAAAACACAGTGGCTTGAGCCAAATGAACCCACAGAGGAGGAAGCCACAGATCTTCACAAAGTCTGGGCCTGTTGTCAATTGCCATTTCCTCGTACTGGCCTCAGCATGGCCTCCGAGAGTACAATATACACAAAATTATAATGTTATCACACAGGCTGGCGCCCACGGTGAGGACAGCCACTTAGGAAGGCGCACACCAGGGGCAGGCAGGCACAAAGGCCAGTCGGAGGCTGAAGTCACATGTATTTATATTTTTAGCAGAGGGGGGCTGAAATACAATTTCAATGAAGATTGCATTATGGATTATTGCTTAAGAAAGCTTTGGCAAAGGACTAAGGAGAGTCTTTCTTTTCCAAAGGGGGCTTTTTCCTCCACAGGGGTTGAGGGAAATGGGAGGAAAGAGAAGGCTGCTGCTTCTATTTTCTGAAGCTGACTTGGGATGCTGTAGTGATAATGTGTGACAGTTTCCTAAGCAAATCTCCATGTGATGTGTGTGTGTGTGTGTGTATGTGTGTGTGCATGTATTTTATTTGAACAACTCAGACCCCGTTTGGTAGGCAGAACAGATGCTGTTACTACTGTTTTACACAGTAGAGACCGAAACTCAAAGAAGATAAATGGTGTGTTTACATAATTAGCTGGACCATTTTAAAGTCCACATTTCTTCACAGAACTTACAGATTCCTTGTTGTGCTGGCTCTTACCTATCACTCCAGTGTCCTCCCACTACATTGCTTTCTTCTCCCCTAAACTCCTTCCATAGCTTTCAGACCCTAATGTATCATGTTGTTTCTTTTTTTTTTAATTTTTTTTTTTCAACGTTTATTTATTTTTTTGGGACAGAGAGAGACAGAGCATGAACGGGGGAGGGGCAGAGAGAGAGACAGACACAGAATCGGAAACAGGCTCCAGGCTCCGAGCCATCAGCCCAGAGCCTGACGCGGGGCTCGAACTCACGGACCGCGAGATCGTGACCTGGCTGAAGTCGGGCGCTTAACCGACTGCGCCACCCAGGCGCCCCATCTTTTTTTTTTTTTAATTTTTAAAAATGTTTTATTTATTTTTGATAGAGACACAGCACAAGTGGGGGAGGGGCAGAGAGAGAGTGAGACACAGAATCCGAAGCAGGCTCCAGGCTCTGAGCTGTCAGCACAGAGCCCGACGTGGGGCTCGAACTCACAAACTGTGAGATCATGACCTGAGCCGAAGTTGGACGCTTAACCGACTGGGCCACCCAGGTGCCCCTGTGTCATGTTGTTTCTTACCTGTACGCTTTGCACATTCTATTCCTTCCTGTGCAGCCTGTCCTCTCCTTCCTCTTTTTCAGATCTCATCAGAGAAAGGCTTCCCTGACCTCTCAGGACTGGGTTCCCTGCCTTAGTCTGTATGGCACTGTGCACCCTGCATCTATCCATAAACTCTTTTGTCTTTCTCACTAGATGACAGTTCTTTGCTGAAAAACTAACACCCTGAATTGCTCCACTGATTCTGCAAGTGAGTGGGGACAGAAAGTATGGGAGGAAAAGGTAAAGGTTTTACCACGCTCTAAGAACCTAGCTGCATTCTAAGAACCTAGCTGCACTTGAAACATGCCCAGGTTGGGAAGGGCTAAGTGACACGGTGAATCAGCTACCTCAAAGCAATTCAAGCACAAACCACTTTTCTGCCACCTGTATGGGTTCTAATTTTGCTCACCCACTTAAGGTGCTACTTGGGACAAATCTCTTTACCCCTTCTGATCTTTGGCTTTCTCACCCAAAACTAGGTGAGAAGGTGGCAGATAAAAGGGAACAAGAGTGGTAAAGTACCCTGTCAGGTATAACTAGCACTAAATAAACCTTTATTATCGTTATGCAAAAATATCCAGGATAGTATGGATGAGTGGAAGTCACATGATCTCCTTTGTGTCAAAAAGATAGTTATGAGACAAAAAGGTAACTAACACCTTTGAGACGCTCTAGAACTGAGTTTCAGGAAGCACTCTATTCCTCATAGGACAACAGACAAACAGAAAGCAAAAGACTAAGGTCACGGAAGGAAGAAATTTCACCATCAGGAGGCCTTGTGCTCATTCAGTGTGCTCATTGTACATGCTTGGAAATCTTTCATCTAGAAGTCACTCACTGAATAAAAGTTCGCTGCATCCCACTCTTGGCTGGGTGACTACCACGTGCTAGGCATTGCTGTAATGCCATTCCTACATCCGCTGTCATGGCTTTGCTTGTTCTGAGGACCTGGCCTGCAATGCTTGTGCCAGTTATTAACCTACTGGCAAACCCACCCCTTCTGTACTTGACTCTGTGCTGCTGGGGCTGGGACAGATCCCTGTTTCTGCTTGGTCCGCTGGCTCCTTCTTAGGCTCTGCCGATAGGGGGTGCTAGAGGAAGATGCCATGGCTGGGTGGGAGAAGATGAGACTTGCTCCTTCTTTTTTGCTTCCTGTTCCTCTCACTGTTAGCCTAGAATGGGCTTCTCAACTCTGGCACTATTGATTTTGGACTTGGTAATTCTTTGTTGAGAGGGGGGCTGTCTTATGCTTTGTACAGAGTTTAGCAGCACCCCTGTCCTCCACCTGCTAAATTCCTGTAGCAAGCCCCCACTTGTGACTATTAAGAATATATCCAGACATTGACAGATGTGCCCTAAAGGGCAAAATCGCCCTTGGATTTGAACCACTGACCTAGTGTCTAGGAATCTGGGCAGCTGTAATTTCTTCCTGTAGTTGCGGCTGAATCCAGGCCGCAGACCCAACACTTGCAGACCCAGCTGTAGGTTCTGCCTCAGGAGACAGTAGGACCAGCTGGCCTGTGCCTGTCTTCAGAAGTCAAGGCCAGCCCATGGGGCCCCTCCCCCAAGCTCAGAGACCCCAGCCTCAGCTGAGTAGTGCCCCTCCCTGGAGATCTGAGTTTTCAACCACCATCCACCAATGGGCTTTCTCCTCTAAGTTTCTAAGTGTTTCCCTTATTTTCTTCATGTAGGAGAGGTAGCTGCTTCTTGCAACTGCTACCTTCGTGATGGCTTAGGGTTCCTTTTATCTCTCAGTCACTTAGTTAATAATTTTGTAACTAAACATCTTTTATAATGTTAAGGTCTCTATGTTAAAATAATTGAGGTAGTTATTTTCTCCTGACTGGACTGACTGATAACAATATTCTTTCTCCCTCTCTTCCCCTCCTCCCCTCCTCTTCTTTTTCGCTTCTCCATCCAGTAAACTCCGACTCCCTTCTAGAGCTCTGACAAATATCACACTTCCCTGGAGCTTACCTGGTCTCAGCTAGACAGAGCCATTCTCAGTCCTCTTGTTCCCTAGCCCTTGGAACAGTGCTTCTCATTTGTGGTAGAGCCTTGTGTATACATCTTTGTCTCTCCTATCAGAATGTAAACTCCTGATGGTAATAACCACATAACATTCATTTCTACATTCCTAGTACAGTGCTGTGCAAATATTCAGGCTTGATAAATGTCTGTTGAGTGAATGAATGAATGAATGAATGAAGAACTGCATGACTCAAGACTTCTGTCTGTTTCAAGTCGTTTGGTGCTGTTTTCCCCCTCCTCACTTTCTGCCAGATTACAGACTCAGTGAGGATCACGATGGACCCTTGTGCATTCCTTCCAGTGGCCAGCCCCTTGTTTTGCAATGACATCATTACAGCACTCTCACCGTGTTGAGTTTCTCTTAGCTGGGTCTCTTTTTCCCAGTGAATATTAAGCTTTTTGAAAATAGGGTTTGTTGGGCGTAAAGGAGTTTCTTACTAAATAGTTGTTGAATGAATTGCTGGAGGGAACTATTTAAGGAGGTTTCAAGGAAAAGCCCTCTAAGGGATAGGTAGAATGTTTTGGAACTGGAGCCTTCATCCTTGGTAGTGGTGATGGGATGGGGATGGTGTGGGGGAATGCAGAGAAGTTGGTCAAGGGATCATTAACTGTTCTAGTCTGGTGATTGCAAGGCACCTGGAGAGGAAATTTGGGAGATAAGGCTGCAAATGCAAGTAGGGTACAGAGTTTGGATACCCTGAGAAACCTTGTAGGCAATGCGTGCGGTACAGTAAAACCTTGGATTGTGAGTAACTTGTTCTGTGAGTGTTCCACGCGATGAGCAAACATTTCTAACAAATTTTAACTTGATAAACAAGTGATGTCTTGCAATGCGAGTAGTACAGGATGCCGAAAGTCACATGATCACAAGCCAATGGTTCTTGAAATGTGCTTTGATATACGAGTGCTTTGAATTGTAGGCATGTATCTGCAATGAATTATGCTCCCAAACCAAGGTTTTACTGTACTTATTGGGGAAGTTCAGTGGTCCTGGTATAGGAGAATGGCATCATCAGACTCCACTTTTGGGAGAAGGCCTCAGGACACTAGAGGAGAGACTGATGGTAGAGGCCACTCAGGAAAAGCTGTGTACTGTACGGCCAGACAGGAAGGGTTAACGCAAGAGAGCAAGCCTCCCACAATCCTGACAGTTGTATTCTGTAGGAAGTGGATTCTTTTTGTGGAGGAAGATGAATATTCCACACTATAGACAATAGAGACCAGAGGAGGTGAGAAAGGGAAAGAATAGGAATGTAACAATTATTCCTGGTTGAATGATACAGCCCTAACCCCATCCCCACCCCCACCCCCTTTTTCTCTTTTCGGTCTAATTATCACAGAGTTTTTCAGAATTTGATGTATTTTGTTAAGATATGAAAGATAACAAAACAGCATCTCTCTTGGCTTTTAAGCAGATTTCCGTGCCAGGGCCAATAGCAGTGTGTGGAATACAGCCGAGTTCGGCTCTAGGAGGGAGTACGAGTCCATTATAATTTTGAAAAGAAAGAAAATAACAGCAGCTTTGGTGTGACCTGCATGTCGTCATCAGTTAAATGAAAATAATGGTATCAGCTTTCCTTTATGTTGCAGAGCTTTTTGGAAAATCAAATAACAAGATGAAGGATGTAGGAGAACTGTATAAATCATTAAGCGCCTACAAAATCCATCCACACATCCAGCAAACATGCATTGAGCTTGTCTGATATGACAGGAATGGTGGTAGCACTTGTTGCTACAGGCACGAAAAAGACCTGGTCTCTATCCTGAGACTCTCCAGGTGGACTGTGGAGCCTGACAAAAGCACTTGCCAGGCCTGGGGAGAAGGTTAACGTAAGCTATAAGGGATTGTTACTAATATCACGTTTAGTAAGGTGGGCTTTGTTCTAATATTTTTGGTCTTTCGAGAAGAATACTCAGAGAGGCAATGCTCTGCAGTCAAAAGGAACTGGGCATTGTAGACAAAAGATGAGCCTGCACCTTATCCTGTGCCATGTGATGACTGTGTGAATTTGGGCGAATCACTTGTGTCCATACCTGTATCACTGACATAACTACTTCGATCTAACTAGGAAGGTTAATGAGATCACTGTATCTGTTAACAGACGTTAAAGTGCTTTGAAAACAGGGGTGCCTGCATAAAAAGATGCTCAGCGTCGCTCCTCATCAGGGACACACAAATCAAAACCACACTGAGATACCACCTTACGCCGGTCAGAGTGGCTGAAATGAACAAATCAGGAGACTATAGATGCTGGCGAGGATGTGGAGAAACGGGAACCCTCTTCCACTCTTGGTGGGAATGCCAACTGGTGCAGCTGCTCTGGAAAACAGTGTGGAGGTTCCTCAAAAAATTAAAAATAGATCTACCCTATTACCCATCAACAGCACTGCTAGGAATTTACCCAAGGGATACAGGAGCGCTGATGCATAGGGGCACTTGTACCCCAATGTTTATAGCAGCACTTTCAACACTAGCCAAATTATGGAAAGAGCCTAAATGTCCATCAACTGATGAATGGATAAAGAAATTGTGGTTTATATACACAATGGAATACTATGTGGCAATGAGAAAGAATGAAATCTGGCCTTTTGTAGCAACGTGGACGGCACTGGAGAGTGTTATGCTAAGTGAAATAAGTCATACAGAGAAAGACAGATACCATATGTTTTCACTCTTATGTGGATCCTGAGAAACTTAACAGAATACCATGGGGGAGGAGAAGGGGAAAAAAAAAGTTACAGAGAGGGAAGGAGGCAAACCATAAGAGACTCTTAAATACTGAGAACAGAGGATTGATGGAGGGTGGGGGAGAGGGGAAAGTGGGTGACGGGCATTGAGGAGCGTACCTGTTGGGATGAGCACTGGGTGTTGTATGGAAACCAATTTGACAATAAATTTCATATAAAAAAAAGAATAATAGGAGACATTGACAACATTGTCTTGCATGGCCATTGCCATGAATAGTGGTTTAATTAAGGAGAAGGGAAGGGAGACTAACGTGTATAACAAAGAAATGCTTGTGTCATGCACTATATAATAGGCATGAACATGATTGTTGGTGTTGTGTATTTTTAATGATAAACGGTGTGCGATAAGCATCATTCTCCCGCACTTTACGTGCAAAGATTTTCTACATGTTCCTAAGGTACTTAGATGGTACCTGAGAGCCAAGAGCTGTGCCTGATGTGGCCATAGGTGGTATCATTCTTCAAGTCTCCACTTTTCCCTCCCGCTCCCAATGGCTTTGTTTGGGATTCAGATTCACTGTGACACTTCTCTCACCTCTCTCTCTGATGAAGCATCTCATTAGGCAAATGCCTCCCCAAGATTCAGTCAGTCCATATACGTGGTCAGGAATCGAGGATGCTGAAATTCTACCTAGTGGACTGGGGATTGCATTGTGTCCCTCTGTGGCCTGGTGAGAATTTCCCTTTCCACGTGTGTCCTTTTCAGTGCCGCACTGCGTGGCAAGGAAATGGGTAGAAAAACACTGATGTATGTGGCCTTCCCCTATTCCCACCGTGAATCTTTTCACTGTGAGTCATTTTTACCCTGGAATCAACCCTGTTCCTGATTTCCAGACCTCTGTATACCCTGTTCTCTCCATGTGGGATATTTCCTGCTTCTCACATCCCTGATGAAGACCTATTTGGTATTTAAAACCCAGCTGGAGAAATCCTGTCTCTCCACAGACACGGTTGTTTGCTTCTTTGTTCAACTGGTCCTCCAATATCCCTCTTTTTATGGTTTATCCAGCTATATTTAACTGTGCGTTTGCTTGTCTGTCTTCCTTACTGGAATGAACTCTCTGGGGAAAGGGGTTGCAAATTATTTCCTTCCTTATCCTCAGTATCTATTAGATGCCTTGCATGTAGTAGGCATTCAGGAAGCATTGGCTGAATGAATGCACAAATGAGTGAATGAGCTTGTATGGCAGACAGGGTGTTCTGGCCAGGGCGTGTCGACTCAGGACAGCCACTGTTCTGATGGCCTTGTAGGCATTTTCATTTGTCTCCTACACAGATTGTCAAGAGAACTGGTACTTTCTCGTTGACTTACAGAGAAATGCCTCGCAAACACTGGTCTCACTCAAGAGCTGGTGATGCTTATCTTGGGCCTGTTTGGTGCAGCAAAGCAGGCCTCCCAGCAGTCCTTCCACCCTGGATACCTACCCCCCCCCCACCTTTTTTTTCTTCCCCCTTAACTGTACTTGCCTGTATTTTTACCTGAAGGCAAATGCACTGTCTTGGAGAGTGTGAGTCCAGGAGGAAATCCCTTTGGGCAACTTGCCACATTTTATCTGTGCTCCTTTTTCCATTTTGGCCTGTCATGGAGTTATTTTGGGTAAAGTACTGCTCTGGGGGGAGAAGCTTGGCTGTGAACAGAGAATAGAAAAAGCTGTGGAGGTACCTTGTTCAGACAAAGCGGACAGTTCCCCAACTGCTGCCTTCTTTAATTTGGCCATGGCCTTTATATGCTCATATAGAGGCTGTGAGTTCAAGATCTGAGCCCTTAGAAGTTTAGTGGTTACTGCAGTCTGAATGTTTGTGTCCCCCTCACCCCCACATTCATGTGTTGGAATCCTAATTCTCACAGGTGATGGTAGTAGTAGGTGGGGCCTTTGGGAGATGCTTACGTGAAGAAAGTTCCTCCCCGTGAAGAGTATTAGCGCCTCATAAGGGCAGCGCCACAGAGTTTCCACGTGTGAGGATACGATGATGAGAGGCCTGTGGCCCTGACCCAACTGTGCTGACACCCTGATACTGGACTTCCAGCCTCCAGAACTGCGAGCACCAAATTTGTGGTGCCTCACCTACCCGTCTGTGGCATTTTGCTATAGCAGCCTGAATGGACCAAGACAGGGGGGCATAGTAGCAAATACAGGGGCCCTGGGGCCATGCATACCTGGATTGAAAATCTTGGCTCTGCAACTCCCAAGCTATTAGGCATGGGGAAGTTTATTAGCCTCTCTGCAGCTCTCTTTGTTCATCTGTAAAATGGGGATACTGCTACTTCTTTTACAGGGATCCCTGTAAAATTAGAGATGATGCATTTCAAATGCCTGGCCTATAGCAGGCCTTCAATAAATGGAAGCTTTGGTCATTGGAAGCTTTGGTCCTTGCCTCTGTCCCCTGATATCTGAGTAACCATTTTTCCCTGAGGAGTGTTTAACCTTTCTTTGTGGCTGAAAGCCTAACCAGTGGGTGGTTGACTCAGTAGTGCTATATAAGGAGTTGTTCTTGTTTCTATTATCCTTTATGGTAGCTACTTTGATTTCAAAACTATTTTCAGATTCCATCCATACTGAACAGTAAAAGCCTGCAAAAATAACGGTGAGTGTAGGGTGGGAAGAGAAGCTGAGGGGTAGGCTTCATGGAAACTCTCTCTTTGGTACAGATCACCTCCCACCTTGTAGCAAAGCGTGTGCATGCACTCAGCTGTCGGTTTCAACACCCTCCCATCAACCCAAGGTTCCACAGGTGCTGTTTTGCCCTGGGGAACTGTTTGAGCTATGTCAGGTTGATGGTTCAGGGCCTGAGTACGACTCTTGTCAAGTTCGGGATCCGAAGCCCTGTATGAACCCAGTTTAGTATTCAGGAAATGTATCCATAGCAGCTGCTGTCAGGGTAACTATCACCAAGGGTAGACAGTCGATGGCTCCCTCCCTGCTCTGTGTCTCTCCTAAACACTATTAAAAATAGCACCCTCCCCCATCACCACCCATTTGCAAGACAGAGGGAAGAAAGTCTCTCTTCTCTCTGTAGAGAGTAGCGCTCATCTCCCCCAGCCATAATTATGCGATGCTAATGAGCACCCGCGTTCCTCCTCCTCCGTGGAGGCAGCCACTGTTGTAATCTCTTGTTTGCATCCATTTATTCATAAAACTTAAAACTCTAGGTGCTTACTGCCTGCTGACCAGGGAGAGAGAATAAATAAGCAGACAAAGAGACGAGATGCTGTTAGTTAGTGAGAAACGCTATGAAGAAAATGAAAGAAGTGATGTCATGGGGAGTGACCGGAAGGAGGCTGCTACTGTTATAGCGATTGGGGCAGAAGTCTCTGTGGAAGGGACATTTGTGCTGTGACCTAAATGATGAGAAGCAGCAGCCAGGTGAACAAGTGGTGGGGAGGAGCACTGCAAGCCCTGGAGCACCTGGCACCCCGAGACAGGAGAGAGCGAGGTGCCTTTGATGATCAGAAGGAAGGTTGGCGGTCCAAGTGTCAAGCACAGGGAGAAATAGGCAGAAAATGAAGTCGGAGAGCCAGGTAGAGGTCAAGTCTTGTAGGAGCCTGAATGGCTGTGATACAGAGTTCACAATTTATTCTAAGAGAGTGGGAGACCACCGGCAGGCTTAAGCAGGGGCACAGTATCGTTTGATGTATGTTTTGAAAAGATCACTCTGGCCACCATGTGGAGAATACCCTATATTTTATGGGTGAGAGAGTAAAACAAAGAGACCAGGGAGGAGACAGGTAATAGTCCTGGCAAAAGGCAGTTGGAGCAGATGCGTGTGGCTGGTGATGGGGTAGGCGTGTGGCAGGTAGGAGGTCAGACTGCAGATAAGCTTGGAATCAGGAGCCTTACCTGTGCTGGTGAGGCCACTTTATGGATGTGATGACTCCATAATACTTTCCCTGGCTTCCTGAACTTCGCAGTCTACTTGTGCTGGGAACAAAAAGAATAGTGGCTTTCTCTGGCACTTTAGAATTGACTTTTTTTGTCTCCAGCTATAGGCGTTCTTAGTGAACGTTCCTGGGCTTTGGAGTGAGTTAGACCTGGATCGGAATCCTTATTCCAGCACCTCCTAGATGGCTGACTGGGTAGTTTTTTATTTTGGTATCTCCAGCCCTCGGTTTCCTCAGCTGCAAAATGGACTTAATAATAATGCCTGCATTTTGCACTCTTATGCTGAGCATCAGAATGAGATAGTATTTGTGAAAATATCTAGCACATAATAGGTTCTAAGTGAAAGTGGTTTGCCTTTGATTCTGAATCATGTCCTTTAACCCTCTGCCCTCCCAGACCAGAGATAGGAGGCCAGATGTTTCCACCTCAACTCCTCCCCTTCTGTCAGTGAAGCGCTTGTCGGTGGAAACAGTCATTGCTCCAGGATGCAGTAGGTAGACTTGGTTTTCTATTTCCCTCCTTGCTAAACACTGAGTGTCTTTGAATGAGCCCCTGTCTCTCTCTGGGCCTCAGTTCCTCATCTGTAAAGTGAGTAAACTGGTCTAGATAGCCTACGTGATCATAGTGGATAGTGACCTGACTTCATTTGATGCCAGTATTAAGAGCAACAGCTGTCAGTTATGGAGCACCCACTTGGGGCCAGACAATGCGGTATATGCTTTATAGACACATCATATGTAATCTTTAAGGCATCCTGTAAAGAGGGTGCTATTATTATCCCCATTTTACAGATGAAAAACTGAGGCAGGGAAATGAAAGCATCACGTCTTACTGACAAGACCAGCTAGATTCTGCGGTGTTCCATTCAGTACAACTCTCTGGGACCTCCAGATGGGCCAGGCACTGTGCAAGGCCCTGCGCCTGGAGGCAGAGACCCTGCCCTCAAAAAGCCCCTACTCCATGAGGTCAGGGGAGCCATGCAAAAGTCGGGTTGTTCTTACACCCTCCCACAGGACACGTTGCTGTAAAGGGAATGTCTGCAATGGCATTCCTTGGCACGGGAAGCTAGTTTGGGCCAGCTCTGTTCCTCAGGACTATGTGACCCTTCTGGATTTAGCAAGTACAGAAGGTCCCGTCTCCTGTCTGTAATCTCACGCTCCACTCTGAGCCCCCACCTCCTCACTGGCCATCGCTTTGCTTCTTTTCGTGTTTTTGTTTTCAGCAGCACTTATTTCTGTTCACAATTTTGCCTCCTTTTGCTTTTTCTGTGTTAATGCTGGAAGGAAAGGTTGACTAGAAACAAGGCGCTCTGCCAGCAGAGCAGACTGGCAACGAGGACCCTTGTCCTGGCTTGGGCCTGTTTGCAGACAATGTGTGAAGGGGTTGCAGGGTCTTTCCCAGAACTGGGAATCGGGACACTTGGGTTCTTACTTCCAGGCTCTGCTACTTACTGCTGGTGACCCTGGGCAGATCACCTACCTTAGCTGAGCCTGAATTTCGTTCTCATAAGATGCTGCTGTTAATACTCGTGGCATCAGCGTGCTTGGGTTTGCATAGTAGATTTACCACTTACTAGCTGTGTGACCTAGTGAAGCCACCTAACCTAAGTCTTAGTTTATGTAAAACGAGGGCCTACATGAGGGTTGTTATGAATGCTGAGTTACATAATCCGTGTTAGGTGTTGGGCACAATGCCTGGCAAATCGTAAGCTGTGTATAACTCTTAGCTGTTTGGTAATGACCATGCTGGTTAAGTGACTGAATTGGATGTGGAAGCATTTGATACACTGTAAAGCACTATACAAATGTTAGTTATTATTTGGTAATGGTTGTTATTCTGAAATAAGAGAGACAGGACTTTTGATAATCTTCTCTTGCCAAGTCAGTTTTCTCTTTAAAATTTGGGTTTTATATTTATCTCCCTCAATAATGTGCTGTTCATATTATCTGAACTCCTTCTAGGGCATTATTGTTCCAGAATCCAGGGCATCAAAGGCCATCCCATGCCTTTCTATACCCAGCAATGGGAAATCAGCCAAAAGGCTGTGTAATTTCATTTTACCCTTTGCTTCTCTCACTGAACTTGGTAGTTCACGTCTAAATGAGCTGAGTGGCTGAGCTTTGAGTTCTTTCATCGATAGCTCTAGCAAGCCAGTATACATTGTGATTAAAATGCACTGACCCTCCTTAAAGAAGTAAAATGCAACTAGACGGAAGGAAGGAAGGAATTAAATGGGAAAAAAAAAAAAAAAGCAGTAAGGAGGAAAAAAATGCTCTGGCAAGACAGCATTCTATTTGTTTGATTAAAAGCTGGTTGTGTGAAAAAATGCGTATATAGAGACATAGCACTGTGAGGGGAAACCTGCAATAGAGAGGCTCTGGGTTGGGGACTCTTTGTTACCTTTTGTTTTGAAGGTATGAGTCTTTCACGAGGCAGGGAGCTAAGTGAAACCCTTTGCAGTGTTGATGTTGGAGGAAAATAATAATAGCTTCTGGGACAGCTATGGTATTTCAGGCTCTTATTCTAGGTAGTTTTTGTGTTCCTGGGAACAAGATTCTGACCTGCTTTATATTGGATCCATACAATAATAATTGGGTCCATACTGTTGTTGCCTGCCTCCTCTGCCCGGGCTCTGGGATGCAGCCGCCTCCAGCCTCAGTCTGTCGGACAGCTTCCAGGCACACAGAAGTCTCAGAACAGTCCACCCTTAATAATAAAGAACTGCTGGCAATCAACATTCCAGGGAAGTCTCAGGACCAAAGCAGTTATCAACTGATTTGGAATGAACACCTGCTGTTATCCGGAATGATCTTCCAATGCATTTTATGCTGGTTTAAGATGCACTCATGGCGTGGAGAGTGGGCCGGTTCCATGCACTTGGCTCATTTCAATCTTCACATTATCTTCTTTTCCACTGTAGATTATAAGTAGCGGCATGTCAGGGGTTGTATTATTAAATAACTCCATTTAACAAAACATTTATTGAAGGCATACTGTGTGTGTGGGATTGGGGGGGAGGGGTGTAGGTATTCTGCCAGGGTCTGACAGTTCCCTAGTCCTACCCCGAAAGCAGTGGTCCTCAAACTTTAGCATGCTTTCAAATCTCCTGGGGGGCTTGCTAAAACCCAGATTGCTAGGCCCACTCCCAGAGTTTCTGACTCAGGAGGTTTGGTTAGGAGTTGGTTTGAGAATGGAAAACAGCGAGAATTTACATTTCCAACAAATTTCCCAAGTGAGGCCGAAGTTGCACATCCAGGGACCACTTGGAGAACCCCTGTCTTAAAGAACTCACAGAAGTACAGACAGTGGAGTTATAAGAAGCTCAGACGGGCAGAGGTGTTAAGATGGAGGTGTAAGGAAAAGGCTCTGGCTGAAGAGGGATGGGGGCGATTTATGCACAGATGAGCAACTAGGAAAAGTAAAGAGAGATGGGAGCACGAGAAGGAATTAGGCAGACAGAGGAAGTTTCTCTGAAACTGAGCAGTTGGGGGGGCAGAAAAAGATGTTTCAAGGTTACCTGTGGGGCACCTGGGTGGCTCAGTAGTTTAAGCATGCGACTTTGGCTCAGGTCATGATCTCATGTTTCGTGAGTTCGAGTCCTGCGTCGGGCTCTGTACTGATAGCTCGGAGCCTGGAGCCTGCTTCAGTCTCCCTCTCTCTCTGCCCTTCCCCCTTTTGTGTTCTCTCTCTCTCTCTCTCTCTCTCTCAAAAAATAAAATAAACATTAAAAAAAAAAAAAAAGATTACCTACTATTCATTTTCTTCCTTGACCCAGGGAATAAAAGAGAACAAAGGGTTAGATCCAAAGAAATGTCCCCTTTTGCATTGAAAAACTCCAATTTCTGCTCTCATGTGGACCATAAATGAGAGACTGATTTTAATGGCAATGCCCATCTCCCCTAGATCAAGGAGGAAGGAACTACATTTCCTGTAGGAAAAAAAAAATATCGCTTGGTCCCAGAGGGAACCTCAAAGAAATTAAAAATGGAATTAACAGTTCGTCTGGAAGCCTTCCTTTTAAAAATCATATGCTTAGCTCACTGTTCCATGAAAACTGTTTTCTGAAACACCAGCTTAATGTTCCTGGTATCATAGCTCTTTTTCATCCACATGTGACTGCAAGACGAAGGGTGGCAGGGGGAGAGATGAGATGTGGTGGGAGTGTGGCAGGGAAGAGGAAGAGAGTGAGCAGCTCTCTAAGGACTAGTCAACTGTGTGAAGGAGGTATCTATGCCACCCTGTTCAGGGGATGGAGCCGACAGAGGGAGCTCCAGGCGGGAATGGTGATAGCATTGGCTTGTGCAGGTTGGTCAAGATGTAGACAGGCAGACAGAGGTAGAGGGACATAAGCAATGATATGGTGATGGACAAGAGCTAACCATGTTTTGAGAACTGAGCAGAGGTGTTTTCAACTGGAGTTGTGTGAAACCAAGTAGGAAAGCCAATCAAGGAAAGAGGGTGGAAGGTACTTTCTTGAGTTCAAACAAATTGTAACTCTCTGATTGTGCATGTTATATATATCACACCTCTACACCTTTGTGCAAGCTGTTCCTTCTGCCTAGAATACCTTTCCATTACCATTCCATATCATTCCAATGACTCTCTGCTGGGCTCCCATGGTGCTATTTCCTTCTACCATGGCATTTAACATTGGCATTATCTGCTTACTTAATTGTTTCCTTCATGAATCACTTTTCCATTCATTTGGTCAATCATGTTTTTGTTTATTTAACAAATACATGCTGAGGACTTGACTGTGTGCCACAAATTCTGCTAGACCTTGGGCATGTGGGACAAGCAAAATAAACACCATTTCCTCCTTGGTGGATTCATAGGCCAACAGGGAAGATAGGTACTAAATAGGGAAACACAAAAATGGGGATATAATTAGAAGTTTTTTCAGTTCTCCTGTGAACTCCTGAAGGGAACCAGAGGAATAGCATCTGATCAGAGGGAAGAGCATGAGCAAAGGGGAGCAGTTTCACTTTGTCTATGCTGCCTTCCTATTGCCATATTTTAAGGTTGTTCCATGCTTTTCATTATTGTGGTGTTCTTCAGAATGTTTGAGGACGACAAATATTGCAAATGCCAGCCCTTTGCAGACACAAAGATGCCTGGGTATGGCACTGCCTCCAGCAGACTCTGCTAACTATGGTACTTCCCTTTGATATCAGTGCCAGGGATACAGTCATGACCTAATTCCTTGTAGAATACTTGGGGAAGCTAGAGAGTATAATTCTTCTTTTGAGAGTTATGTGGCATCTTAACCAAACAATGAGAACTTGCCTGAGTAGAGAAAGAACTGGAGGTGGGAGGGGTCAAAAATTGAAAAAAAAAGGGGGGGCATTAAATTTGTGGATATGTGTTAGAGTGTGTGCACTCTAGAGGGGATGCACTAATCTTTCAGATGTACAAAATATGCCAGCCCAGGAGGAATCTCTGTTTAAGAGAACCCAGGAACCAAATGATCCTTGAGAAAAAAGAAGGTGTTAACAAGAGCTCCATTATAGGCATCAGAAGATTTTATTTAATAGTATAGTTTCCATTTATTGAGCATGTACTATGTATTGATCACCTTCTGTATCTCCACTCATTTAATTCCTGTAACATCCCTGTGAATTAGAGTGTTATCACCATGTGATAGATAAGCTTGAATGCAACTAAGTTATTTGTCCGAGATCACACAGTGAAGTGGTTTTGCCACGGTCAAACCAAATTAAGCCTGATGGCAAAGTTTAGGCTTTTCATAGATGACAGAAACATCATACTCTTATTACAGTGCTCAGCAAATGTCATGAATGACAGCACAAATAACATATTTATCATGTTGGCAATGGGGGGAAACATGATGAAATCATGGTTTTGACAGAAGAATTTCAAGATGATACCACATTGCCAAGTGGAGATGTTTCCATGTTTTGGCCTTTCTACCCATAAAATGTAAGGAAGCGGAAGCTGCCAGGTCTACACTTACTGGTTGTTATTGAGGTATCACTAGGGGAAGAGCCCAACAAGTAACTTTCCTTTCATTCATCCACCTATCCATCCACCCATTCATATATCAACCCACCCATCCATTCATCCCCCCACCCATCCATCCACCCAACCATTCATCCATACACCCATCCATCTAGCCATTCATCTATCCATCCATCTACCCACCCACCCCTGTATCCAAACTCTTTAGCATTTTTCACGTTTTTCTTTAACTCCATCATTCCCTCTTTTCTTTCAAACATTCCCCTCTTAAATGGTCTTCTTTCTTCAAATTTCAAACTTTTTAACCAGCAGACTGAATGTCCTAAAAACACAGATTTTATTGCATCACATTCCTGCTCAAACATTTAGTGACACCACCATTGCCCATAGGAATTAAAATCTTGTACAACATGACCCTAGCCTACTTCTTCCAAGCTTGGTGCTCCATCACCACACCCCATTTATTTCCTGAACCTGGCCCATGCTTCCTTGTTTTTGTACCTTTGATCAAACTTTATCTCTTCCTGGAGATGCCCTTTTTGTTTTTTTTCCACATTCAGACCTCCACCTTTTCTGGTGGCAATTCTGTTCTGTGAGCCCTTCTCTAAACCCCATAGCAAGGAGTTATTCCTTCTTCCTTTGGAGTGTAAATTGTTTGGGGAAGCAGCTTAGGCTAGTATGCACTCTGAATTCCTAGAGTCCTGAGTTAAAGTCTTGGCTCTTCTACTTACTATCTGTGTGACATTGGGAAAGTTACAAAGCTGTTTGAGCTCAGTTTCTGCACCCATAAAGTGAAGGTGGAGGAGATGTTAATATCTACCTTCAAAACATATCACAAGCATTAAGTGCAAAACATATAAAAATGTATCATTGGTGCTCAGCAAATATTTGTGAATGGCTAAATATAATCAGGCCAAAAATTTTGCCACATTCAGCATTATATGTATTTTAAGTTTATTTATTTGTTTTGAGAGAGAGAGAGAGAGAGAGATAGCGAGCATGGGAGGGGCAGAGAGAAACAGAGAAAGAGAGAATCCCAAACAGGTTCCACACTGTTGGTGTAGAGCCCAATGTGGGCCTTGAACTCACAAACTATGAGATCATGACCTAAGTCAAAACCAAGAGTCAGATGCTCAACCAGCTGAGCCACTGAGGCACCCCATCACTGTTATATATTTTAAATGAAATCATAATGTTATTTTCATGAGGATTTTTTTTTTCAGGCAGCTAGGCTACAGGTCGTGACCAGCCTACCAAATATGAGTTGAGACCATCACTTCCCATAACCCCTGGCTCATATACCTACATATGCCATTAGCTTAACACCAGAATGCCTCTGGAGGTACCTCAGGCCGAAAATGATGGCAAGTCTAGCCCTGGAGAACCTCCTCTCATCTGGTGTATTGTTCGCTTTTTGTTTGTTTGTTGTTTGTTTGTTTGTTGTTTTAATAGACTTGGATATATAGCCTCCTAATATGGAGTAGAATTCTTGGTCCAGGTTCACTCTTACATTGTGTCTAGAGGTAAGAACATGCCTACTGGAACAGGCGGAACCTGGAGTACTTGCGCTATGGTTTGGGACCTTGGCTTAGGATAGTACTATCTAGAGTTGGCTAAAGGAGATGATAAATCAATTGAATAGATTGATAGGGCGTGGATGAAGCCAGTTGGATGATGGGTGAATGGATGAAAGATGAATGTATAGATGGACAGTGATAGGCGGATGGACTGTGTGGATGAATAGAATGAGACACTCTCTTTGGGTTCATTAAAATTTGAGAAGCAGTGCACTGAGAAATGTGGTAGACCAGGAAAGCAGGACACAGGTTCTAGGCCAACTTTTGTGGTATACCCTATTGCTATATGACATAGGCGGATTTAAGTTTTCTGAGGATCCCCTTTTCTTATATGTAAACAGTGGACTTAGACAAAATGACCTATATGGCCCCTTGTAAAATCATATTCTGAAGTTCTATGATTCTCTGAAGTAGAAAATAGATCAGCATATGTATTTTAAGGTGATCTTAAAAACAGAAATAGGTATACAAACATTTGGCTTTATTGTTTTCTCAAAGTAGACAAACCACACATGGTTTTGATTCTCAGTTCTTGTGTATCTCTCACCATTCGCCTTATCTGTCCTGTGTACCCTCTATACCCTCATCAACTTATGAGCATCATAACAGTTCCTTATCTCCATCTATAACTAGAAAGGTAGCTTGGTTTTAGTGGAAATAGACAGATATTAGGATCAAATTCTGGATTCTCTATTTATTTGTGATACAGACCCAGTTACTTCTCAGGCCCCCTTGCCTGTCAAAGGGTATCACCAAATGCCTCATAGTAAGGATTAAAGAGAACAGCTATGTCAGGAACGTTAACAGGTCTTGATAACTCTGATGAATGGAAGTCTTCCCTTACCTTCTGCTCTGTGCAGAGAAGCTACCAGTTGACCTCCTAGATGTTGTGAAAGCACTTGTTGAATCAAATGGATTTGAATTCCATCCAGCCTCTGGGTTTTTCCCTGCTTTGCAGCTAATGCTTTCAATCTATCATTGGTAGAAAATGCAAATGTGAAACTTTGGGAAAGGTTCCACACATTATAAATCTGATATTTCGAGAGCATGGCTATACTAGTGAGCTCAGCTTTTTCTCTGTGCGGGTCCATTGTTAATGTAGCCCTGATGATTGGGAGGCCATCGGACACCGACCTCCCCAGTGTCCTGATAGGGACAGTTGGCTGGCAGGTGTGGGGTGTGGGGGACACAATGAAACACCGAGGCAAGCCTGGAAGTAGACCCCAGCTTCAGAATAAGTGATGTTTATTCATACTTTGAAGTGCTAGAGTAAAATGGTAGCTAGCTGAGAGGGCACCTCCCCACCAGCCGTCTTCTTGCATAGGCTGCTCGCATGCTTACATCAGTTTCTACTGTCTTGGGCACTATTACCAGTGAACCTTGAGTTCCAGTATGACCTGCTCCCAAATCAGTATCTGAGAGCTGGCACAACTATGATTTTTTGTGTGTGTGTGACATCAAATATGCATGCTGCCTTGTTCTTCCTTCTCTTTTCCCCTCAGGAAAACTTTGTTCAGTGATCACTGCTAATCTGACTGGTCTCTGGTGGTCCTCACGCTCCTGCTATCCAGCCCTGCATTTTACACATGAGCAAACTGAGCCTCAGAGAATGGCCCAGGGTCACATGGGGAGATGGTGACAGAGCTAGGGTTGCAACCCAGGGGTACTGATTCTAAGTCAGAACATCCCTCAGCACTCCGCATCTTATGACTGTCTTCCCAAAGGGTTGGGGGCAGAGCTGGAAACAAGCTGAAAGCTCCTCTCATCTGCCCGAGTATCTCCTCTGAATTCCCTAGCAGCATCTAAAATTCTCATGTCATCATCATTCCTTTCGTTTAACACAGAATTTCCCAAAATATCTCCATCGTGCTCTATAAAGCAAAAGGGGTCTGTGGCCAAAAGAGATCAGGAAACCTTGCAAACATATGTTCCTTTTTTTAGGCTTGCAGTGCATGGTAGCTAGTCAAAGCAGAGCCCTCCTCAGTAGAGAAACCTCATTTGACTTCGTTATCCCATTGTTCCTTAAATTGATTTGTCCACAGAACCTTACTTTCCCTCCTCCTTCACCCGTTAAGTCCTGTAAATACCTCACAGAACCAGATGCATGGAATGCGCTTTAGTAAATGATGATTTAGGACATTGAACACCCTCATTTGATATGTATGGTTTGCTTTAGAGAGATGGTAATGATTGTGGAACTTCAGTTCCCAGAGCTCTTTCAGACACATTATCCCTTTTGATTTACAACAGCCCCATCAGGGAGATAATGTATTGTCCTCAACAGAGAAAAAGACTTAGACGATTGACAGGGCTGAAGATGGGAAAAGATATTGGACTACAGGTTTCAGACAGCACATTTCATGTCCCCTGACTTTTCCAGGCCTCCACTTTACATTAAGCCAGCTCCTTAAGTCCTTAGCTCCCTGCTCTACTGGCCAGGATCCTAGGCATTGATTCAATGCTAGACTGTCGTTTTCCATCCTACCTTATTTGACAATGAAGGAAAATGAGGCTCAGAGAGGGAAAGTGATATTGCCAAGGTCACACAGCTAGTCATAGAGCTGGAAGCAGAGACCCAGGGTTCTGAGAAGCCAGATGGGGTTGAGAGCCCTGAAGTGCATTAAGGATAAGAAAGTAAGCTTGGAAAGAAGTGCAGAGCATGAAGAAAGGGGGAATTGAAAGGTCGGAAGGATTACATTGGAATGTTGCTTATTACCAGCCCTGTGAAGAATAATGGCATTCCCGGGAGCCACCAAGCCAGCTGTCCTGCTGCAGAATCTGTCTGCCAAGTGTGGATGGATCAAAGTAGAACCCTTGGAACCTTGACAGAGTGACCTACACTTATGTGGAGGTTCCACATTTGTCCAGCAACTTCATCATTTCAAAAAGCACTTGACAGCCTTGAATGAAGATAAAAGGTCTCCGAACAGAAAGAGATCAATCAACTAATTGCTCATTTACTCAATAAATGAATCAGTGGAAGAAAACATCTGACATACCTACTATACACAGGCCCTGGAAATCTGCTGAGAAGCAGAGCTAAGACGAGATCTCCATCTTCCTGGAGCCAGAGCCAAGAATGGGAGAGGGGCAGGTAGGCAAATAGGTAGAACCTTGTGACAGAGGCCACGAAAGAAAACTGAGTACATCTAAAGCAGACAGGTCAGACTAGGCATTAGGAAGAAAGTCCCAAAACCTGTAATCTTTGAGTGGAGTTTTGAAGGATGGATAGCAGTTTGCCAGTTGATGAAGAAAATAAGTGAAGGCAGTATAGCCTTTGTAAGAAAAAAAAAAAAAAACACAGAGGCATAAGATAGCAAGTAACCTAGATGTCTCTCCCGGAGGTGACATTGACAGATTAAGATTATGCTTTTCATGCAGACTGCAAGCAGATCCTCACAGATCTCTGTGTGCATGAGAGGGAGAGGAGCAAGAAAACTCCTAGAAGAAAACGTAAGGGGTAAGCTATCTTGGCAATGACTTTTTAGATTTGACACAAAAAGCAAAGGCAGCAAAAGCAAAAGTAGGCAATCCACTTTTAAGACCCATGTTTTGAAAAAGATGGGTCCCTTCCAGATGAGTAGCCATGGAACTGCTGTGTGCTGTTTTCTCACTGTGGAAAGCTTATGAGCTCAAGGTGAACCTCAATGGACTTCTCCTGTCCCCATCTTGTAGGGAGTCTGGGGGATTGACTTGTTTGTGGGGTGCTCAGGAGTACCCAGGGGCTGGTGTATTCCATTCTTCACTTCTTGTTACCTCAACGGGAATCTTGGCCCTGATCTAGTGAAGGGGAACAGCAGGACATCTATGCCAAGAAAATCCTTTGAGGCTTTTTCTTTCTGTGTAGCATGTTCTGTAGGAAAAGGCCAGACTGATTTCGTTCCAGGACCAAATTAATTTGATGCTTGAAAGCTCTTTTTTTTTTTTTTTATAGAGATATAGAATGTTACAGGAAGGTCTTAGATAATTGAGTTTAGTGTTTTGTAAGCACCTCTGGTGCCTCTGGCTCCTCCATGGGGGTGGCCGGTCCCCTCCTCTTTCCTCAGTTTATTGGCCTCCCTCATAGCTTGGGTTAGTAATGCTATCATAAGCCATCTTTGCCTCTCTGTATGCCTTCGCCTCTAAAGTGTTCCCATCTATACCGTGTGCTGAGTGCACCAGACTCATGTACCTTATGGGCATCGGTAGAAAAAAATGTAGTTAGAGTTCTATGAAAAGTGTGAAAGCACATACATATCATTGCTATTTTATTGCTAACATTATCATGTGTATGCTATTCATTGATATTTCTTTAAAACAATGAAAGGAACTTCTATAAACCAGAAATTGAATTAAGCTCCGGATTAAATATGTTGAATTTCATATGGGACTAAAATGTGTATGTTTTCAACACTGAGCTAACGAAAACACAAACAAATAAGTAAAGCCCATCCAACACAATTAACTCGTGCCCAATAGTACTGAACCTCCGTACTGTTTAAGACTGTTGAATTTACTACTAAATGTGCCTTGATTAAATTAATATTTCATTCGATGCAAGTCCCTCATAAAATACCTCGATCTATACTTTTTATAATTTTTATATTTTTTATCACATGAAGATAACAGAAAAATGAGAAAATCAGGTCTTGAATCCCCCTTGGTTCCGATAGAGTCGTCGTGGTTGTCATAGTAGTAATGGACAGTGACATGTTGAACCTAGATCCAGAGCCATTGTCACTATATTTTCCACCTTATACAATAGCAGTGATCTTATTCTAACTGCTTAGCATGTGACGGGCGTATTGCTAATTCCATGTGAACGATCTCACTTAACTTTTCGAATACACTTCTATGAGGAAGGTGCCATTATTACCCTTGTGTTAGAGATAGGGAAAATAAGATTCAGAGCGGTGAAGACACTTGCCTAAGCACACAGGATTCAAAAAGTGGCAGTTGGCATCTGAGTCCACAGTATACAGTTCGTTTTTTTAATGTTTATTTTATTTTTTGACAGAGAGACAGAGAGAGAGAGAGAGCACAAGCAGGGGAGGGGCAGAGTGAGAGGGAGGCACAGAATCCGAAGCAGGCTCCAGGTTCTGAGCTGTCAGCACAGAGCCCGACCTGGGGCTTGAACTCACGAACTGTGAGATCATGACCCGAGCCGAAGTCGGACGCTTAACCAACTGATCCACCCAGACGCCCGCACAGTAAACAGTCTTAAAATACTATGCTAGATTGCTTCCTTGTATAAAATGTGAGAAGATTACATGGAGTAATCAAGTGTCCAATATTCAATCATTTATCTGGTGGCTCTTCATTTCTAGCGCATTGCCTATAATTAATCAAAAGTATGCAAGTTGAAAAGAGCAGATATCCCAATATTATTCGGGTAGACATGTGTCCTGACAAAGCATAGTCATGTAGACACAGGTAGCTTATCACTTCTCTAACACAGTACAGCCTCAAACTCAGCACTGCAATACAGCCCCACGTAGGAGCTGATGTCGATAATGATGGCTTGACTTTTTAAACCATATTTTAGGAAGTAGGAATGAGAGTAACATATTGTAGAAAGAACTGTTTTTAAGGTACCTTTTTAGAGTGCTGCTGCTTAATTGCATTCCCCATGCTACTGGGCTATAAGTTGATGCCACATAAACACACAAATATTTACGTGTGTGTGTGTGTGTGTGTGCGTGTGCATGCACACTCACAATCTATATACATATGTATATCCACAGAAACTGAGATGTTGAGTTGACAAGTTACTATGAAATCCTAGATGTTTATACTACGTATCTTAAAATAGTCTATAGCATTTCTACCATTCAAATAATGCTCATGACACTGTCTTGCACCAAAGTCATGTGTGTATGTGTATGTACATGGCTTCGTGTAGTAGAGTGGGAAGAGAATGGAATTTGGTAGACCTGAGCACAAACCCTGGCCCTGCCCCTTACTAGCTGGGTCACCTTGGATAGTTTTTTTTTTTTTTTTTTTACCCCACGGAGATCCTATAAATATGACTCACTAATCATAGTTTTGGAGGGACTGCTTATCCTGTATGAAGGCCCCCATTTCCATAGATAAAGAAGCTTCTAGAACATCATCAGGAAAGGAAAAGTAGGAGCAGAAAACTCCTGCTTTATCTCTACTCATTTCTTTGAGCCTCTGGAAGGACCAGGAGTGCCTTACCTGCTTACTGAGTGTGGGCGAAGGGACTGTCCCAGAGAGTTCAGCCTTGTTTGGGAGTTTATTTTTGCATCTGCTTGCTTAAAGGACACACTTGTGCTTCATGTGCCTTTGTGGAGAAGGCTCCTCTGCAAGGGAATTAGGCAAAGGGAAAGTTGTAGGAAGTTTGATTCTGGTCACGTACTGATATTGTCTCTAATCCAGCTTCATCACCAGTAAAGTTGAGAGTTTAATCTCTCTATCTGGTTTTTGTATGGCTCTCTCAACTGGTTCTGGACTTGGAGGTCTGCCAGGGATTGGTCATCACCTGATAATACTCCAGTGCTGCCTAGGGCTGGTGTGATGGCTAGAATGGATATTAAGAATCTGGCACAGTGTGTGGTACATGGTAGATGTTTGGTGACTGTCAGATGTCTCCTCCCAAGAATGACTGCAAACTGAACATGGCCCAACCTGTGCCTTACAAATGGCTCTTTCCTCCTTCTTCCCCAGTGCATCACACAGAGTCTCAGACATGAGCTGAATAAGACATTTAAGAGCCAGAAGAGACTTAATGAATTAAATTCCTTCATTTTCAAGATAGGAGATTTGAGGACCAGAGATGCTAAATGCCTTGCCAGAGATTACACAGCTAGTAAGGGCAAACCTGGGCTCTAAGCATGTCCTCTCACTCAACACTGCATGATTCCATAGAACAAAGGGGAACTGTATCTTCTATAGAGGGTAAATTACAAGGCTGTCTAAAACCTAAGAGCTTTGTCAAGGTAGAACGTTTCCATTTTGATAGAAGAACAAGAGAGCTCCCAAAATACATTCCTTTTGACCTACTTAGCTATTATTCATCTCCCTCCATCCCCCACTCCTATCACCAATTGCGTCTGCTTGGAAAATTTAGTTATAGTTTATAATTCTATCTGTGGTTCTGTTTTTAAAGATGTTCTCAGGTGGAGTAGGGGCTTAAGAAAACTTGCCCACAGGAAGACTGAGAGATAATGAGACCATGCTATACCTGTACCTTACCTCTCTGAATGTCTTGAGATATCCTAATCCATATGATGAGGCAACTGAGGCCAGTGGAAGAATGATAGAAATTTTTCCAACCTTACGGAGTCCTTTCTGTATGCGCCTAAATGATGTCATGGCGATTACTTGTCCTTGTGGTTACCAGTTCTAGGGAGAGATGATGATCATATTGAGTGTATAATTCTTCTTGCCTTGGGTGAATTGTGTTATGAATTCATGATCTCATACACCTTCAGAATATCTCAGAAAAATAGGACAAAGGCAGCCATTTCTATTCTCATTTTATATATAGGAAAGCAGAATGAAGAGAAACCAAGATTTCAAGACATTCTTGTTTCTGCCATCTACTGCACTTACTGTTCTCTTTTTCCTTGAATATTATTCCCCCACCTGAATTTCCTGGAAAATCTCTATTTGTTCTCCAAAACCAGCTCCTTGACGAAACTTGCTCCCTCCCTGATGCTATTGCTGCAATTTATGTGTTACATTTGGTATAATATTTAAGTTATTTTCTACAATTAATCATTTATATGTCTCTATCTTTCTGAAACACATTAGTCTTTAATAATGATCACAAAAATCCTATCATCCCCATTTTATAGATATGAACATCAGAGCGGTTTCGTGTAAGATCACCTGGCAGGACGCGATGGGGCCAATTCTTAAACACAGGGAGGTCAGCCTCCAAAGCACATTCTCTCTACCACCGTATGAAAATGCCTTTTTTATAACAAATGACCCTAATGTGAGAATGCATTTTACCTTTAGCTAAGTCCTAATACCAGTAATTAAGTACTAAATGCCATTGATAGAGCAATTTATGATTTACAAAGCGCTTCTCTATATGCATTGTCTCATTCAACCCATATAACAATGCTGCAAGGTAGGGATTGCTCTACGGTTTTAAAGTCTATTGCTTTACAGTTGAGGAATGGGGTCTCAAAGAGGAGACTTGCCAAACGCCATCCAGCAGTTTTGCAACAGTTAGCAATGTGCAGGAAATTAAAACCCACATCTCTTAACTCCAAATACCTTTGCCGTACAGGAGCAATTAATTCAGGTCCACAGTTGGTTTAACATGCAGAAGTGGAAGAATCTCCAAATAAATAAATTGTGCATAGTACTTAGGAAACTAAGACATTCTCTTTGTTTCCAAATGTCTTCAGACTTTTCTTCCTTTGGTCATGGTTTGGTGTAGATGCACATCAGAGGCAAGTAAACGAACCCCAGACCTCAGAATGTGATCAGGAACAGGTATTTGTTTTCTGTGTATTTATCATAGCATTTCATGACTTAACTTGGTGTTTTGGGCAGCACTTTTCAACCCTTTTTGTTTTTAGTCCAACATACGCAAGACTCACACCTTTGGGACAATTGAGTGATATGCCAATTCCCCGTGTTCTAACTTTAACTTGATCTTTTTGTCTTCTACTCAAGAGAGCAAGGAAAGGAGTGAGAGGATATTGTTAGGAGAAAATGTTGAATCTTTTATTTATTTTAGAAAATTATATATTCATTTACTTTTTTTTTTGCCATATTTGGTATCTTGGAGGAGACTTCTGACACATCTCACAACTCGTTGGGACCTGCCTTGTCTTGTGTTGCAGTAGTAGAGAATAGAAGGTCACTACAGCAGGGATCTGTCCTCAAGGAGCTCACAGTTGGCTGGGGCAGACAGACATGGACCGCTGAACATCATTCAAGACAGAAAGTCCTAGTACTGAGAATCTTCGTATTGGCAGTGCAAAGAAGGAGTGAATGGGAGGTTTTCTGATTGGGAAAAACAAGTAAACTTTGGTTGAAAGCTGAATCTTTGAATTGAATTTTTAGGGGATGGGTGATATTTTCATAGGTAGTGAGGAAAATTGAGAAAGAAGATGGAGGCAAGCTGAACATCATGATATTTTTCAGTTGGGCCTGGGAAATGACAAGTAGCCCCATTATAACCAGAATAGACGTTCTGAAAGAAGAAGGAAGGAAATGAGGTCTGAAAAGTAGGTGGCCCTTCAATGCCACGCTGTGGTGTTTGGATGTGATCCTATAGGCAGTGGGTAACCTTTAAAGTTCTGGAGCAGGGGCACGACATGAGCCAGCTCAGGTTTTTGGAAGATTACTCTGGCAGCTCTGATCCTATGTCAATTATCATAACCTGAGAAAGAACCTTGCAGTTCAAAGTAAGGACCCAGAAGTGCTGGTTGATGAGCTGAAAAAAAAAAAAAAAATCAAAGATCCCATTTTCCTACTTGTGTCAAGTCAAATAAATGGAGCCAGATAAACGTGGAAAAAAATTGAGATAGTAGCAAAATTGCCTGGAAGCAGAATGTTTTTCAAAGTCCCTAATGAGGTGTCAGTGAACCTAACGAGATGAAACTCCCTACCCCACACCTAGTTTTTCACGCTGTCCTTTTCATTCAGTCATAATTAAGTTGTGAAATTGGAATTATATCCTATCATTAAAGACGGAGGCCAGCTCTGCCAGGCTCTTGCTTCTCTGAAGAAGGTAACTCTGAAAAGCACTCTGTTCCATAGCTTCTTCTCCCACTTAACGCTTCCCCTGATATGGCTGCAGGCAATGGCATCATCATTTTAGATTTTGATTAAGAAGGGCCACGTGACTCTTCTTCATTGATTTTGGTATTGAATTCCGTCATTCTTAGTTAGGAATTATTAGGCCACTGAGTTGAAAGGAAAATGTCAGTTTTTTTAGCGCCATTGGCTTGTTAGTGGAAGGGAAGGGTAGGCAAGGGGAGAGAAGCATCTACGATGGGCCAGATACTGTCTGGGGCTTCTAAATATGTTGGAACCCCTTTGACTCTTTCAGGGTGCTACCATGAGAGGGAAACCTTATTCCTATTTGTACAGATGTGGAAACCGAGGCTCACGGGGGTTGTAGGCCTTGTATAAGGTCTCCTAGGCTTATTCTAAAGCCATGTTTTTCCTTCTCTACTGTCACAAAGATGGTGACTACATTTGTATGAAATGAGGTCCATTGACAGGAGGCTGAGATCCTTCAGCCACCACTCAGTGAGTGTTTTACAGTACCCCATGCACTTTGCTAGGACTCCTTGAGGTGCGATATTCATTTCTATAAAAACCCTTTGAGCGAGTATTGCTGCTTCTTTTTATGAATGAGGTAATTGTGTTGAGAGAGTCTAAGTGACTTGCCCCAAATCACACAGTTAAGAGGTACAGATTATACCTGACTACATTACCTTTCAAGCCGAGGTCTCTATAGTCTCAAAGGATGAGGCCAGCAGGGGACATTTGCAGTACTGGAGACAGCTAGCAATATGAGAGAGAGAGAGAGAGAGAGAGAGCTGTGTAAGGTAGGCCCATTTTGTGTGAACCCCTGCTGTTCTGGAATGTAGGGGTAGTATGGGGGGATGGGGGTGAGGAGAAAGAACCAGAGGCTGGCTCTGTACAAGGGGCAGTAGAGTAGCTCTGTGCAGCACCAGCCTGGGGTCCCAGAGGAGCTTCTATAATAGCTAACTTAATAAATAAATAAGAACCTCATGCCCCATTCCCTGCAGGACTATTTACATAAACTTACTGAGCAGATTCATAAAGCAATGACTGGAAAGGTGGCTGCCCGGGAAGAGCATTGCTGTGGGTGTTCCTTGTCCTATCGTTGCATGTTGCAGGCCCACCTCTGCTTCAGTTTGCCTGGGAATGACTGCTTCCCTTTGCCTACAGCAGCACTAGCAAGGACCCAGGCCTCCAGGTCAAGCCCATTCTCTCTGCTGTGACCATCCCGGCTAGCCCCATATAGAAATGCAAATGCGGGTCCCTGACCTGCTATTTAAAATGTTAGGGGCCAGAGGTGTGTCAGAAATTTAGAATGTTTCAGATCTGAGAGAGCCAATATGATATGTATAATACAGGTTATGTAACACCCCCTGCCAGGCTTGGGGCAGCACCCATAATCAAACACATTAATATTTCAGCAGTAAAATGTGTAATAAATAAAAGGAATAAACACTATAAGCAGTGTTCTGTCAGTTCAGGTCAATTTGTACCACTGAATTAATTCAGATCAGCTTAGATTTGCTTCCAATGAGTTATACACACACACACACACACACACACACACACACACACACACACAGTTTGGTTTTCAGGGCTTTTTGGATTTTAAAATTCAGATGAGAGATTACAGATAAATATTTGTTTGATGCCTATTACTGCTAAAATAGTAGCTCACACAGATTGGGTGCCTATTATGTACCAGAACTGTACCGAGCAGTTTATAGACATTTACTGCACAAAAGCCTCCAAGCCTATGACGAATACAGCATTACTATCTGCATTTTGCAGTGTAGAGCTGTGCTGTGTAATCGATAGCTACTAGCCACGTATGGTTATTTATACCTAAGTTAATTAAATTAATTGAAACTAATTTAAATAAAATGAAACAAAACAAAATAATTCAGTTCCTTGGTTGTCCTATCAAGAGCTTGATAGCCACATATGGCAAATGGCTATGTATGGGACTAGCTGTATGTGCCTAGTACCTACCATATTGAGCAGTTCCATCAGAGCAGAAAGTTCTACTGGGCAAAATGGGCTACATATTTTGTACTGTAGTGGTCATGAGCATGGATGCTGAAGCTGTACTGCCCAGAGTCACCATTTCTCAGAGATGTGGACTTGGCCAAGATTCTTTACCTCTTGGCACCTCAGTTTTCTCATCTGTAAGTAAAAAGTAGATAAAAATAGTGCCTACCTACTATTTGTTGTGTGAATTAAGTGAGTTAATACATTTAAAGCACTCAGAGCAGTGCCTGGCATAAGGTGATTTCCCAGGAAGTATTACCCATTATGATTATCATTAAAGATGGGGAAGTCAAGGCACAGAAAGATATTTTAATCTCTGCCTCCTAAGTCCTTGCTCTCAAACTGAATGTGTTACAGTGTCTCCAGACAAGTGTCTCTTCCATTTCTGTTCCTGCATTGCTGAATGAGAGAATGAGTGAAGGAGTAAATGAATGGGAGAGTGTGAGAGTGGTGAGCTGGAAGCCAAGAGCAAGGAGCAGCTATGTGATAGTTTGGTCTTTAGGGTCAGGCCCAGACCTAGAGACCCAGACAGAATGAAACATAGTTATCCATTATTGATTCCCCAGACCAAGACTTCATATCTTTTATTTCCACTTTGTTTCATTTTCCTGTTTCCAATCTTAATTTTTTTAAATCAGCTATAACTAGGCTATTGTAAGGCATTGAACCTGCTATCAAGGCTATATATTTGAGATAATACGTTGATGCTTCATTGATTCTGTTTGACAATGGTCGAAACAGAAATAGAGTGGAGCTGCTGCCTGGAAGTCGCCCAGTGAGGCATTGGATCACTCTGGAGAGAATCACCTGCTGGATGTGACTGGATACACCTCACATCTAATACGGACAAGGTGGTCGTGTTCATGACCTCCCAGCATGGAGTCAAAAGGGATGGGGTTCAGTTTCAGTCCTGAATCGAACCTGGGCAGCCATGTCATATCGCTTAGGCTTTTTGAGCCTCAGTTTTTATCATGTGCAACGTGGGGTAATTATTCTGATTCTGTACTCTTCACGTGTTTTCATGAAGACCAAATGCAAAGTAGATTAAAACACTCAATTATAAAGTACTGAGCGCAGGAGTTACTTGTATAGACATTGTGTTTCTTTAGGTAGGAAAGAAAGCCTCTGAGCTTTGGGAGAGGCAAATAGAGATATCTGATGTGCATTAGTGGCTGACATTGTTTATTAAATGTTGGCCATTATTTTTGTCTTAATGGAGAAAAAGAAAATTGTAACATACATGTTACTCATATCAACTGATAGATGAACAGACCATCGTCAAGGAGCCAATAAGTCTGCTAATGTCGGTGCCGCTCTTTTGGGGTTTCCTGAAAAGAAGGCTTAGGAGCCCGCCACAGCAGGCACTGTCCTTTACATGGTCTTTCATCTTCTTTATAAGTTTTAAATCTTATATTATGAATTTTCCATTCGTAAGAGCTGTCCTCTTTTAAGCTTCCAATTTTTCTTTTATCAAACAGTGAGTTACGTTATCATCCCCTCCCACAAGCCAGGAAGCTCGTGATTATTTTAATGTCCATTTACAATTGTCACATTCTTCATTTATGCATTTTTAGAATTAAAAGTTGAATTATAGAATGAGAGAACAGGTGGAAAGAGTAAAGACTGAAGTCTAGCCTGTTTAAAGTTGAAAATCTCGGAAGAGCAAGAAGGATGCTCAGGGATTGAGAGCCAGTCAGTGGCAGAACCAGCACTAGACCTGCTATCTCTGACTCACAGCCCGTTCATCAGGCAAGTTCTAACCAAACGTTATGTGGTGAGCACTGAAGCAGATCCAGGGAGTTAGATGAGTCTAACGGATATTGGAAGAGCTTGATGTAGCCATCACCCATAGGGATGACCTTGCTCATGGGACCTAAAATACTTGAGGCCTGTGGTGGCTGCATCAGTGGGAATGTGTGGCACCAATCATGGCTCCTAAATAATAGTGGCTCAAACAAATATAATTTTATATTTCTCAATTAGAAATAAACTTGGATATAGGCCGTTGTTAGCATTGGTTCATTTGTTCAAAGATGCCCCCAAGGACTTAGATCTTTCTATCTTTTTACCTCTTGTGCACAAGATGGTTGCCTCAGTACCAGGCATCATATCACTGTCTCGGAAGGAAGAAGGGGGAAAAGCCAGAACTTTCCCAGAATTCATTCTGGATATTTCCTGATTTCCAGTTCCATTTAATTGTTTAGAACTGTGTCACCTGTCTGCATCTAACTTCAAGAAAGTTTGGGAAACTGAACATTTACCTTTTTTGCCTCTCTCATTGGGATTATATATATCTTTCGGTTGGGGGAGCACCTTCCTGTAGTCCCCAAATGCTGTCATCATACAAGGCATGAACATAAACCAATTACAATTGCTGCCACCCATGAACAACTGGCATAGTTGTAACAAAAGAGACAGACCAAATATTACCCTTGCCTATTGTAGTGGCGACCAGGGAGAAGAATGTTAAGAATGGGTGTTCAGTAAGTTTCAATGGTATGTGGTGCTGTACCATGTTCTACATCAGCAAAGGTTGTATTTTAGAGTTTATGGCTTTATGATATCTCTTAGAGTTACTCGACTCTGCCGTCATTGTGTGCAAGCAGCCATAGGCAATACATAAATGAATAGGCATGGCTGTGTTTCAATAAAAGTTTATTGACAGAAACAGGCAAGAGGCCAGACTTGGCCTGTGGGTTCTACTTGGTTGACCCCTGTTCTGCATCCGTCTCCACATTAGGGATATCCTGGCAATGAGACTGGAATACTAGATGTTGGTTACCTGTAGTTATCGCTCTCTGGATGGTTTCCAAAGGGGCATTGTAAACATTTTTCATTCTGGACTATAGATAATCTTCCTTCCTGCCCTAATGGATGGAAGCCGTTGTTTTTCTCCTTCAGGCTCAACATACCTTTACCACATACCTTCTGTGAATAATGACATGGGAATACGATGTATGTCTTTCAGTTTGGGGAGCACCTTCCTGTACTCCCCAAATCTTGTCATCTTGAGTGGCCATAATGCTTGGGAGATTCAATAATGTAATGATTATGAAAGTGCTTTGTCAGCTCCAAAGCAGTATATGAAAACTCCTACTCAGAACAGCCTTCTTATCTATTGATGCTCCCCGTGCTTCAAGGACCTTCTATACTTTCCAAGGACTGTTCAAATTTCCTGGCATCACATCTGCCCCTATTTGAGCACAGCTTATCTTTCCTCCAGCAGCACAGTCTGCTTAGGGAGTGTATTAATTACCATGATAGGGTCATTGAAGTGAGCTCCTCGTTTACAAGAACCCCCCAGGGATTCCTGTACACAACCACATACCCACACTCATACACTCTCATTAGACTGAAGTTTTTGCTGTTCACGCTCAGCTTTTGGCAACAGATACTTTATGATGGCAGAGTGGATGATGCAGAGAAAAGCTGGGACTTCTCAAGAGTCGGAAAATTGCTAAAGGCAGATTATGCAGGGCTGATACTAGTCATATAGCCCAGCCAGTCATGTGGAGGAGTTTGGAAGGCCCATCATTCAGCTGGGCAGTACAAACCACAGGATTTCCCAAACCAGACTCCTTTGCATTATTCCTAACATGTCCCTTTCTCATGTACCTTGCAACCAATCAACAACTGGGTCCTTTTTTACCACAATCCTACCCATCCCCTCTTTTTGCTGAGTTTTTCTCATTCTTCTCTCTTGGTTAGGGCATCAGTCCTTCCAGGAAGCATTTCTTAATTCCTACATCTGTTTGGAACACCCCTCCTCTGTGCTAGGATGGCATCTCCCTATAGCACTCGTCCTCCTGTACTGTAACTGCATGTTTGTGTGTTTCTCCCAGTGGGCTATGGGTCTGTGAGGACAGGGAGCGTGTGTGTTGCTTGCTTTTAATGCCTGGAGTGGGTACTGGGACTTAACTGGAAGTCAGTCACCATTTCATCCATTCTTCCTATGGCTGTATCTCAGAGCAGTGGCTTCTCCCCTACTTTTTAAGAGTTTCAGGGGAAGAGTAGCCCATAACCTTCCAGAGGCTTTTATTCTCTGTTTAGGGCATGAAATTTGAATCATACCACTCATTTGGAGAGATCGTGGCAGACTTTGAGAGCATGTGTGTGGTGCTTCATATATCTGATTGGCTGGGGCATTGTTAGAAAAATAATTCATTTCATTCATTCATTCATTCATTCAGTGAACAGTTATTAAGAGTCTACTCTGTGCTGGGCACTGCCTTAGAAACTGTGGATTCCATGAACAATGACATGGAAATAAATGATCATCCATATTTGGATCAGCTATATTTGTCAGACATATTTGCTAGGAACATATTAAAAATTCCACTTAATTTTCATCATACACCTGTGTGATACCTACTCTTATCTCCATTTTACAGAAGAGAAAATAGCCTCAGAAAGGTTTGGGATTACATAGTAGGGTCTCGGAAGAGGATAAAACACACCTCTGTTTTCAAGGAACTCAGTGTCTACTGGGGAAATGTCCATTGATGCATTCATTCATTCATTCATTCATACAAAAAGTATTTATTGAGTGTCAGGTGTGTGGTCAGTACCGTTATAGATTCTTGGGATACAGCCATGAACAAGGCAGACAAGGGCCTTGCTCTTAAGGAATTTTTATTCCTTCAGAGAGGATGTAGGCAAAAAATATGTCAACAGTTATGTGAGGAAGACACTGGAGCACGTAAAAGAGCACCTGAGGAGTGTGTGGACGTTCCAGTTGGAGAGTTGAGGGAGATAATGCTTGAGTTGAGATCTACAGATGGCACGTAGCGTGAGGATGTCAGGAAAGTGCCGGACGAAGGAGACAGTGTGTAGCAAAACATTGTGGCTTCAGGATAGGGAGAGGTTGCAACTGGCATGAACGGATCGGGGGGTGGGGCAGGTCCAGATTTGTGTAAAGCCTAGTAGGTCATAAGGCCTTGAGATTTATGTCAAGTGCAGTGGGACACTACTGTAGCATCTTAAGCCATCAAGGACTTGGCTAGCCTCCTAAAGACCTTTGACTGCTTTGTGGGACCAGGATGATAGTTAGGCCAAGAGGGGAAATATGGAGAGTAGTTAAGAGGGAGGGACACAGAGAGGGAGGGAGGCAAAAGGATGGGGAGGGAAAGAGAATGGAGAGGGTAGGAGAAGAGGAGGGTAGGGGAGACAGAACGGTGGGGCTTGCATTAGGGAAGCCACAGTAGAAATGAAGAGAAGTGAATAGATCCAGGATGGTACCAGAAAAATAGAATTTCGTGAGACAAGGGCAGGCACTGAGGTAAGGAGCAGGGCTTTCTGGGGTACACACGAAAGCATAGAGGAACATTTACTCATCCTCTGATCCAGGGTTTCCCAAACTGTGTTCCAAGAAAATGCCATGTCCTGTGGGATGTTGAAAGTTGTTTTTAGATAAAAGATCAGATTCTTTCATTATCAAAGGGGAGAGAAAGAGTCTGGAAAATAATACAGCCTTTGTTGCAGAGTAGTGGTGAGCAAATAGTATTCAAGCCTCCAGGAAGCTGTTAGTAATACAGTAAAGCTAATTTAACTTGAATGTGGCTTTTCTCAAGTTTATTTGATTCCAGAACTCCTTTTTCACAGATCGTCTTGTGCTATGCCAGCATTTCATGGAGAGGGTTTGATGGGACAGGATGATAGAAGACAGCCTTCTTATTTTTTTCATGGCAAGATGGTGGCCCAGAGAGGGGAAGTGACTTGCTCAAGGTCACACAGCTGGGTAGAGGCAGAGCCTGGCAGGAATCGTACATTCTCTGACTTGAGACACGCTGTTTCTTCCACCCCTGGGTACCATCTGCATCTGCAGAGAAGACTGTACTGTGGTGGTGATACGGCCTGACTACAAATAACATGCATCCCTGCCTGCTGCACAAGCAAAGCACTCTGCCCCCCACTCCACCCTCCCAGAAGGGCCCTAACTCAGAAATAGTGATGCGCCGTTCCCTGACCAAGGTGTCAGGCTTATAAATTCTTACCCTAATGAACAATAGAGAGTTGTAAAAACCGCACACAGGGAGAAATGCAACAGTCATGGTGGCCTGAGGGGTCGAAGTGCTATTGAAATATGTTTGCAAACCTCACTCCCCAGTAATATCCTAAATAACAATGGGCTATATAATGAGGTGATAATTAACATCAAATGTAGACTCAGCAAAAACAATCTTGAAAATATGCATATTTTAAGGAGGCAGTGATGCCACTTGATTGTAATTTTGGATAAATTCCTGGGGGCCCTGTCCATTGTTGGAAAGAATAGAGTGCTTCTGTGCTTCTGCTGCAGGGCAAAGAAAGTACGTATCAGGGTCAGATTTAAATCCAGATTTTGCCATTTGGCAATTTTGTGTGAGTTGCTTAACTTCTCTGGCCTCAATTCCTTACCTAGGAGATGAAGATAATATGACCTTGCAGGAGGAATACAAAAAGTAAACTAAATAATAGCTGTCAGGTACCTAGCATGCCTGACTTAATCTAGGTGCTTGGACAATGAGAACTAATAGATTATGCATGTGGTTTGCCACTCTTCTAAAGACCAGATCATTCTGAAGTCATTTGTCCCAAAGATGCCTTGGTGTTCAGCTATTTATTCACTTAGATTGCTGAGGATGCTTTTGAGGGCAAATAATAGACTTCCACTTTGAACTAACTTAGACCAAGAAAAAATATTGTGTTTTACTTATTTGTTGTTGAGTATATTAGATTATCTTATATCATAGTGTTAAAGTCAGGAGTCTGATTTAGCCTCAGGGACAATAAAGCCTGAGGCTCAAATAAAACCACACTTCTCTCTGTCTCACAACTCTGTCTTCCTTCTCTGTGACTGGCTTCCTGAATGTGGAGGGGAACGCCTGCCAGTGATCCTTGAGGACTCATTTGAAAGTTTACATATCCTGAGAGTCTCTGACTGGCCTAGGACGCATAAGGTGCTCACCCAAGGACCAATTGCCTCCACCAGGGAAATGAATGTACCAGCCACCATGAGCATAGCAGTCATCCCAGGTTGGGAACATCTATTCAAGTTACAGTTAGAGTGGGAAAGAAGGATTACTAGACAGAAAGCTTTAGACATGGGAGATGTTGGGCAGAACAAAAAAATATGTATCTTCAATACCTCCCCTTTGAAACTAAGTAAGCTCTTCGTGGAAGTCTAGTGGATACCTGCTCTATTAGCTTGTTCAGCTTCTGTCCCACCTTCAGCACTACCCACCTTTGGCATTGGAGTGGCACCCTAGTGCTCCCCATGTGCTTTGCTTGGGAGTATAGTCCATCCTTTCTCAAATCTACTCTGCTGCCCGTCCTTCTATATTTCCACATTTTTGGCCTAGGTGGGCATCATGCAAATGGGGCCAATCAGACTCTAGCTTTTCCCTGAAAGTTTGGTTCTTGAGAGAAATGGCTTACTGATTAGAGAAGAATCATTCTTTTGATAGTCTTAAGAAGTCTGTCTACAAGCTCTCCCTGCTTTGATCCTTAGAGCTTCATGGCTCTTGCCCTACCTAAAAGTCTGATTGTTCAATTATCTGATTCATTCTAGAGCTACCCTAAGTAATCTAGGAAATCTACTCATTTAAGTTAGCTGGAATTGATTTCTGTTGCTTGCAACCAAAGATCCTTAATGGGTGCAGGCAGAGGCTATGTGTTATTCTTAGTATCTTCCATCCAGCACTGGTTCCACCTGGTACACAAATGCTCAGAAAGCACGTGGGGACTTGCCAACTGTATAAGATCCTTTCTTTTACTTTTCCCATCTCTATTATCCCCTTCCTTCAAAGAGAATTCTAGTTCAAACCCACTATATAGAGAGGTTAATAGAGAGTTAATAGTTAATAGAGAGGTTAATAGAGAGGTGATAGTTAATAGAGGTAATAGTTAATAGAGAGGTTGGGGAAAAGCCAAACCCAGAATGTTCAGCTTCTACCTTGCTCCTTGGGGATGTTTAAAAAACCCTACGGGTCTCTAGAATACAGTTTGAAAACCTTTGGACTTGAAGGTGCCTCAGGTCCCTTCCAGTGGTAAGGTGAGAGAGTCTGACCATATGCCAGGGCCTCCTTTGAATCCTGGGTGGGTCAACCCAGAACCATGTTCTGTATCTGAAGCCTGTTCCATTCAGGGCCCCCAAAGATACCTTTCTCTAAAGTAGTATCTCTGCCAGACTCACTCTCAGTTAAATGTTTTATGTACTTGTCACTGGGGTATTTCATGCTATTTGGGGCGTTTATATGTCATTAAGCACAAGGCAGCCCAGGTTAATTGAAATTGTTATTTTTGGAATTGAAATTATTATTTTTTTTTCATTAATTGAAACCGTCCCCCAGAATAAAAATGTCACATGCTTTGGAGTTCACAGTAGCATCTCTGAAGATTTAGAAGCACATTAAGATTGCTGGATCTCAAATAAAGCTTTCTGGGCACCACCTCTGAAAATTTGGGTTTGGTATGCCTCCAGTGGGTCCTAGGAATCTATATTTGTGAAATAGGAAGAATAACTGTGCCAACACCAATTTTGTTTTTATTCTTAAAGGCAGTAATGTATTTAAACTTCTTAGCCCCTGCCTAGCTTTATGGTAAGGACTTGGTAAGTCAAACCATTAACATCATTAGTTTATGATAGAGTCTCCAAAGGACTTATCCAGGACTGATTTAGGCAAGTGTTGAAATGAACACCCCTCCCAAGAGTGGTACCCCTCAATTCTGTCTATTCCCCGTCTGTACTACAGTAGTTCAAGTTCACTATCATCTCACACCTGTGCTACTACCACAGCTCTAACTCCAACTGATTTCCTTGACTTTTGTCTCCTTGTTTCGCTTCATTCTCAAAAGAACAGTCGGAGTTATTTTACTAAACATCAAATCTGCTCGTACCACCTTCTGCTGAAAACCCAAGTCTAAACTTCTGGCACAATCTCGCTTGTGGGCTCCTCTCTAACAGCAGCTTTGTCTCTGTCGCATCTCTTGCTCTGCACACTCTAGCCACCCTGAACGAACCGTGGATCCTCCAATGCCTCATGCTCACTCTTCTCCTCTGGCTTTGCCCATTTGGTTTCCTCTGCCTGAAACATGCTAGACCCCCTTTGGCCTGGCCAAATGCATTCCAGCTCTCCTTTTGGCCACTAATGTACTGTGAAACCCTCCCTGGCTCCCCCAAAAGCTGGGTTGGATTCCTTTTTATGTGCTGTCCCTGAATCCCATATCTCTACTGTCACAGCACTTATCACACTGTGTTGAAATTATCTGGGTACTTTTCTGTGTCCTCTACTAGGTATTGAGCTTCAGGAGTCAGGGACCATGTCTTTAAGACTTACACACCCTTTAGTCTCCGAGGCCCAGCACAATGCTTAGCACATAGTGGGCGCAGGTGCTCAGTGAATGCTTGGGAAGGGAGGGAGGGACGGGGGTAGGTAGAAAGGAGGGGAGAGGAAAGACAAGAGGGAAGGAAGGGAGGGAGGAAGGAAGGGAGGGAGGAAGGGAGGCTGGAAGGAAAAAAAAGAAGAAAATTTATTTCAGCTGGTCCCTAGTCAATGATGGAAGGCACAAAGACCAGGATCCAGCTGGCTCTACAGAGGAAAGAACTTAGAGGAGTTAAGTGGAGTCATGGTGAGACCATTTCAACGTTGCTCCATCACTGAAAGCTCTGTGGGGTTGGCTGAGTCTTTAGTGTCCTCATTCATCAAATGGAACTAATAATGCCTGCTCCAAATAGGATGTTTGGAGGATGAGATAAGAAACTATCTAAAGTGCTTTGCAAATTGCAAAGTCATGTTCTTCTGTGACAGGCTGTGAGCTCCTTGATTTGATGTGGTTCATCTCTGTTTCCCCAGTGCCAGGTACATTGAAAATGCTAGGCAAAGTTTTGTTGAACGAATGGGCCACTTAATAAAAGGATGACTAAATAAGTGAATGGATGGGGTAAGTCTGGAGCGCTAGGTTGCCTAAGCAGGAAATGATGAAGAGGCTGAGAATAGCTTTGCTGAGATGAGTTACGTACACATGTTTATTCCTTCCTTTTCCATGGAAAGTTCCTTGAAGTGGGGACTGTTCCTTAACTCTCCCCACCACTCTTAATTGAATGCCTTGTATACCCTTAGACACTATTAAAGAAACACTTGGGAGCTTGAGGTCAATTTGTCTACCATGTGACAGTTTTCCAATGATCTGAGGTAGGCATATACCATCAGCCCCATTTTACAGATGAAGAAACTGAGAGTCAGATGTTTAAGTGAACTGTCCAAGTTTGCGTGGCTGGCAAGGACCAATCCAGGACGAGAACCCATAGTTTCTCGCTCTATATCCAGTGTTTTTCTTCCCCCAGTGAGTTTGTCTCTTTGCCCCCTGGCCTCCCCAGTCAACTGTATCCAATATGAAATGGTGCATGCACACACCCAGATGTCCTGGGCCCTAGAGCAATGGCAGCCCCATGTTAACGAGTAGTAAAGAAGTTCAGGAAAGAAGATCCTTCTAATGGCTGCTGATGAATGTTTACAGATGGAGTCTTGCTTTTAACTGAATGAAATCTAATTTTAAAATGCACTCAATTATTTTTAAGCCCGGGGGGCATTTAGAAATGACCATTACTAAACACCAAAACTAGGAATGTTCCGTGACCTTAGGACTCTTCCTTCTTCACCAGTCATCTTTTTCAGGGCTTGATCTCACACGGGAGTGCCAAAGCACAAAATTTATAGAGTCCTCAGAGTTTTTGTGGGCGCAAATCACAGGACTTTATCAAACAGAAAGGGAAGCTTGCCTTGGAGGGTGAGAACATACTTTTCAGACATAGCGATGGGAATACAAACAGGCCAATTCAATTTCTTTTGGGGTCATGGTTTGTAGCTTTATTGAATGTGTGACATTCCTTTTTGAAAGTCCATGGAATGTTTGCACTTCAGAGAATAATTTCTACATCCCATTCGACACCAAGAAATGGGTAATTATTATATCACTTGGTGGTTATTTATCACAGTTCGAATGGAAATAAATTACTTCAAAGTGAAATCATGCTACATGGTTACCTGTCTGCCCTATTAATCTTTCATTTAATTTTCTTTATTTTAATGTGCATACCAATGTTTGGACCTGTCTCATCTGTCTCCCTCAAAAATGCCCTCCAATGGATTTAAATATGTTAAGAGAAATTAAATAAATGGGCTAAAGGAAGTCTCGGGATTTGGGGAACGGGGGCTTAGCTGAGAGCAGTAATTTATTTCTGAATTGGCCCTCTCACTTTCCCATGGAATAGGGTCACACTGGAAATCAAAAGTGGGTAAAACACATGGATATTCTGCAATAGACCAGCTACGTAGGGCCTGTGCCATGGTGACTACATTTTCTGGGTCCAGTACTATCAATGAGGCCTACTTTGGCTATTTTACCCAGTGATTTCATTTCACCCATTGAAATTCACAAATAAGGCTGCTTTTGACTCACTTTAAGAACATGAAATTAGTCTTCTCCAAGCCTTCCTCCTTCTGGCCTTCTCATGTAAACTAAAAGTCTAGATGAAAGGGCTTGTCTACTTCAATTTGATGAAAATGAATTGAAGGCCCACTGCATCCTAGATATTGGGGTATGGAGGTCCTTTCACTGTCCAGTGAGGGGGACTTCTCTCTTGCATTTCCCTCTCTCTACCTACCACACTGAGGAAAGGAGAGGTCTGCTGTATTAGGAATATTTCTAGATAAGACTTCTCGAAGCAGAAGCTGGTGCTTTGAAGGGTCTGAAGGTGAGAACAGCCCGACATGCGATGTGGGAAGAGATTTGTTGTTGTTCCCAAGTAGGAGAAAAAGTGAGAGGGTGAAGGAGCCAAGACATGACCCCCAGTATGAAAATATATAGCAAGACACTGGGACCCAACTTTACAACGAGTGGGGCCATTGGGAAAATGGATAAAGGGAGCAGCTCAAGGAAGAATGGAGACAGGGGTATAGGTTTGGGAGCATGAGGCAGGACCCAAACTAGGGACATGATAGAGAGGAATGGCCTCAATAGCTTAAGTTTAAGGAGAGCGCCAATAACTCAGTAATTAAGTAATATTTGAATGAAATATTTTTAAAATCACAATTAATGCCAAAAGTTCCATGATGAGCACATCATCAAAACTTAAAATGGTGACAAGATCAGCAACAGTGTTGTGTGGAGCCATATTGGAGCCTGAGGCAAAAAAAAAAAAAAAGAAAAAATCAGTAACACTGATCCTGCCTTTATTTAAATATTTCACATTTATTTAAGTGTGTTTGTAAGTAGTTTTATTGGGCCACAGTGATGCCCATTCAGGTGCATATTGTTTTTGGATGCCTTTGAACTACAAGACAGAGTCTGAATGGTTGCAATAGAGGTTGTATGAACCACAAAACCAAAAAGGTTTACATGAGGCCCTTTAAAGAAGAGGCGTGCCACCTCCTGGACTAGATGATCACTGGGCTCCCTTCTGGTTCCCATATTTGCAGATTATGTTTTTAGTTGATTTAATTAGTTGCTTAAAGTGTTTTTTCATGTTTATTTTTGAGAGAGACAGAGAGATACAGAGTATGAGTGGGGAGTGGGTTGGGTGGGGGGGCGGTGGGCAGAGAGCGAGGGAGACACAGAATCTGAAGCAGGCTCCAGGCTCTGATCCGTCAGCACAGAGCCTGACATGGGTCTCAAACTTATAAACCATGAGATCATGACCTGAGCTGAAGTCAGACAATTAGCTAACTGAGCCACCCAAATGCCCCAAATTAGGCACTTTTGATGCAAGATCGACTCTAGCCTTTGAGAGTATTTCATTTTATGTTTTTGAAGCCATTGCATGTTGTGTCACATTAGATAAACTTGAACAGAAGGCTCAGCTGTCACATGAGGTCTTGGGTGATAGTTTGGTACATTCAGTTCTGTCTCTGCTTCCCCTGTACTAGAATTGTGGGCTGCTTGAGGTATCCATGAGGGTTTCCTGAATTTACCTGGATTGATCACCAGTGGTTATCAGCCTGGGTAAGCACTTTCCTGCTAGGAGGCATCTGGAAACATGTTAGGTGGTTTTGGTGGCTACAAGGACTTTAACTCTCTACTGGAAAAGTGGGCAGGGATCAGGGATGCTGAATAACTGGCAATATGCAGAACGGTTCCATCCAGTCGAAAATTATCCCTCCCCAAATGGCAGTGGAATGGCTAAAAAATACTGAGCAACTCTTTTTTTTCCTGCGGGTAACCCCTGTCCTTTACCTTTATCTATTGCCAAGTTTTGCATCCTTTTCCTGAGGATACCGCAAAATTCTAATTTTGCATAATGATGTACCACTTTAATGGAAACGCTGGCTTCAGGAAGTATGAAAATGACTGGTTGAAAGGCTTTGAATGATACTTACCAGGCTTTTCAGTTCTATTTTTATTGAGTTGTATGTATTCTGATTCATTAAATTCATTAAAGGGGGGAAAAAGCCTATAGAAGTATGGGCAGCTTTCTATTTCCTATCATTATTCATGAATCACAGAATTGTCTTGTTCCAGGAAAAAAAAAAGTCCTTTTGGTAAATTGACATCTCCCATTTTTCTGGAAAAATCTTCTTAAAGAATGTGTTCCTCTTACGATATTTCTGTAAAAATAGGAGTTTACCATCTCTGGATTAGAAATTGTGCGGCCAAGAGACACCATCTCATCTGAGGTGGTCCCAGGACTTTGGGGAAGGCAACAGATTGGTTCCTGGTACCTGCACCTGGAAGCCAGTGTCACCCTCCAGCTGCTAACCCTCTAGGGAGTCAAGTGCTTTCTGGGGTCCAACTTGATCACACTCTCTTCTTCCATCTTTATCTTTTCTTTCCTCTTTCTATCAAACCACTCCTTCCTCAGTTGCATTAAAATCACCCAAGTGCATTCTGTGCCCCACTGTGGGACGCACACAGAGTTGTAGGTAAAAGCCTGGGCCTCAGAGCCTGATAACTGGGTCTGATCGCAGCCTTCGCCACTGACTAGCCGTGTAGCTTTGGGGAAGCCACCTAAACAATCTAAGCCTCAATATCCTCTTTTCTGAATTGGAGATTAAATAAGTCAGGACACGAAAAGCACTAGGAAAAGCATCTGCCAAATGTTAAGTGTGAAATGAAGATCTGCCGTTGCTGTCTGGAAGGGCCTGTGGTAGGCGTGATGGGGATGCAGGTCAGAGTGGAATGGACCTCCTGGGTCACATAGCCCGGGGCCTTCAAACGTTGCTGCAGATTCCTGGAGCATGTGGAGACCAACACTCAGCCACTGTGAAGTGCAGGGCTCATAGGCAGGGCTTTAGACCTCCAGCTGCCCTCTCATAAACCCACTGTGTTTACTCTTTGGTCTGCGATTCTCTTAAAAAAATATTTAATCCACTGATCTATGTATATTCACTATATTTACAGATATTCTCTATCTGTTGCACAAAAGGAAAGTGACTTGCCTCAGTCATATATCAAGTTAATGATAAGTTGTCAATATTTGTTAATGCTTAATGTGTGCCAGAAACTGTCCTGGGTCTCAAGTTCAAAACATTGTATAGGCACCTCCACGTTTTGGTCTGTTTTGTTTTGTTTTTTAAATCAAGCAGGCCCTCCTATTCACTATTCAGCTAATCCTACTTTTTTAAAAAAAATATTTATTTATTCATTCATTCATTTATTTATTTATTTTAAATATAATTTATTGTCAAATTGGCTTCCATACAACACCCAGTGCTCATCCCAACAGGTGCCCTCCTCAGTGCCCATCACCCACCCTCCCCACCCTCCCAGCCCCCATCAACCCTCAGTTTGTTCTCTGTATTTAAGAGTCTCTTATGGTTTGCCTCCCTCTGTCTCTTTTTGTAACTATTTTTTTCCCCTTCCCTTCCCATGGTCTTCTGTTAAGCTTCTCAAGATCCACATATGAGTGAAAACATATGGTATCTGTCTTTCTCAGCTAATCCCACCTTAAGGCCCTCCTGGCAGTACCGTTTTTGTCTCACTCTCTGGTCTGAGATGTTCACCTTATTTCATCCTGAATGCCTCTTCCCATACTGATTGGATCCCCAGTAGCTACTGGCCTGTTGACGGATTTTCCTGTCTGCAGCCTCACACAGAGCCAATCCTTGCTATTATTTTCCCTGTTCTGATCTCTCATTTCCATCCTCCACCTAAGTCGTTTCTGCCTCTTTGATGTTATTGCTTTTCATACCACAGACAAAGACCTTACTCCGCTCTTTTGGCTCCCAGAGACCCTTAACCTTAAGGTCAGAGCCCACACTAAATATGTTCATTCACTCAGTAAATATTTATTGTGCACCTAGTTTGTGCCAGACATGTGCAAAGTATGGAGGATATAATAGTGAATCAAACACGGCAAAATCCCTGCCTTTACTGGAGCTTATATCTTTGTGGGTGGTGACATTCAATAATCAAAATAAATTGGTAAAACATATAGTATGACAGATGGCTATAAATGTTATAGAGATGGAAACAGTTTGGTAGATCCTCAAAAAGTTAAACATAGAATTGCCATATGATCCAGCAATTTCAATCCTAGGTATATACCCAAAAGAATTGAAAGCTGAGATTCAAATAGATACTTGTACACACATGTTTATAGCAGCATTATTCACAAGAGCCAAAAGGCTAAAATAACTCAAATGTCCTTTGGAAGATGAATGGATAAATACTACACACACACACACACACACACACACACACACACACGCACACACTGGAATATTATTCAGCCTTAAAAAGGAATGAAAATCTGACACATGCTACAGTATGGATGAACTCCAAGGATATTATATTAAATGAAATAAGCCATACACAAAAAGACAAACATCATATGATTCCCCTTATATGAGACATCTAGAATTGGCAAATTCATAGAGAAAGAAAGTAGAATAATGGTTGCCAGGGGTCAGGGGAGAGGAAATAGGGATTTATTGTTTCATGGGTACAGAGTTTCTGTTTGGGATCATAAAAAAAGTTCTAGAAGTGGATAGCAGTAAGGATTTCCCAACATTGTGAATGCACTTAATATCCCTGACTTGTATATTTTATTTTATTTTATTTTATTTTATTTTATTTTATTTTATTTATTTTATTTTATTTTATTTTATTTATTTTATTTATTTTATTTTATTTATTTTATTTTATTTATTTATTTTATTTATTTTATTTTATTTATTTAATTTAATTTAATTTATTTTATTTTTATTTTTATTTTAGAGAGAGAGAGTGTGAGGTGGGGAGAGGGGCAGAGGGAGAGAGGGAGAGAGAGAGAGAATCCCAAGCAGGCTCTATGCTTATTGTGGAGTCTGACATGGAGCTTGATCCCACAACCCTGAGATCATGACCTGAGCTGAAATCAAGAGTCAGACGCTTAACCCACTGAGCCACCCAGGTGCTCCAGATGCTTAAGAAAAGATTAAAATAGTAAATTCTATGTTAAATACCTTTTACCACAAGGAATGTAAAAAAAAAAAAAGAAAAGAAAAAAAAACTACAGAGAAAAACAAAGCTTGAAAGGGAGATGGGTGTGGGGGGGTTAATTTTAGAAAGGAAGGAATTGCTGAGGTGATGGCACTTTCATACTGGAAGAAGCGAGCCCTGCAGCTCTCCAGGAGAAGTGTGTCCCAAGGAAAGGGACCCCGTGTGAAGGGACAGCATGGTAAGACTGACCAGTCTGATCCGGGTGTGAACCTAGGTGTGGGTTCCAATTCCACACTTATTTTCTGCATGACCTTGCACCCAACAGACCTCGTTTTTTTGTGCCTCAAGTTTCTGGGTTTTGTGATGGGGATCATAAAACCTATCTTAATTGGTATTATGAGGACCCAGTGAAATAATGCACAAGAGATTACTCAGCACGAGGGCCGGGTGCCAAGCTGATCCTCAGCCCTGGTGTGAGCCCAACCATCCCTGGGTTTATGGCCAATATCTGCTCTGATATGTTTGGCGCTGTTCTGCATGGGTTGTTAAGTATTTTGCCATCACCCCTGCCCGGCCTATAGTAAGTGCCAAATAAATGTTAATTTTTTCCTGGCTCCTTGATCTTGAATGGGCAGTGTTAAAAAATGTGAAAACACTGCACATGATACTTGGCACATTGATGGTAATCAATAACTGTTAGCTTTCTCCATTCAACCATTGGTCGTTCTTTCATTTATCAGAAATAAATAAGACAGTCCCTTCTCTGGGGATGTGCGTTCTCTTACTGCCAGACAGTCTAGCCAAACATGCAGGTGTGGGTTTAGACCATCCCCGGAGACCCGGGAGGGAGAAGGTGTGGTCACAAGTGCCTGGAAAGGTCTCTCAGAGGACCAGAACTCCAGCTATGCCTCTCAGGCGGGCTGGGATGGGGATAAGTGGTCAGGGAAGGAAGGAGACACCAGCTTTCTGGGAGGGGGGGCTCTGCTTTGTGGCCGGATAGAGGGGGGCACGGCTGTGGGCAAGTATTGCTCCAGTGGAATTTCGCCAGCCTTGTTGATGTTGTTCTAGCACCTTGTGAAATACCCATTTCTGAGGGCCCTGAGCCGGAGTTGTGCTGTGTCTCTCTCATTTACTCCTCCATAGTCTCTCTTCTCCCTTCTTGACCCTGCTCTGTGGCTTGGGGGTCGACCTGGGTGGACCACATCACACAGCAACCTTGCCCTCTGTGTTAGTTTGCTTGGGCCTCCATAACAAAGCACCACAGAGTGGGTGACTTACCAGCAGCAAGGTATTTTCTTACAGCTCTGGAGGCTGAAAGTCCAAGATCAAAATGTGACAGGATTGGTTTCTCCAGGGGCCTCTGTCTCCTTGGCTTGTACATGGGTGTCTTCTCTGTGTCTTCATGCAGCCTTCCTTCTGTACATGTCCATGTCCAGATTTCCTCTTTTTATAAAGACAACAGTCATTGTGGATCAAGATCCACCCTAATGACCTCACTTTAATGTAATGATCGCTTTAAAGATCGTCTCCACTTTGGACACATTCTGAGGTTCTGGGGGTCAGAACTTCCATATGTGAATAGCAGGGGACACGATTCAGCCCCTAACACCTTCAAACTTTGCTTTGGTTTGGCCAATGGGGAGAATTAACCAGAGGTTGGAGGGTTGGAGGCTTGGAGGGGAGTGAGTGAGTGTGGGTATTTATTTCCCTGGCTGCTGTCCTGTGGTGTCACTAAGGACTGAACACCACAATCCTGTCAGGCAGCCCTCTCTGTATGCCTCCCCCTCCTCCAACCGTGTCCTCTCCAGGGTCCCATAACCACTCTCTCTCCTTGTTCCTTCAGAAGGAGGCGGAGGATGCTGCCCAGTAATTACTATCCCTGGTGATTATCCTTTACCCGCCCTACACCTTTGTAAGTAGGCCTTTTTATTAAACACTCCTCCAGTTGTCCAATTTGAGTGTGCCATCTGTTTCCCTCTGAGACTCTGCCTGTGGGGCAAAGGGGGAACACAGGGAGAGAAGATTTCACACTAGTGCTCACGCTGAACTCATGAGTGAAGGATGTGGCTTCTGTGTACTCTCTTAGACTTTGATTTCTTGGAGTTTTTTGTGGCATCCTCTACTGATTGCCCTCTCCACTTACCCCAGCAGTGGCATGAAGCAGTGGAAGGAGCAGAAGAGTCTGAATAGAAAAACTCCAGCCCGAGAGCCAGCTCCTTCCCACACCGTGGTATGAGAGCAGGCAGGTCCCTCTGATCCTTTCATTTCCTTAATTGTAAAGTATAATAAAAGCCTCAAACATTTTGTTGTGAGGGATTGACTAAATTGCATCAAATGAAAGAGCAAATGTTTAATAAATGTCTCATTTTCTTTCCTAAATGGAAAGAGTTCCTGGTGCAACTCTATTCTGGAAACGCCTGTGGGTATCCTAACTGAATGGAGGCAGCAAGGAAAGAGAGCCAGACTCAGGTGCGAGGGACAGGAAGGGTTCCATGTAGGCTTATGGTTGGGTGGCTTTCCGGTCATTTCTCTGTTCTCTGCCCTGCTTCCCCATGCCATCGTTGTTACTGGGGTGCCAACATTGGCCACCTCTTCAGCCTCATCTGGTGCCTTGCCCCCCCCCCCCCGCCACGTCCACCACACTGGCTTCTTGCAGTTTCTTTCACCTTCCATGCTCCTGTTTGCCTCGAGGTCTCTACCCTCATCTCCTTTTGTCTGGGAGACTCACCTCTCCCTCTACTTGGTGAACTCCTGCTTATCCTTGGGAACTCAATGTCAACAGTTTTTCCCCAGGAAAAGCCTCCCTGACACCCCCTCCTTCCCCACAAGGATTAGATCTCCTATTATATGTTTTCTAACCTCCTGAAACTTCTTTTTCATATAGTTAACAGAATTGTGATAATGGCTTGCCCTGTATTTCCCATTATGTGGAAGCTCCATTAGGGCAGAGGTTGTGTCTTTCTTGTAACAGTCATGATGTGTAAAGAGTAAATTGCCTGGGTGTCACTTCGGCTCCAGCCCTGGTCAACTGTGTGACCTTGGGCATGTTAATATCTGTACCTCAGCCTCCCCATTTGTAATATGGGGATGGGAATAGTAGCTACTTCGTAGGGTTATAGTGAATGTTAAATTTGTTAATAAATGTAAAACTTGCATTATAAGGCCTGGCACCCATATGTTAGCAATGCCTCTGAATTCTGAATTCTCAGTTGGCCCTTAATAAATATCTGTCAGATCAAAAAAGATTAAGAGTGGATTGTGGGACAAGACTAGCCACTTCAGTGTGGTCTCTATGGTATGAAACAGTCCCAGATTCCCATGACGAGGGAGGCTCCTTGGCAACACTTATTATGTTAGTGGACAGTGCCCTTGAGCATCCCAGAAGTGTAAGGGCATCTCGGCAGTAGGAAGGCTGGCAGTCATCCCTGGCTGGGTTGCTCGATTGATCAGAAGGAAAATGGCGCATTTAACTTATTTGTGATCTCAACCTTATGATACAAGGCAGCCTTGAAGAGAGGGCAGCAGAGATGTTGGGGCTGTTTGCCTTTAAGACCTAGGCAACTTGGGGAATGGGTGGAAACCACACATTCTTGTGATGTTCTGTGATTAGAAATCAGGAGACCTAGTTTTGGGGTATGTATCCTGATGGAAGTTGTCCAACCATCTCAATTTCCTCATACAGTAAGTGCGGACAGTAACACAGAATCACCGTCTTACTGATTACTTTTATCTAGTGTCTGGTGACTTTATCAGTAGATATGTAAATAAGTGTGTAAACACATATGCGTGCACACACACAAGCACAACATGTGCGCACACACACACATTCAAGCATTCTCATGCTACAGACAAAATAGTCATCACAAAGCACATGCATTAAATCTAGTCTTTATTAGGGAAGTCTTTAAGACTATTAGCTATGATCAATTGTCACCTCCTCTACAAACCATTATAGTAATCCTGATTATCTGGTTTCTTGGTTTGAGACAAATTAGAAATTGGCTGGTGGGGTGGACCAACAGGAGGCCATAGAAAAGAGAAAATACTGCCACAGGGACACCAACCACATAAAAGTGACATTCATTTTTTTAAACTTTATTTATTTATTTTGAGAGAGGGAGAGGACACATGTGCACATGCAAGTGGGAAGGGACAGAGAGAGAGGGAGAGATTGAGAATCCCAAGCAGGCTCCACGCTTTAACCCACGAACCGTAATGTGGGGCTTTAACCCATGAACTATAAGACCATGACCTGAGCCCAAACCAAGAGTTGGATGCTTTACCAATTAAGCCACCCAGGTGCCTTGAAGTGACATTAATTTTTTAATTCTTGTAGTTTCTGGTCATTTTCTTTAAAAGCCAACACTCTTCAAAATGTCTTCGATGGTATCATTGTGTTTTCAAGCAATAGCATTTTAAAACCCAAAGAACCTAAATGATGCTCTAGTCCAAAGCTCTTGTCTTCTGATAAGAAAGTTCAGGTCTGGGGTAATGAAGACACAAAGCTAACCCGAGGCAGAGCCACTCCTCTGTTCTTCCAGCTGTATTACTTTGCTTCTCATTTTATCGGTCAAACATACATAGTAAACACCATAAAATGCCCAGGTCTCTACTGGACCCAGAGCCTCTGACCTCCAGAGACTTATAGACTGTCAGGAATCTTTCCCCACAGGAATTTCACTGCTAAATTATTAATACCACTTTAGGCATTTTTAGATATGATAATCAGTACCTTCAGGCTCAACTTCTACTACTACTATAATGCTGAGGAAACAGAGATCTTCAGGATGTTTTTCTCGTGACCCAGACTCACAGCAATGTGTATTAAGGGTAGGATAGTTTAAAATACCAATCAGGAACACTTTGGTAAGTGCTTACTCTGTGCCCAACACTATTATGGGAATTTCAAGTGATAGGGAAAAGAAAACGACTGATACTATTCTCTAGAAGAATTTCTAGAAGAAATGGTGGGAGGAAGTTTCCAGGGCAAACGGACTGCTGAGAGAGCACAGTGTGAGAAATCTGCCCTGTCCTGAAACCTGGCTTTCCTGTGTCCTAGATACACAGGTCTGACCTCTATGTACTTTATCTGGAAAATGGGGGTAAGAGTAACACCTACTTCTTAAGGCGGTTGTGAGCATCAAAGAAAACAATGTCCATCAAGTGGACTTCGAATATTTTCTGGAGCATGGTAAACATTCAGTAAACACTGGCTTTCAAGTTTCAGGTTCTACAGTAGAGACTGAGGATACCCTAGGTGTCTGTTCAGAGGCACATCAAACATTTATTGAGCGCTGCTCCCTGCTAGGCTCTGTGCTGGGTGATGAGAATAAGGTGCTCAGTAAAACAGACAATGTCCTGAGACAGTTTACAGCCTAGAGCAGGGGTTGGCAAGCTCCAGCCCTAGGGCCGTGTTTTTTGTAAATAAAGTTCTATGGGCAGAATTGAAAAGTTGCAACAGAGCTCCCAGTGCCTTAAATAATTACTCTGTGGATCTTTGCAGGAAATGTCTGCCAACCCGTAGCCCAGAGATCTGCTATTCCACGTGTGGTTCCCTCCTGGACCATAGTATTACCATCAGCTGGGGGCAGTGATAGAAATGCAAAATCTCAGGCCCCACCTCCCCCGTTCTGAATCAGAATTTGCATTTTACATACAGCCCCTCATTGAGTTCTAACAAGGGTTAAGAACGGGTTGCTACCTTTCACCTCAGTTGAAAAAGCCTTGACTTAAAGGGCTAAGCAATTTTAACCAAGCCTTTCCGTTAGTGAGAGTCAGGGCTGGAGTTTGAAGTCTGGTCTACCAGACTGCCAGCCATTTGTTCTTCATCATCATATTGTTCTGCTTCCTGAAAGCGACGCAAAGGAGAGAGTAAGAGATTTCGCAGAGAAATCATACAGAGTTGGCTCAGTGCCTACATTAGTAAGGGTCCAATCAGGAAAACAAAACCCACTCAAAGAATGTAAAACAGAGGAAATTTAATTCAGAGTATTGGTTACACAGTGATGGAGGAGCTGGAAAGCCATCAGGAGATGGAAAGGCATTCTGCCTCTAGTAACAGTAGGAAGTTGCCACCACTCTCAGGCTGGAGAGACACGGTGAGGGGGTGATGTCCCTGGAGCCCAGCAGCCAGAGTCACCAGGGAGAGGCCGAGCCCCAGTGGGCTGGCTCTCCAGCTGGAGATCCAGCCACAGGAGGAGGGAGTAGTGTGCTTCTCCCTCTTCTCCCTCCCCCCCTCTGTTTCTCCTTCAGCTAGAAGCCGGCTGATGTAGGAGCCCAGAAGATGTGGCCTGCAGGGATCAAGATTCTGCAGTAGAGAGCAGAGCAGGTAAAGGGCAAGCAACGGACCTGAGAGCAAAAGGGCCAGGAGGGACCTGCTGATACCCTGTAATTTCCTCCCCTTGCCCCAGGAAAAGGCCCCAGGCACTATCATAAGGTCCCTTCTTCAGAGTTTCGGGTTGTATCTCTTTTCATGCCCCGTATTTCTGTCCTTAGATTGGTGTTCTTGTGCTTCGTGTCTAGTTTGTCTTTTCTTTTAATTTTAACCCCTTGGATGCACCCTTTATTTAAACTGTCATATTCCCAAATCCCCTAGCTCTGGTTTCTCAGCTTTCCTAGTTACATACTCAGCTGCCTTTGGGTCAGTTCATCATAACTGACCCCCACCCCCACCCCGCCACGCCCACAATTAGATTCAGTACTTTGGGCCTGAGTTGTCCGGGAGCTTGAACAGAAACTCTTGGATGGGGTCCTAAGTGATGATGGGGAGAGCTCCTCAGACAGAAAAGGGTGATCTGGCATTCCTAGTGAGGTAGGATGGCATAAAATGGGAGGCAGATAAATCTCAAGACCTAGGGGTGAGTTTATATGCCACCTTGTAGTATTCGGACTTTGTTCTGGGAGGGAGCCGTTGAAATATTTAAATAAGATTAGATACAATTGTATTTGTATTATGTAAACTTTACTCTGGTTGTTGCTTTCAAAGAAATCAAACTGGGAGTATAGAGTCTGGTTAGAAACCTGTTGCAGGAATCTAGGTGAGGGATGATGGTTGGTTGATCTGTGGAATGTCTGAGTGGAAGAGGAAGGCAGGGATTTGAGAGACTGCCAAATCTATCCTTCTCCCCTCTTCTCTTGCCGACAGAGGCCTGTTTTTGCTCAGGTGCTTACTCTTCATGTAGTCATTACTCTAGTATAGGACCCTCCCCAGATCAGGGAGTGACTCTTGATAAATTCAGTCGTGGCCACTGTCTTTCTTTTACCTGTGTTTTGATTTGGGGACATGTGATGCAATGCTGGCTGATAAAAGGCACTGCATGTCTGCGGGAGGCTGAGGGCAAAGCGTGGTTCCAGGAAGAGATTTCTTACTCTTAAAAAGAGATGGGCGAGGAGAAATTCATCTTTTTGCTTCTGATTGTGACTGAGGGAAGGAAACAGGTGTGGCAGCTCTCTTGGATCTGTGAGGGGTCAGTAGAAGGAGACAAGCCAGCCCTCTGGGGATGGAAACCGGTTGCCTTGGAAGTACCACTGAATCTCTTAATTACCCAACTCTGGAACTGTCTTACCTCTGGAAATCTGTGCTATGAAACAATAAACCACTTAAAGTTTAAGCTACTTTTAGTCACATTAAAAAAAAAAAATAACTCGAGGCCATAAAGTGTCTTAATAGATATGGAAAAAAAAATAGGAGGTCATAGGACTTGGTGGCTTGATTGGTTGTGGGTGGTCGGGAGAGAAATGTAAGATGAGTCATTAGTTTTGAGCTTGGGTCATTAGGTAGAAAATGGTACTCGTTACCAAGATGAAAACCCTAGGAGTTGGTTTTAGCAGAATGGTGTGAATAAGAATATGCATGTTTTGAAAAAAATGAAAGTTTGAGTGGTGTACATGATATGTAAGGGGATTATGATGAGCTGGGGCTGGAAGGGATCACTGTGGTCATATGTTATGTCCTTTAGTGATGCCACATGGATGGAGCTTGGGTTTGTTATTTACCATCTCTGTGACATTGAGTGTATTGCTTAGCTTTTCTGAGCTTCAGTTTCTTAATCACTAAAATAGAATGAATACTGCCTAACTCATAGGGTAATCATCGTAAGAATGAAATGCAATGTACAATCTCCCCTTCCACTTTTACATGAGTAACTCCAAAGGGGGGTCCCAAGGAATCTGTAGATCTCTATGGGAAGCAGACTGAAAGTTGCTAATACAGACAGGAAGCACTGGAGACAGTGGATGTGGAACGGGTGTCACAGAGTGTGAGATACTCAGGAGGAGCACCACGAAGGGAGCAGAAGTATAAATGTAACACTAAACCAACTTGTTCAACTAAGCTATTCACATATCTTACCTAGAGAACTCCTACTCATCCTTCAGAATATAGTTCAGTCTTGCCTCCTTCAGGAAGACTTCCTTGACTAGCCTCCAAGTGTCCTTTCTCTGTTCCCCCTCTCCAGAGAAATGGCCTTCTTGCTAGCCTGTCTGCCCTCCTGACTCTGAGCTGGGCTCAGTCGCCTAGTGACCAGCTGAGTACTTTGCACTTGTCTGAATTGCCCCTCTAAATGAGTGCTGGGAACACTGATTGAGGTGCCAGTCTCAGGGTTCGGAGGAAGGAACTGGTGCCTAAGGGCAGAAGGTAGGACTGGTTGCCCACCCTAAGAAAGTTGTAGTTTGGGTTAAGGGCAGGCGAAATAGAGATGGCGTGGATTTGAACCCAACTCCTGAAGACCGAATTTAAACCTCAAGGTTCAGGAGCCTAATGGTGAGCAAAAAAGAACAGGCCTTGATAGGACTAGAAGAGAGAAATAAGATGCAAGCCGTTACGTCATGTGTCCCACATCCCCCGGTCAGTAGTGGCAACAGTGGACCCCAAGCCAGGTCTCTGACTCTGCAGCATGCAACCCCTCCCGCCCCCTCCCATCCCCCTCTCTCCAACGGCCCTCCAGAATGGGCACGCACCTCCCTCTCCAAAAAGACTTGTTGATTACGTGATTGAAGGAAACCATTTCATCTTGATTCTCTTTCTAGATTTCAGCCGCTTGTTTAAATGGTGTTCTCCTGACCCTGCTTGGCATTTCCATCACGCAGCATCAGTAGGCTGCATGTTGTTACACATCAGCACAGGCACCTCCTTGCCTCCTGTGCGCCCCCCACGCTGGTTCTTGGTGTCCAAGATCAAAGAGAAATATTGTTCTGACCACAGATGAAGAAACAAGGCTGGCTGCCTTTGATGTCAGGCAGAGGCACTGAGATCTGTGCCCCCGACTTGCTTTTACTGCCGATGTAATTTGCAGCTGTGATGCGGAGTCTAGGTAATTGTTTTTCCAACCCAAACGCCACTAGTATTTTTTATTTAAGCGGAAATTTTCAGTTGGCTAAATAAACAGTTCCTGTCTGCCCCCAGTGGATGGTGGCCCTGAAACACAGGGGTGCTGGTGGTTTTCAGAAAACAGAGGCCAGGTGATCAGGAAGGCCTAACAAGAGGCCATTATGTAGAGTGCACCCTTCTTTAACTTTGTCTTTTATGGGAATAGTGTAATTTCAGTTTCATAAATACTAAGAGGTTTACCGCTGGGCACTGGGGCTTTCCATCTCATTCACCTCGGAAATTAAGGCCATTGCCTTCCCTGCAATGTTTCTCTTTGTCTATAATGTCACTTTAGCTGCCTTTAGGAACCAAGCCAGGATGTAAAGGATTCAGACCATTTTATTTTTTTACAAGGTCAGATTGCTCATGATTCCTAATAGAGAACATTGAAAACCTTTTTATTGAAGGGCGGTCCTTCTCCTAATGTATCTCCTCTTCCAGAAACAGTTGCAGTCAAAGACATTAAAACCTTAATCTTGGTTCAAGATAATAGTAGCGGTAGCGGTAATAATAAGGGCAGAAAAATGCCACGTTCTCATAAACATGTAATAGGCACAGTCCTGGGCGCTGCACTGCACCTACCATATTCTGTTAACCCTTTTGCAGTGACTCTGCTAGGCAGCTACTTTAGCTCTATTTTGCAAAAGAGGATGCTAAGACTCAGATATTAAATGCCTCCTCCCTAAAATTACATAGCAAGGGTGAGGCAAAGCTGGGATTGGAGCCATCATGTCTCTGCTATGCTTCAGGACTGTGTTTTTCCTAGGATGTGGTATGAATTTTCACAAGTCCATACATTACAATCAGGTCAAAAGCAATGACATATGTGATAGGTAGTGGAGCAGGGGGCCCATGCCCTAGTATGTTGAGCTGTAGTTTATGAAGTACTTGAATGCCAGGTTATCCTGTGCCTCTTTCCTCTGCCTAGAGTGTCCTTTCCACTCTGCCGCCCTTTCTGTCCTGCCCCGGGTTCCTTCTCAGGGAGCATTTCCTAACCGTATAAACAGCTATTCCTGTGCACTGTTGTAGCTACTTTTGCTGACTTCTGTCGTGGCCCTATCACACTGTCACCTCCACCAGGTGGTAAGGTCCTTGAGGGCGGAGATAGTGTCTTATCTGATACCATATCCCAGTGCCTGGCACCACGCTTGCTGAATGAATGGTGTTCAAGAAACATTTATTGGATGGATGGATGGATGGATGGATGGATGGATGGATGGATGGGTGCTTAGAGTGAATAAATACACAAATAGCTAAACAACCTACTTTCTCACCACTAAGATAGTTAGTATCATTTCCCATCACATCTAGTAAGAATATAGAATCACACTTATTTCTTAGAATGGGAATCTCTGGCTTTCCTATTGTCCCCTAGGATAGGGTCAAGAGGGTGCTCCACATTCCTCCCTGATGGCTATTTCCAAAGGGTTCTGTTAAAGAAGCTATGAATAGTGCCTCCAAACGACTTCATTCATTCAAGTTCATTTGAAGATGAGTTTTTATAGGTGGGTGAATGCTCGTGACATCTAGCACATGGCAGATGCTGAGTAAATGCAGATCCTTCTTTGCCACTTGGATTTCTCTCAGCAAAATGCCCCACTCCTGTGTCTCATTTTTTCAATATCTTTCAAAATATTCTCCATAAAATTATTAAGGCAAAGCTCTTGTTCAAACAATACCTTAATCTTCTAAGGTTAGAGAAAAGAGCTCTAAAATAAGAACCTCGACTTGGGGAGAGATTGGAATCTTCAATTTTGACTCCTGAGCCATGTGTTTTCTATTTTAAACTCTGGCTTAAGTGTGGGAAGAACCCTGCCTTTTCTCTTGATCTCCTTTGCATAGTAATGCCAGGCTGACATTTACAAAAAGAACTTTACTACTCATGGTGGGAGAACAATGGGGGAAACGGTTGATAGAAACAGAGTAAAATAGTCACATGTTTGCCTTTCCCAGTAGAACGTGAGTTCCAAGAAGGCAGGAACAATACTTAATTCATTTTTATTTTCTAGCTCCTCACCTGGAACACAGTGGGTGTCCAATAAATATTTGAATGAATGAATAGATGAATGTAGAAAGGAATGAATAAGCCAAACATTGAAGAGCTGGACCGGACCTTCATATTCACGGATGTTGTTACTTGGGCCTTGACACGTTGTGCTAATTTCTTTTTCTTCCCTTCTCCCATAATCTCTCCCTTTTTCCATCTCAGCCTCTTGTTTCCAAGGGGTGAATGCCATTCTACTTCCTGCCAGTGCAAACTTGCTGTCCTGCCATGGGTTGAAATCCTACTGTCAGGTCCACTGACCCTGACGCCCCTCACACTGAGTTTCCTGTCTGGGGAGCATGATTACTTCACCGCTGATTCATCTGGCAGATGTGATTGGCATTCATTGAGCCCCAACATCAGATCAAGCTCCTCCTAGTCGTAAGTTCTTCCCATCTTTGGAACTTCCTTTAAAAGGCTTATGTCAGAGTGACCTAACTGGCATATAATGAGAATTGATATGCAGGCAAAAATAGAACACTAATCTTTTACTTCTAGTTTCTGATTAATTGATTCATGGTAAGTTTTCCCTCTTGAAATGTTACTCCTTTAAGTGTTGGTTGTCTTTACAAATGCATACCTGGAGAATAAGAAGGCTCAGAACATAGTTACTGAGTTCCCATTACAGATCTGGGGAAACAATAGTAGCAACTACATACTGATACCTTCTACCTAATAAGCACCTTACATACACCACGATAGTTAATTCTCATCTCAGACGTGCCATACATGTATTATGTATGGCTGCTTCCATTGTATGTTTGAGGAATGGGGGAGTTGGAAAAGTTACACCTTTTGCCCAAGGCCACTTGGCCAGAAGGTGACTGAGCTAGAATTTGAATCGGTGATTGTCTGATTCCAAAGCTCATGCTCTTTGCGCCCTAGCTAACAGCCACTCCACAAGGACCTCACGGTGTTTCTTGGTGGTATCTGTTGGGAGGCACTATGGGAGAGCTAGGTGCCAAGTGCTGTTGAAGCACCAAGTACAAAGGAGCAGAAGAGCACGTCGTTTCTAAAGGAGAAGACATTTTACCAAGCTTTGAAAAGAATAAATAGGGATCTGCTGGCCAGAGAACAAAGGGGAGAGAGTTCCCAACAGAAGGAACAGCAGGGGCAAAAGCACAGAGGCTTGGGAATACATGCCATATTCAGAAGCAGTGAGGAGTTGCATGTGGCAAGGGAGTATGATGTCGGATGGCTGAGGCCGCCAAGGTAGACGTGGGGGACAGTGGCCAGAGGGAGAACTAGAGAGATAGATTAGAGCCTTAAAAGCTAACACCTTTAATCTATGGTTAATGAGATGCCATAAAAGACTTCCAAACGTCAGATCCAGTGGCTAGAAAATGTCCTTCTCCCCAGGGTCTGATACTAATAGTGGAACTACACACATAGTGACAGATGGACATGAGCAAGGGAAGGAGCTGGGGAAATTTCTCAGCAGTGTGCTTTAAATCACCCAGCCACCTCTCTAGGTAGGAGATTTCAAACCAAGAAATGGCCTTTAAACAAATCTGTCTCTGTCTGTCTGTCTCTGTCTCTCTCTATACATATACATATACATATACATATACATATACATATACGCATGCACACATACATATACATATATGCATGCACACACACACACACACACACATACACACACATGTATATATGTCATGAGAAACTTCATTTTAAAGGTGTTGAGCTGGAGCTTTGATTCTGGGCAAGGGCATTATCCAGGGAGGCCGGCCCACAGCATTCAGGCACTCTGCTAATGATTTTGTTTTCCAGACCCCCCTGTTTGAAATGGAATATAATGAGAGTGATGATTCTGCCCCATGCAGGGCGGTCTTGGAAAATAATGCCTCATCATCATCTAATTAACATTAAACATTTAAATACTTCAGTGGGAATATGTAACAGCACCCCAACAGGAAAAGTGCAAGAGGGTTTGAGCCTTTAGGAGAAAATCGTTTCATTTTGCTGGGAGATTTGAGCACTTTTAAAGGAGACTGATTGTATTTAAAATATGAAGTTTTACACAGTGTTTCGAATCAAGAGAAATAAAAATATCAAGACTACCATTGGATCTTGTGTTTACACAGAGGGCAGTAGCTTCGTGGTATTTGCCTTATTTTTTTGAGAAGGAACCTCTAACTCAGAGATTCTAGAAGAGATCACACAAGGGAGCTGGATATAAAGCCCATTCCTCCGTCTTTCTTTTCTGTATTGGGGCATGCTGCTTCTGAATAAGAGGCAATTCTGTAAGCTAACGTCCTCTATAAAAAAGGCTTCTTTTTTTTCCTCCTGATCAAATACCATTCTTTTATTTCGCTGGCCCTCGTTAAATGCCTAATATAAAATCCCAAGTGTATTCGACCCATCTGCTTTCAAAGGCAATCTCAGTCCTGTAACAAAATGCACCTATGCTGTTAACCCCACTGGTGTGATGCTGGCCTTTATATGTACGTGATTTTTCAAACATGTTTTCCCCAGCATAATCACTATCATTTATTCAACATTGCCAGTGGTAATCCCATGTCTATGCAACTTAAATATAGGTATTTATTTATTCTCTCTCTCTCTCTGACACAAGTATTTATTTCTCCATTTTATAGAGAAGATAACTGAGGCTCAGAGAGGCTGATTAGTCTTGTCCAGGGACCTGATGGCTCTTTAGTAACTGGTGAGCCTTGGGCTTGAACCCAGGTCTCTGATGAAGCGTAGGCTTTCCCACTGTAACATACTACCCACAGGTGCTCAGATGGGGTGTGGTTCCAGTTCTCAGTTTGTTTAGAGATTAGAGTTACATAGCTCTTGTTGTAGCTGGATGTGCAATGTTTCTTTATACCTGGACATGTTTCGTCAGTGATTCACCTTTTCAAACAGGATTGTTGGGGCGCCTGGGTGGCGCAGTCGGTTAAGCGTCCGACTTCAGCCAGGTCACGATCTCGCGGTCCGTGAGTTCGAGCCCCGCGTCAGGCTCTGGGCTGATGGCCTGGAGCCTGTTTCCAATTCTGTGTCTCCCTCTCTCTCTCTGCCCCTCCCCCGTTCATGCTCTGTCTCTCTCTGTCCCAAAAATAAATAAAAAACGTTGAAAAAAAAAATTTAAAAAAAAAAAAAACAACCAGGATTGTTTATGAACAACCCCAGGGTGATCTCCTTCCCTTCTTGTTGCAAAAAGGAAGACAGAGCCACAGAAAGGAGACAAAGTCAGAGAAAGTCAAAGGAAGTCAGCCCTAAACTTCTCCACCCTGATTATAAAGCAGAGACACTAACAAGGACAGCAATGACACTAGCTAACCTTCACCACAACATATACTGAAGTTTGTCTTGTGCCAGGAGCATCTCCTATAATCTTCTCAACAATCCTATGAGGTACAAACAGTTATTCCCATTTTATGGATGGGGACATCGAGGCTGAAAAACTCAACACTTTTTTTTTTTTAAAAGCTATTTAAAGGCTTTAAATATGTAGTTTTTAAACAGGTGATTTGGAGGCCCTGCCTGTGGCCCCTAGATATCTCTGACCTCATTTTCTTCCCTGCTTCTCTTTGTCTGGCCAAAGCAAACTGTTTGCTGTTCCAGCAACACAGAGAGCAGGTAGCCTTCTCCAGGGCCTATATTTACTCTTCTCCCTCCCTGGAATGTTCTGCATGAACATACGTTCACTTGCTCCCTCACCCCATGCTGGTCTCCCCTCAAAGGTCTCCTCCTCAGGAGACCTTCCCTGAACCACTCCTGGTTACTCCATATTCCTTTCATATTGTTTAATTTTTTTTCTTCAGAGAAATTATCCCCATCTGTGATTGGATTCTCTCTTTGTCTATTTGTTCGTTGCTTGGCTCACTGTCTAGAGCATAAACACCGTAAGCGAGGATTTTGCCTATTTTATTTACTGATGCACCCCCAAAAGCCTAGAACAGTGCCTGGCATATAAATGCGCATTCACATATTTGTTGAATGAATGGTTTGCTAAGTGCACAACTATCATAGGTTGATTCCATTGTAAGAACTTTCACATAACTAAATTCACAAAATACAGACTCAAGTTTGCAACACGGATTCATCTATCCTTTCCGTTGGTCAGCACTTAATGAGTCTCCCCCGCACCCCACCACCATCCCGAGCTTCGTTAGGCATTGGCCATGAGAGGCAGCTCCTGGCCTTTCTTGTGCCAGGGCGCCATGGAGGAGAGGTGCCAGTACAAAGTGCTGGGGCCTAGAGGAGCACAGGGTGTCTGGGTGCCCCTGAGGAGGAAAAGCTACCCTACGCCTCCAAGGCCTCCTGTTGAATCAGTGATATCTATTGTGTGTCCTTTAGGGTGAGCTTGCTTATTCCATGATTAGCAAAAAGAAAAAGAAAGAAATGATCAGCTGATGTGGCTTGTTTTTCACCAGAAATTTCCCACACGCAGGGGCAGGTAGGGAAATACCTGTGAAGAAATGAGTGTACCTCTACTCTGAGAGCCCAGGAGAAGGAAGCAGGGTCTTGAGCTGTTTTATTGACACCCAAGAACACCACTTATGAGAAATCACAACGTAGAGCTTTCTTGAAGTGGGTTCATTTTCTCCTCTAAACCACTCGACTGGTTTTTGCCGGAGAAGAGCAAATTTCCAACCCCTTCAAAGCCAGTCTTCCCAGTCTGTAGACTAGCCAGAGCAGGAACAGTGATTGCCACTCCTTGGAACTTTCAGATGATGGATGTCCAGATGCTTCTGCTTTAGTTCATAAGGGCTGGAGATTTGGCCCCTGCTCAGCTCACCATTATGTCCTGCCTGTTCTATACAGATGCCTGGGCCCAGCAGTGCCCTCACTGAGCTGTGCTGTTTTCCCTCTCCACTTATCGGCCTGGGCCCCTGCCTCTGCCTGGAATGCCCTTCCTCTCTTCTTCCTTTGACTGTCTCCCCAACTCCATCCTCATCATCCTTGAAGGGTTCAGCTCAGGTGAAACCTCCTCTGGTAAGCTTTCCCTGACTGTTCCCCTCACACCCCTTTTCCCACCCCCATCCCCACTCTGGGTTCCCACAGCACCCTCAGAATACCGTTGACTTAGCCATGTTGATGCTATAATTTGTCTCTGTACTCACGTCTCCTCCCTCACTAGGCAGGAAGCTCTTTGAGGACAGGGATTTTGTTTATTTATGTCTTTTTTTTTTTTTTTTTTTTTTTTTTTTTTTTTTTTTTTTTTTTTTAGGTAGGCTCCACACACAACATGGAGACCAATGTCGGGCTTGAACTCACGGCCCTGGGATCAAGACCCGGGCTGAGATCAAGAGTTGGACACTTAACCAACTGAGCTACCTGGGCTCCCCTGTTTTGTTTTGTTTTGTTTTTAATTTTTTTGTTGTTGTTTTTAAATCAGTTTTCCTATAATCTTTCCCAAGGACCAGGTATTTAATGCTTATTAAATTAGGCCTTTGCAGACTGGCTAAAATCCTATAGACAGCCCTTTATTTTTTCATACTTATTATTAAGTAATGGTTTGGGGGTATAGTTAGATCAATGACTCACAAGGTTTAAAGGAAAACATCCCCCACAAGCCGTCTGGATTTGATATCAACATCCCATGTCGGAATGAAAAACCAGGGGAAAGGGACCCATGGCACCATGTGGCCTGGAGAAGGGGAGACCTGGACTTTGGTCTTGGCCCTGCCACTCTATTTCTGTGTGACTGTGGGTAAGTCATGGCCCTTCTCTGGACTTCTCTTTCCTCCTCTGAAAAAATGAGCACATGGACTGAGGATAGCCAGGATCCTTTGCAGATCTAAAATCCTAAAATTATATGATCCTTATCATGGATTACATACTTTTGCATGGGCTTAAAGTTTGCATTACCATTTCAGTGTCTTGTAGAGAAAGGTACACTCCTTTACTGCATCCCGAACTATTGGGCTAGGACATACAAACCTCTGACCTCAGCAGATAAACTTTGAAGTCCCCACCAGTTGTATTTCTCAAAAGATATTGCATTCAAATGGGGGGAGAAAAAAGTGATGGAGAGTTGTTCATTCATTGCTTCTAAGGCTCAAAAACTCAGAATATATTTATTCTTTACTGCATTTGTCTACATATTTTCTCATTTCATCTTATTGGCGCCCCTATGAAGGTATCAGGATGAGTAACTAAGTAGCCGCTGATGCCATTCAGAAAAAGGTTTCTTTCTCTAGTCTTCTCAGAGCATAGCAGGAGCATGATTCCTGGCCTGCACTGGTTGGAAGTACTATGCAACCAGTTCTATCTAATTGTGAGCTTCCAGAAGTCAAGTTTGTTAATTTCCGGCTGAGCATCTAAGCGCAGATACAAGACTGTCTTGGGTTTTTTCTTCCCTCTGCCAGGGTAGCCAGGAGTGTTCCAATCAGTAGATATTTCATTAGCTTAGATCCTGGGGTGAGGCAGATGTAGAGAAGAGACCCCAAATGAATGGGAAGAGAAGTATAGCATGAGCAAAAAAATCTCCAGTGGTTTCAGCCATTTACATTTTGGCGCTACTTGTTACTGCAACACAACTTAGTGTATCTTGACTGACACAGGCATTTGCCCATTTTTTCCATAAAGAAACTGAAACTCAGTCAAGTAGAAAAAATAGACCTTCTCAGGGTCATAAGAACATCATACATGCCCAAGCCTGGGATTTAAACTCGGGTCTTCATACTCCACAGTAGTGCTCTTTCCCTTGTACTGTTCTGCCGTGTGAGTTAGTGTTAGGTATTAAGCTTGATTTCATTTGAGCCAACTCTGTGGGTCCCAATTTTCATGATTCAACTTTGGAAGGTTAAGAGGGACAGTGACAAGACCACAGGCTTTGGAGGTAAGTAGATACGAACTTGAATCCTAGCTCTAGGACTTCAGCTTCATGTTCTTGGCGCATTGCTAGAATGTGGTCTCCTATGTCTACTGACTCAACCAGGGTTGCAAGGAGGAGGAATTCTTCATAGTAGGGAATACTTACGGCTAACAGTATATTAATCAAGCGTCACTGGCAATGTAGGTAGATGTTTTAGGGTGGGGTCTGCCTTCCCAGTATCCTCAAATCAGAGAGGCTCAGTAACTTGCCTGAGGTCATACAGGAAGTAGAAGAGTCTCAGTCCCAACCCAGACCTCTCTGATCCCTCCCAGGATGTCTCCCTGCCTCCAAGATGAAACCGGCTCTGCTAAAACCCTGCATCAGTAAGGAAGGAGAGGCACAGCCCGATTTTAATGATTGACTTAAACCTGGAAGGCCCTCCCATTTCTGTTCTTGTTTGCCTTGGAGCTTCAAGTTGATTTACTCTTTGAATATTCTTCTTCTTTCTGTTACTCTGGCATTAACATTGAGAACAGCAGGAATTGCCTTGGCAAGGTTACAGGATAAACTTGCTGCTTTTGGGACATCTGCATCCAGCAAGCCTTTATTTTCTCTCCCTTGGGCATAATCTTGGAAAAACACATCTGTTATTCCGGGTGCTTACCTTGCTGGGCTTGTTTTTCCTCCCTTGGATGGAGAAATATTCTGTCAAGATATGACGAAGAGTTTTCACACCCTCTGAAGCCACAGACCCTTTGTGTATTTAAAAGAAATAATAACTCAGAATCTTGATTGAGTCGTAAAGTTTTATTAAAAAGATGAGAGCACCACCTGTGTCCTAGAGTCCTTCAGTTCCAGGATGTCAAAGTCACTGGAGATGCTTTCGGGGTCTTTTCTAAGTCATGGAAGTGTGGGCAGTGGTTGGGGTTTAGGTGCACCTTAACAGGCTATATTTCTCAGATGCCTGCCCTTGGACACATCTCCCTCCCCTTTCCATTGGCTAAGCCACATTTATACATGGCTGCCTCCAACTTTGTCCTCTCCAGTGAACTTCCCAGTACCCAGGGAAGAGAAACAAAGACTAGGGTAAGAGCTAACGATTCATTTCTGCCCCATCGATTTATTCATTCATTCATTTTAAAACAATTATTGAGCACCTACTATATATCAGGCATAGTACTAAACACTGAGGAAACACTGGTAATCCAATCCCTTATCTCACTGAGATTATAAATAGTGGAGATTTGAAGAGTGCTAAGACAATTATAACATGGCGTGATTAATTAATAATTAGCTCATCATTCATCCAACAATATTGAGTGCTGATCACAAGCCAAGCACTGCTTTAATTTCCTGTGAATATGGCAGCGAGCAAAAGAGACAAACATCCCTGGCCTCATGAAGTTTACCTTTATATGATGTAGGCAGGGCAGATAATACAATAGGTAAGGATGTGATGTAGCATTAAGTGGTAACGATGAACATCATGAAGAAAAATATGGTGCAGTAGGTGGCGAGAGTGTGATGGAGAGTGTGTTTCAGCTCGGGCAGGCTGCCTCGGGCTCTATGAGGAGGTGATATTAAGGGTAAGCCTGAATTGATAGTAGGGCCATGAGACCAGAAGTGCAGTGTCCTATCAGGGCATCTTAGAGGGCGTCCTACCCATGTCGGCTTGTGACTTTGGTCAAGCCATTGACTTCTCTGAATTTTGTCTCTTTCTGGAGACCTTGACGAGATTTAATACCCTGCCTGGTCACCTCTTCTGATGGTGGAAATGAAAGGAGCGTCTGTTCCTGAACAAGCTATCTTGTTCTCCCTCCTGGGACCTGGGACTTATTCTCATCAGCCTCTTCCCCAGAAGGCCTAGACTCCTAACACCCTCACAGCTTCAGTGGTGCATAGATGAGGTCGCAGCATTGGCTTTGAATTCCACTTCCAAAAAGCAGGTCTCCTCACTTCCCTGAACCTGATTCCCTCATCTGTACAATGGGGATAATGAATAGAAACCTGTGTTTTCTTATTATTGTTGGGACTAAGTGAGCTTGTGCATTTCATACCAACAGGATTTTCCCTGCACAAAGCATGCCAGCACTGTGTTCACTACAACACTGTTACCATCATTATATTTATTAATATTAAAAATAACAGCAGCACATGTGGAAGCCTCAAGCATATGTCTGGCTTGTCGTTGATACTGATGAGTATTGTTCCTTCCTTTCTTTTCTTCTTTCCCATTCTATTTCCGGTGATGCTTCCCCCTTCCCCTCTGTTCTGTTTCATCCAGAGCCACTGTTGCAGAGAGCTGGCATCTTAGGTTAGGCTCAAGGGAAAGAACAAGGTAAGAGAACCCTTTAACCTCTTCTTGGGAACTTGCACTGCATGTCTACAGATTGCCAGGCTCTGCTCTAATCACCTTACGTGTATATTAACCTATTTGATCCTCCCATGGACACTACAAGGTATATATGTTGATTATCTTCACTTTTATAGTTAATGAAAACTGAGGTATAGTGATGCTAAGTAACTTCTCCAAGGTCAGTGAGCTAATTAGTCAAGGAGCTCTTCAGCCCCAGTCCCCAGAACAGAGAAAGATTTAAACACTCAGGCCAATAGTTTTCTAAGGCACTTAAGATAGAAAAGCAATAGAAGCCTTCTGCATGTTGTGTCTCTCCAAAGCCTGAATGTGGCAGATGAGGTGTGGTGGGAGCCTGAACCCTGGTATGAGGAGCACCCATGCTGGAAGGCATGTGGCAGAAGGGGTATCCCTGTCACTTGGGCTCTGCTTACCTTTCCTGGCCCTCCTCTCTCCTTCCCTGAGGATGGCACGTATGTCACAGATAGTTGTAAATTGCTGATCTCCAAGAAAGGTGCCACAGAAAGACAAAGTGAATCAAAGAGAAAAAAACGGAGTCTTCTGTGTTTGAACTCTCAGACCCTGGAGCATAGCGGTGCTTGGAGCCCAGTGCTGCTTGCTTCTGAACTCCAGGAACAATAAAATTGCCAACTCCCTACACCTGGCCCTCTGAGAACAGAGGCACTCCCTCGACACCAAGAGGCAGAATGTGGATTCCCAGGGACAGAAGCAGCAGGAGGGGGATTTGGTCCCCAGCCTTTGGAATCTGCTGATCTTTCCTTCCCCCTTTTCTTCTGGAAAAGAATCTGGCTTTGAGGAATAGCAGAAGTACTTAGTCATTTAGATTGCTGGCACTCCCATTGATCTTTAGGGAGCTAAGGTCAGAAGAACAATTACCCAGACTATAATCCTTCTGCACCTTTCTCTCCTCTAGAATTACATAAGATTGTCAATGCAGCTGTGTTCTCTTGGCCTTCCTTCCCCTCCTGCTATTTCTCTCCTCCTATCCGTTGCTGTCTATAGCTTCTTCATTCTCGTTATTTTCCCGACTTCTCCTTTTCCTTCTTTTTCCTCCTCGTCTAGGGAGTAATGAGCCCATTTGGTCAATTTCAGGGCCATTCCCTGGGTTGCTGAGGATCATCTGTCCACCAGGATGACGGCACTGTGCAGAGAAAATCTTGGGGGAATCAGACAAATGTGAATTCAAATCCTGGTTTTTGGCTTACTTGCTGTGTGATCTCGGACAAATCATTCAGCCTTAGTCTTCTCTCTAAATATGTTTTGGATCGACAAATGAGTGTGCTCCTGATTAGCCCATGGTAAGTGATTCACAGATGGTAATAATCATCATTGTTGCTATTTTTATCAGTACTATTATTTCCTGTAGAGAAAGGGTGTGTGTAAGGTGTGTAAGGTTGGTCCCCAGCCCTCCCAGATTTCAGCAACAATCATTGCTCCTCAATACTCTGTCTTCTCACAACCTGAGCCAATAACAGCAGAGTCTGATGGAATATTAAGAGCTCTGTCCTCAGAAAAGGGGTCTGGAAAAGTCAGATATGCAGTCACCCAGAGAAAAGGTAGCCCAGGAAGAAATCTCATGGCTCACCCGACCACGAACAGCCTCGGGTTGCATCTTCCCCATCTGACTTCTCCATATGTGTTCATTCTGACCACCTGAACTGCTGCCAAGTTCCTGGTTCCAGTTCCAGTTTCCTGCTGGGATGGGAGCCTAGCCTGGAACCCCTAGCGTGGTGAGATCTCAGGTCCCTGCCAGCTTTGAATTCCAGGGCTCAGGGATTCTTCTTCTTTGGCATGGAATACAGATGGTTCTACAAAAGCCTGGTGCTAGGGTAGTGTAGCTAGGAAAGGTCTGGAGTTTGGCCTCTGAGCTTCCCTAGTGCCACTGTGAGAAAAGGACTTCTGTCACTGCCTTCAGAGCCAGCAGCAATGCTGTCATTTGAAGGCACTGAGTAGGAGGGGAATAGGATTTATTCATGATTCTTGACACTGGGAGAAATACCCTGGTATTTCCGAAAGAATGCTAGATTTGGAATCAGAAGACTTGGGTCTGAGTCATGGCTGTCTGTCATTTACTAATTATAAAATCTTGGGCAAGTAATTTAACTTCTTGAGGGACATCCCCTACCATTCAATGACAGTAGTCCTTTAATGTGGATGCATCTACCACAGTGCTTAATAATGCTGGTCCCTTCCTTTATTAAAGCACTTTTATAGGTGTGGAGAATTTTTATCATGGATTTCTGCTCTGCTTGGAGAGACAAAGTGTTTACAGCAGATGCCAATTACATTATAAAAGGCAACATGGCTTTGAGGTCAAGTGCAAGGATTCCTATGTGAGACTGCCTAGGCTCACATATCCAATCTGCTTATCAGCTGTGACCTTGAGCACATTACCCTACCTCTGTGTGTCTATTTTCCTTTTTTTTTTTTTTTTTTTTTTGGTCTATAAAATAGGGCTTGTCATATTAGTACCTAACTCATAGAGTTGTTCTAAGGCTTCTGAGTGTTAATTGACATGAAGCTCTTCGAAGCATCACCCCCACAAAGAAGTCTTTGTCTCAGTATTAGCTACTATTATTATATACCAAACTCATACTAAGCCACCTTAAATGCCTACCCCATGGACAGCTCTTTTTTTTTCTTTCTGTCAGCACTGACCATGTTTGACTGGACTAGGGGTGGGCCCCTGATCTTAAGTGAAGCTGATCAGAGTCCCTTCCCTGTTAATTTGGAAATACAACCAAGTAATGATGAATGTGTGTGTGTGTGTGTGTGTGTGTGTGTGTGTGTGTGTGTGTGTGAGAGAGAGAGAGAGAGAGAGAATGAGAGAGAGAATGAGAGAAAGGGAGAGACAGGAGAAACAGGAAATTGTGACAAATATGCTCAAAAGGTTTAGGACAAACATCTTCCCCTTCTTCCCACCCAGGAACTAGGGAAACAGGAAGAGAAACACAAAGAGACAGAGAGAGGCAGTCAGAGATGGAGGGAGGAAGAGAAAGCACACACAGAATGAGGCACAGCTGGGAAGCTTTATAGGCCCCAGTTCTAGTGTCTTTTTCAATCCCGGCTGCATTTCTAACCTTGGAATCCAGAGGACACTTCTGTGTCTTTGTAACCAATCCATCTGAAACAGTCAGGATAAACTGATTTATGCTGCAGTAACAAACATCCCCAAGTTTCAGTGTTTTAATACTACAAGGGTTTTGCTTATTCTGTATGCTAACCCACATGTTCATTGGGGAGCTCTTTCTTACCATCATCAATCACAGATACAGTCTTTATCTTGACATGTTTCCATGTAAAGGTACATGTTTCCATCTAGGGAAGTAAATGTGGCCAATGTACACTGGCTCTAAAACTTCTTGCAAATAATACAGATTTCTTCCGCTCACAATTTCATTGGCCAAACAAGTCACATGACCCCACTCACTTTTAAAGGAGTGGAGAAATACAACTTTACCATGTGGTAATAAGGGCTACCCAGACTATTTCTGAAGATAGTCTGATAACTACCACACCCTCTATTCTTCTCAATCTACCTTTTTCTTAAAAAAGCAAATGAGCAAACTGTCCTAACTAATAGAAATGATAGGAAAAGAAATCCTCAGGTCCCTAGGTGGCGGGATGTTAAATTGTCTAGGATAAGCTGTCAGTGCTTTCAGACGCCAGAGAAGAAGCAAACCAAAGTAGGGGTAGAGTTATGGAAACTGGATGAAAGATGTGGTATTTGAGCTGGGTGGTGGAGAGTGGGAGTATTTACCTCGCACTTTCACGATTTCGTTTTTGAAACTTTAAAAATCACACATGATGTAGTGGACTCTCAGGTCATGCAAGCTGGAGCCTGCATCCCTGATCTTTAGGGACAGAGTAAGCTGATGAATGACAGGCACCTAGAATATTACGTGGCCCTGACTAGCTGTTGAGAAAATGTTATTTGTCTTCTCTTATCTCCTTACCCTATAATCTTCTCTTGTTAGTGGTGCTGTAGTTTTCTTCTTATTTTCCTCTAGGGAATCTAAACACTTTATACTGGCAGTATCATCAGGAGCCATGTGATTGAGGGGTTTGCCATTTTACTGGGAAGACTAGTTTAATTGTTGGCATAAAGTTCGTTGCCTTGGTGTTATAAGCCAACAGACTTGAGGCTCTGAGATACCATCTGTTTCTCAGAAACATTATTTTCCCTAGAATCTTCCCTGAGAATATCATTTCCACTTAACTTCAGAGATGCATTTTTTATGTATTAGTGGAAATCTTGGTATATTATTATTTTTTCCTTATTAATAATAAGCTATAAAACTAAACACAAAGAGATGTAGGTATAGAATAGTAGTGGAAACCTAGTGAGATAAAGTTATATTTCTAAGACATAGGTCTGAAAGTAGTTCTTTCCAAAGAGTCCCCAGCGACCACCCAGTTAAGTTCAGGTACAATTCAATAGCATCTCCCGTGATGTTTTGTGCTTCCTCACCTTTGCTATTGCCCATATCATTCCTTAATGTTGTACCCTTCCTTCTATTGCCAACAAATGAAACCAGGTAGACAGAAAAATATTTAAAATGTATCTGTTTAATAAATTAAATAAAATTGGGATTTATGCATTTGAGAAGTCCACAGTTATGGGAGAACTCAAAATTGGTTTGAACCTGTGACTGATTAATATCATGAAGACATCATCCCTCTGTGTCTTTGATCTATCTTTGATGGAGCCTCTTTCATCACCTTGAGGTCTCCAATACCTGACAATGTCAGCATGGGCTACATGCCTCCGGCCTCCCTTGGAGAGCAGAGTAACATTTCAATTCATTCAACTTCTGAACTAACTTCCAAGCGTCCTCTGATTGTACCTTTGTAAGTCAGTTACCCACTCTGGATTATTCTGGCTAGTGTAATGGGTTGCACTAAATGCCTTAAGCCTGGATTATGTGTACCCTCCTGAACAAGTCACAGAGAGAAGTTGCCTTAGGCTGGTCAGGTCCCTATCTCCATCCCAAACCATACCTGAACTTCCTTGGTTGAAATTCCCTGGTTGGAATTTTCAAGTATGTGAGAAAAAGCACAGGAAAGTATGTACTGGGACTGTAACCACCAATATAGCTATCACAGTCGACACTTAACTTATATACTGAACAAATATTTATGGAGGATCTACTGTTCTCCATGTATTCTACCAGATAACAGTCTTAGGCTTAAAGAAAGTCACATCTAGTAGGTGGGAAGGACAAATACAGGAGGACATTGTGAGCATCTCTTGAAGTGTTATGATAGAGATAAGCACAAGGTGCATGAGCCCAGAGAAGAGGAAAGGATACCCATTGAGATTGGAGGTGGGTGGGGTTAGTTAGGGGTTTTTAGCAGAGATGTTGCTGAGCTGAGTCTTGAGGGGAAAGTTAGATTTAATCTGGTGAGAATGTAGAAAGGTGAGAGAGGAAAGAGATATTCCAGACAGAAAGCATCACACTTGTGAAGACAGACCAGTGGTGATTTGAGTAATGCAAATGATGGAGCATGGCATAAGGTCAAGAGTATAGACTCTGACATTGAAATGCCTGGAATCACATGGCATTCTACCACTCTGTGACCATGTGATGGGTAACCTACTTGATCTCTCTGGACTTGAGTTTCTGTATAATGATAATAGTGACTACCTCATTAAGACTGTTGGGGAAGATTAAGTTAGTTATTATGTATAAAGGACTTGGATTATACTCCACCATCAGGCATTGTAAGAGAGTTGATGATTGTTATCCTGTCCAGGGCTGCATGCATGTATTGGCATGCCTACGTATCTGTATGGGAGAAACCAAATCTGGGAAGTGAATGGCAAACCTGGGGAAATTTGATGTTACATAGAATACAGTCTCGCTTTCCTTTTGGTTTTAACACTGGCAGAAATTCAAGGTCTAAGTACTATGAAGAATGTAATTGTTCTTTTCTAAATTGGCAGTCTGGACTGCTGAGTCATGGTTATTTTACATGATCATATCAGTGTTGTAATTTTATCATTACTATAATCACCACTGCTTAGCAATTTCCTCAGCTCAAAAAGTGAGTCAGGATAATGTGTGCTTAAATTTTTGTGCTTGGGAATCAGATCTATCTGATTTGACTCCTACCTTGTCATGTGCGAATGTGTTTTAATTCTTATAACCAACTCTGTGAGCTGGATCTTGTCACTCCCATTTCACACATAAGGCAACTGAGGTTTGGGGAAGTTAAGCAACCAGCCTACCATTATATAGACGGCAGCGTTGCACTCCAAGCTCAGGACTGTGGGAAGAAGGTTTGTTTGTTTTTTTTTGTTTGTTTGTCTCTTTTTTTTACTTCTGTGGTTTTTTCCTTTAATCTTTAAAATAGGATACTAATAGTAACTATATTCATATTAGTGTGACAATAAAATGAGACAGTGTTTGAACCAATCAGTATCATGACTGCCCAGAAACAAATCTTTGATGAATTAGTTCTGATAATGATGGTGACATTTGCCCTTCTCACCTTTTTATAAGGCCCAAATTAACTCATAGGTGTGAAAACAAATGTAGTGAGGGAAGGCCATTCCCTTGAGACAACCATAAAAATAATTTATGATGATTAATCTAGTTAAAATTGCAACCCTCCAGCACTCACTATGCTCATTCTGCCTTATTTTCCTCTAGTGAGCTCTTTATCATCTGATAGACTGTATTTTATTTACTTGCCTTTTTAGTGTTACATGTTTCCCTCTAGAATATCAGCTTCATGAGGGCAGGAATCATAGTCTGTTTTGTTCTTTGTTGTGTCCCCCATCTCTGGAACAGTGCTTACAAATAAAAAGTGCTCAATAGATATTTGTGGAGTGAATGAATTAACTAGCAACTTAATTCATCAAGTAACAATTAGGAAAAAAAAAAAAACATTTCAGGTCCCTTCCCATTCTGAGATCCTACAGTTCTGTGAGTTTCCACAAATTTCTCAATCATTTCTACTTTTGAAAGATAGGACAGTGAGAAGGAATCTGTCTCAGTTACTTTGCTGGAAAGGTCATAGGAGCATTGTGAATCTCAAGCCTTGTAGAACTGAGAGCATTATTCTCCATGGATTCCTTCTTTAGGCTCAGATATGACTACTTCCATGTTTGGTTGGCATCACCTGTGTGTCAGGCATTAACACCATGTCAAAGAGCAGTAGCACTGTGTTTTTCTCAGCACACACTCATGGGGGGAGGTCTCAGCCACCACTCTTGCTCACTCATCTATTACCAGGTCAGCTGTTGGGACTCCGCAATCTTCCTGCTTTCTCCTTTGATCTAGACAGAGTTCTGAGTCATTTCTTACATGGACTCCATTGTACTGTGTGTTTTCCCAGGATAACACAGGTCACATCAGAGATAACGCTTTCTTAATATGGATAAACAGCCACCCTCATTAAAAAAATGTTTTTTAAACATTTATTTTTTGAGAGAGAGAAAGAGAATGAGAATGAGAATGAGAATGAGAATGAGAATGAGAATGAGAATGAGAATGAGAATGAGAATGAGCTGGGGAAGGACAGAGAGAGAGGGAGACACAGAAACTGAAGCAGGCTCCAGGTTCTGAGCTGTCAGCACAGAGCCTGACATGGGGCTTGAACCCACAAGCCATGAGATCATGACCTGAGCCAAAGTTGGATACTTAACCGATTGAGCCACCTAGGCACCCCAAGCAGCCACCCTCATTTCTTAATGAATACCTTACACAAGAAGACTAAGTCTTTTATAAGCAAATGCAGTTTCTCTTCATTACTTCCTGTCCTACTGGACACTCCTCACTAAGCCTTTTGGGGGAGCTCTTGTTCTTGGTGTCCTTGGTGTTCTGTTCTACTCCCCCTTCACACATCTCATTGTACCCCTCGTATAGCAATTGTTTCCATGCCCTTAGCTGCAAATATCAACTTTATGCTGGTGAATTCTCCACCGTTCAGTCTCTATCTGGAGCTCCAGGCCCTGATTTCCATTGCAAGCTAGACATTTCCACTTGGCCATCTCACAGTCTCAACAAGTGTTGAGTGTTCAGGCCTGTGCCTGAAGCCTGCATTCTTATGTCCTTGAGGGGCAACACCATCCTTTTGGTTGCACAGGCCTGGGTGCCATTCGTGAGCTTTCTTTCCTTCCCACCTCTTCCCTACACCCTGGCCTCCAGTTTGTCTTCTAGAGATGTGGATTCAGCATCCTGATGATGCATAAATCCAGCCACTCCTCATTTGTGTATCCTAGTAACAGGCCCTTGTCATTTTTTTTAAGTTTCTTTATTTTGAGGGAGAGAGAACGTGTGTGTCTGTGCATGGGCATGAGTAAGTGGGAGAGGGCCAGAGAGAGAGGGAGAGAGAGAAACTCAAGCAAGGTTTGAGCTGTCAGCGCAGAGCCCGACTTGGGGCTTGCTCTCATGAACCATGAGATCATGACCTGAGCTAAAATCAACAGTAGGACGCTTACATGACTGAGTCCCCCAGGCACACCCAGCCCTCATCCTATCTTGAATACTTGCTTTTAAAACTCCATTGCTTCTAGTCTTTGCTTTCTCAAATACGTTCAGTTCACAGCAAGAGAGAGTGATTTTTCTAGAATACAGTTCTGACCATATCACTCTCCTGGATAAAACTATGGTGATTTCTGCAAGAGTGAGTCTAAGCTTCTTGATTTGGCCTTGACCTCACCAAGGGGTGTTCCCTGCCACGATCCTTAGTTCTCTCAACTACAAATTGCATAATCCCTCTCTCACAGAGTCATAGTGAGAATCCAACTAGTTAGTCCATGTAATACGTGTCGTATTTTCAGCAATGTCTGACACATAGTAGGTGCTCAATGAATGCCATTTCCTTCCTGCCTTTTTTGAGAAACAACATTTGGAATTGATCATAAACTTCAGTGGAGATTTCTCCCCTGTAAACTGAGCCTGAAACATTTCTACCTGCCTTTCCTCTCCGGGGACCCAAGCTGAACACTGCCCCCCCTCCCTCTGCATTCCATTTCTGTGATAACAGATCATCAAATAATTAGGGCAGCGAGCACTTGAAATTGTGTCAGCTCCCTGATGATTCAGTTCCTAAGCGCCTGGCCTAGTACTGAGCAAAGCATGTGCTTCTTCCGTGCCACTTCCCCAGGAACCCTGGGCCTCTGCCTGCGATGGCTGGAAGAAGGAAAAGGAAATTCCTGAGGTGTGGACTCTACAGGCAACCCCAGCAACCTGCCTTGCCTCCACAAGAGGCCTTTTAGGAGGGTATTTGTCAGTGAGGGGTCAAAGAGAAAAGCACCGTGTCAGAATCAAAGATGTGGGTGTCAGTCCTGGCTGCTGTGTATCTAGTATAAGTAACCTCACCTTTCTGAGCCTCAGTGTCCTCAGCTCTGAAATGAGGACAATGCTCCCTATCTCAGTGTGTTCTTGGAAAGATCCAATTAAATAATGAATGCATTACAGAAGAGATAATTTGAAAATGGAGACCCTAAATATTAAGTGTCCTATGCTGAAAGGCATGAAGGGGCACAGAGTGGTATTCTCAGAGCCGACTTGTTTTCCACTTCCTGTCTGGATGAACGAGATGAACTTGTTAATTATACTGCCTGAGTCTTAGTATCTTTATTTGTAAAGCAGGAATAATTACCCTCACACTTCATAGGATGGGTTATGTATGTGTTCCCGGTAAATCGTCAAGTACTAACAATCCTTACTATTGTTGTTATTCGTGCTGATAATGATGGATACAATCATTTATCTTTATTAAATCAGGACAGTGAGTCATAGTGTGCCTAGAGGACAGTGCCCCAGTTGGAGGCTATGGGCAAGTCAACCTCCACATCTGTTTCCTCAAATATGAAGTTAAGAGGGTGAGTTTGATGGGCACTTGGTATAGGACCTGGTGTACCGTAAGAGTGCAATAGATGGAAACAGTAAGCGCTCAATAAATACAGGTCAGATAAGTTAATGAGTGAATGAAAAAGGAAAATTATGGGATTATCTGAGTCTACATGCGATGAGGAAGTGCATTATGTATTGTGTAGTGAGGTGCATGTAAGGGAGTAGATTATATGGCAGGTGAGTCATATAACGTGCTCAGCTTTCTCCTGCCATCTCCTGCCAGAATCACCTTCTTCAGCATGTCCGTGTGTGTTCTTCTGATGCCTCAGGGACAGACTGCCCACATCAAGCCCTTCAGGGACAGGGCCAAGGCTAACTGTGAAGCCCAAGGAGACCATTGTCTTACGTGTCAAACTAAGCAGAGGTGACAGTAATAAACATATTGGATGTGCCTTTGTTTTACTTCATTCCCACTCATTCTCACACAGTACAGTTTGGAACAACACTGAACCCAAGAGTCAGAGATTTATAGGGGTTTAACCTGCAGTGTTCCTTTGAGGTTCTAGAATGTTCAGGAAATTTGTGCAGACATCTTTTGAAGCTTTCCTGTGTTCCAGAAAAATGGTGCATGCTTATGTCCCAGTTTTTCTTTTTCTTTTCCTTTTTTAAGTTTATTTTTGGGAGAGACAGAAACAGTGTGAGTGGGGGAGGGGCAGAGAGAGGGAGAGAGAGAGAATCCCAAGCAGGCTCAGCAACAGAGCCAGACACGGGGTTCCATCTCGTGAAACCCTGAGATCATGACCTGAGCTGAAACCAAGAGTCAGACTCTTAACCAACTGAGCCACCCAGGTGCCTCATCCCCTATTTTTCTAAACGTAGCCGAATTAAAGAAAGAAAACACTCCTGCGTGGAATTTGAAAGTTTAGAGAATCTTATTATTTCAGAATATTACAGACACAGGATACTCAGATGAGGTCTTGTACCACAACCTCCCACCCAATTTCTTCTACTTCACCTTGGGCAGGTGGCCTTCTAGCCTCTAGGTGCGTGCACGCTCCCAGAGATGAGACACTTGCTGTTTTCTCCAGCATCTCATCGGTGGGGCCAATACCAGCCTGCCCTGGATTTTAGCTCCTTGATGATAGTTCTGCCCTTTGGTATTCCAGTGGAAAATTTGTTTCTCTTCTAGGTGTTCCTACTTCCAATGTTTGAGAATCGTGGTCTTGACTTACCATTTTGTGCATACTAAGCCCGTCTTTAAATTCTTTTGCTGGATTATTGTTTGTGATAATAACCCACGCCATTTGTGGAGATAAAGCTTATGATAGGCAAGACTATGCCCTCCATGTTTTATTTATTTAGTTTTTAATCCTCACCAACAGCCCGTAAGCGTAAGACTCTTCTCACCCTAGTTTTACAGGTGAGATAGTTGAGGTTCAGCCCAGCTAGGAAATGGCATGGCCGGAATCTGGTTCTCAAGTGCAGGCTGCAGAGTGTGAACTCCTAATCCCTATTCCATAACACCCCTCCCCCCTTTTGTAATGTTACTAATAAAAATATAAATAGTACTATTATAGATACCAATTACTGGTGGGCTGCTAATTGCTGGACTCAGCTAGGGGTTTTGTATCCATTAGCTCTTATCCTCACAAGAACTAGGCAAGGAGATCTCATTGTTTACAGGAGAGGAGCCAGAGCTATCAGAAGCCGGTAATTACTTTGACCTCCCTCTATCGCTGTATCGGGGAAGCTGCTTCATTCACGCTTGCATCCCGTGTCAGATGAGCCCCTTAACTCTGGAAGACACTGTGCTAGGCACTGGGAGGTACAGTAACAGACAAGACCGAGTTCCTCTCCTGACAGCATTACATTGCCGTGGGAAAAAAAGGCATTAAACAACTAATTACACAATTGGTTATTTAGTTTACACTGTGATGTTAATCACTCAAATGAAGGATTAAAATTATATGCAGTGCTCTGGAGGAAAAGCGAAATGTGTAATGAGAGAGAAAGTAACAAGGAGATCCAAGATTGTGCGATGAGAAGGAATTAACTAGTCCGAGGGGGAACAGAGAGGAGGAGGAACTCTCCAGGCCGTGGGAACAGCATGGGCAAAGGCCCTGAGGTGGTGTTGGGATACACAGGGCCTGTACTGTGGGGCAAGGCAGGAGAGACAGGCCCAGGCCCTACAGAACCACGAGGACCCAATGGGAAGTTTGGCCTTTGAAATGGGGAATAGTTAATTTGGTTTTGAAAAGATCACTCTGGTTTTAGGAGTGAAAATGGATAGGTGAGAAATCTGTGATTACAATGCCTACTGGCATCTGATGAGCAGGACCCTCACCATGAGCTGGATTCTGTGCATCAGTTAATACAGCCAGTGATCCCTCCCAGAGCAGTAGAATAATCTAATGGTCACGAGTACCACCCAGAAGCTCAGATGCCTGAGTTTGAAGTCTGGCTGTACCTCTTATTAGTTATGCAACCTTGGTCAAGTTACTCAATCTCCCTATGCCTTAGTTTCCTTATTTGTAAAATAATATCTACTTCACACAGTTATTGTGAGATTATGTGAACGAGTATATGCAAAGCACATTGAACAGGGCCTGGCACATACCAAATGCTCTTTTGTAAATATTACTATTTTTTAATGGCCTCACACACTGTTGATTGAAAGCAGTCGTGATTAATTAAATTCATAAGATGGTTATAACACAACCCAACAAAAGCTCATGAGAGTTTTAAGTCTAACAAGTTAATCTATCTTCCCAACCCAAACTGGAGTTGTATGTGCTTCCTTTTCCTTCCCACAGCGTCTCCCTGTTATCTATTTATGGTTTGGGGGAACGGCCTTTTCTCCCCTACAAGAAGAGCACCCTCTTTGCTTGGGTTGCTTTTGGCCTCCTTCATCCTTTTCTCTATTCCATTGTATTTATGATTTAGCCCCAGAGAGGTCCCTCTTTTACCCCTTGAGGGGGACCCTGTGAAGTGCCACCCAGGTCCCCTTGCAGGGAGGGGTCTTTTGGGCCGGCTGCTAGGACTACAGTGGGCAGACAGCTCCTGCGTGTTGGGCCTTCTGGGATTGACTCAGCTGCAGAGAGCAGCCTTGTCCAAGGTCCGCCCCTCCCCAGGCAGCACCCACCCAGAGTCCCACATGGACAGCTCCGCATGGCCGCTCCAGCACTGGGAGTCCCCTCGGGGTTGGCCAGCACCTTCCTTAGGGTTAGACTGCAGCTTGGCGTCTCCCTCTGCTGACCCCTACTTCCTGTCCCTCCTCTATGGGTGTGGACCCCAAGAGCACCACCTGTCTGTCAGACATCCTGCACAGTATTGTGTCCCAGAGCTGGCCTCAGGGAGAGTCCACTAACTTGTGACTCAGCCCATCGTTTCTCAGAGCTGGAAGACGACCACGTTGCCCCCCCCCCCATCTCCTTTTGTGCCAACGCACCCTCTACAGTTTCCTGATAGCATGAATCAGAGTCTCTCATGAACTGGAGGTGTTTATTGCTTGTTTCCCCTTATCCCGGTTCCCTTTACTAAAATAGAAGCTTCTTGTCTGCCTTGAAGACACTCAAAAAATATCCAGTGAATGAATATCTTATAATGTAATGGTTATGTTCACTCAGCATCTGAGGCTCAACTGCCTGGATTCAAGTCCTGGCTTTGACACTCATCAGCCAGGGATCCTGCCTAAGTTTTTAAATGCTGGCATCTACCAGTGCTGGGCCTACAGCATGCAGAGCACAGTGTAAGTGCTCAACAAACCCTAGCAATCAAGAGTCAGTTCATTCAGGAGGCCTCAGTGAGGATTCAGTGAGATAATATACGCACATTGCTTAGGTAGCACAGTGCCCAGCTCGGAGCATGCACTCAATACATTTATCTGTTGGCATCAGTCACTGTCTTCGCTAAGTGACCAGAGAGCAAGAGTGTGGCCTCAGCCTCAGCCTCAGAGTCACCCGCAGTGCCAGGCACTGTGCTGAGCACACTGGAGGCACAAAATAAAGGCAGGGAAGTGGACGAACAATCCTCTCTGCCCTGACCTGTAGGGCGGACGGTGGTCTGCCTTTACTCTGAGAGCTCCACACTGCCTAGGCCAGTGCCAGCCACGCAGCAAACACTTCACACGTGCATTTCATAGAGGTGGTTTGAACGAGCTTTCTGTCCAGCCCAGTTGCTCAAATGCGGTCTCCATGGCGACTCTCAGTCCAGCAGTTTGAGGAAGGTGCTTCCAGATCTGGGGGCTGGCACACTGCAACCTCTAAGCACGTGCCATATTTCCTCTCATTTCTCAGACAGATTGTGGGTTGTGTGTTCATTAATTAAGATGAGAGTAATTGGTCCCAGAAAATAGTCTGCATATCAGCTTGCAAACTGTGTGCACAGCGAGGCCCCGTGGTTCTTTCTCTCCCATCTCATATCTCTATAGCCGGTTCCTTGGCTCCTGACTATTTCCCCAAATCCCCAGACCCTCATTTTACTGCAACAGTTGAAGAATAAAGGGAGGGTAGGATTTGAAACAGAATTTCCTTGGCTTATTGGAAGTCTATTCATGCCCAAAGAGGGGAGAAATAACAACCCCCCTCATATGTATGTAATACTTTATGATTTTTTAAAAAATGCTTTCATATATGCAATTTCATTTATTCCTCACTGCATCACTGGGAAGAAGGTTTTATTAAAGATGTTAAGAGCTCAGGCTACAGAGCTCAAATCTGTGTCTTCCTCTCAGTAGCTATGGAAATAAATGGCAACTTTCTTGGGCTTTTCATGGGTCACTTTCCCAATGTGAAATATAATAGCTTAGGACCTACTTTACAGGATTAAATTGTGGACTAAATGAGATAACGCAGTGAAAGCATAGCAGCCACGTAGCGAGCTCTTACGGTTTTTGTTATGAATATAGAACATACCCATTTTACAGATGGGAACTAGGGGCTCTGAGATGCCCAGTTACTTGGCTAAGATCTCTAGCTTGTAATAGCCTTGACAAAAGTCTAGACTTCACATTCTCTAGTTCCTATATGGACACTTAATAAAAGATACCATGGGCCAGGGGTGTGCTTTACATTGGACTTTATATTATGGTTCTTCTGGTCTATAGAGTGCCCTCAGAGTGGGGACCGTGTTATCTTTCTAATCTCCAGACAGTGTTGAGCACAAACCTATCATAGGGTAGTCCCTCACTTGGGACTTACTGCATGAATGAATGAACCAATCTGTTGATCAGTAAATCAGGATTATTAGCTCATAGGCTAAGAGCTTGGATTCTGGCCTTCCCTGACTTCTTAGGCCCATGCCTCATCAATCCCCACACGCACTTAGTTATTTCCTTTAGTGTACTTTCTTGAAATTTCTTGCAAATGGCTTACTCAAATTCTCATGTAGGTTCTTTGGGTCTGGCCATGGGAGAGTGAATATAATATGATTTCTACTCATCTTGGGGTTATAAGGGCTGGGAGACTTTCTCAAAGCAGAAAGCCACCTGGGTGCCCAGGCAGGCCCTCTGTCATATTTCCCACTTGGCCCAGCTTCAGGATTGGGATTCTCAGGGCCAAAGTGAGTATTTCCACCCTGCCTAAGGAGCAGAATCTGGGGACCTTGGTATATTTTTCCCACGTGTTAGCTTTGTGTCTTTGGATGTGGGTGAGTGGCAGAATAACATGACGAAAGATGGGTGTTTCAAGGGGGATCTGGAGTAGCTGTGTGGAACGTCTTTGAGGCTGGGAGACCAACCAAAGGCTGCCGGAATGCTGGAGGCAGAAGCCCTCGCTGAACCTTGTGTAGGAGCCTCCCATCTGAAAGTGACAGAGAGCCCAAGAAAAACCATGCAGTAGAGGAGAAAGCCCTGGAAAAGCATGAGCAAGACTTGAGTTCTGATCCTTACCTTATCATTGAGTAGGCCTGTGACCTTGGACAAGCACTGCAGCCATCTCAGATTCCTTTTCTTTTCTACGGGAGCAAGTTCTTCTTCCCTGGTTTATTTTGTTGTGTTGTAGCAAAGCTCAAGCAAGATGATGGCTGTGAGGGAGGTTTGGGAAAGACAACTTACACTACACGAGATGCACTTTTCGTGTTATTGTAGGGAAGTGAGGACCTATATATAGGGTATTTTAATATAGTGAGTTTTTCTCTGGATGAGACAGCTTCTTATTCTAACGAGAAAAATTGGTTCGAGCCCAAGGCTACTCATTAAATCAGCAAAAACGATTTTACTTTTGTTGGCCTCAGTTTCCTTACTGTGTGAAATGGAAGTTAGATTAAATGGTCTTTAAATTCCTACGAGGGGCATGCTAGGATACTAAGTCTGGTTAATTTATGGGTAGCAGATTAGGTACGTGGAAGAGATTTCTCTCCCCATTTTGGGGAAAGGAAATCACATTTACCGATTACTGACGGCTTTTTGTCAGGTACGTACATTCCCTAGCTCATTTAACTGTCACCCAGCCCTATGCGGCAGACTTTATTATCCTCATTGCACTAAGAAGAAACAGCTGCAGAGAAAAGTTCTGGGCAGGATTGTCCCCTGCCCCTTCGAGTTCATGTATTGAAGTTCTGACCTCGAGTGTACCTCAGGATGTGACCTTATTTGGGAACGGGGTCATTGCAGATGTAGTTCGTTAAGATGAGGTTATTGGGCTGGGCCCTATTCCCCTATGACTGGTAAGCTTACAAAAGGGGAAATTTGGAGACATGCACACAGAGACTGCCGTAGGAAGATGAAGGCAGAGGTGAGGGCAGTGCTTCTACTTGCCAAGGAGCGCAGAAGATTGCCTGCAAACCACCAGAAGCAAGGGGACAAACCCAGAACAGATTCACCTTCATAGCCCGCCAGAGGAACCAGCCTTCCAACACCTTGACTGGGGGCTTGGAGCCTCTAAAACTGTGAGATGATAAATGATGTGTTTAAGCCACCTAGTTTTGTCACGCACCCCTAGGACACTAACACAGAGAGGCTAAGCAGCTTGCATAAAGTTGCAAAGCTAGTGCTCAAATTCAGGTCTGCTGCATTCCAAAACCCGCAGACTTGTCACCGCACACACCCTCCATACCCTGGAATGCCATCCCCCTGCATGTGAAGGAATGGGGCCAGTGGAGATGTTCTGGAGTTCATTTCAGACCCTGAGCATCCCCTTTGCACAGACACTACTGGTCCTCTGACTCGCCCAAGGAATGGGATGGAGTTGCCGAGGATCAAGGGCCCTTTCCTCCTCTTCCTTCTTGCTGGCAGCGCTACAGGAAGCAACAGGGAGGCAGACAGCCCCTGGCTTGGCTGGCTTCCCCAAACAGTGGCCTCCGCGGTTAGAATGGGGCATCCCCCTGCCGAGGAACCAGATGCCCCACATAAGAATGTGATGTCATAGTAGGAGGGGGTGCTGAGCAAAGGTAGTCAGGGAGAAGCTGCTTAGACTAATGTCACCTTTTGTCTAACAGCCTGTGGCTCCTGGCCGAGACAGCTGAGAGTTGGCAGTTTACCCCAGGACTTGGGCACACACTTATAAAACCAGAGGCAGGCTTTCCTGTTGGCAGCCTAGAACTTAGTGGGTCCTGGGGCAGCCCACCCCACCCCGCAGGCTCCCCAGAGGGTGGAAAGGGCATCAAGGGAAGGACTCTGAAGAAAATCTCTGCTGGAGTACCTGCATTTTGTCACATTGCCCTCCCACCTGCCTTCTCTGCAAGGTGGCTCTAACCACTCTCTCCCTGCCCTGGGGGAGAAACGGGCTTGGGAAGGTGAAGCGGGTTTTCCAAGGTTCTATAGCAAGGAGCAGGAAACCTAGATTAAAGCTGGTCTGTCTATATGAATCTGCACAGACCATAATGCAGAGAAGCGGGGGGTGCAAGCCTGCCTCTTTCTCCACGTGCTCCTTAGCACAGGGCCAGCAGGGGATGGAATGGGAACTCAGCATCCCGTGGGAGACAGTTCGAACTTTGTTTTTCTGCCCAAATCCCAGATCTAGCCATGTCTTTTAGCAGGTGAGTCCTCACTGGCTACAAGGAGAAGTCCAGATCCCTTAGCCTGGGCTCAGCCTTACTCTTAGCCCTTCCCTACCCGTCCTCATCTCATTGCCACTTTCCTCCAGCACGGGAGTCCAGTGTCTGGCATCCCTAACTAACCCACTTGCCCTGAACATGTGCTTTTCCCACTGCTATGCTTGGGCTGGTCTTTCCCCAGGCTTGGTATATCCTGCCCTGCGCAGCATGAGAAATCCTGCACGTACATCAAAACCCAGTGTCCTATCACAGTGTCAGTGTTGTGAAGGCAGCACAACACAGGGATTGTGCGCACAGCTCTGGGGCAGGACGTCCTGGGTTTGGATCCATTCTCTGCCACTTCCCAGCTGTGTAACCTTGGGAAGACGGTTTCACCTGTTCTGACTCCATTTCCTCATCTGTGAAATGGCCGTGAGAGCAATGAGTGCCTATTTCATTAGGTTATCGGGAGGATTGAGGTGATCAACATTTTGACCATTTATAATCTGTTTTGTATGTCGGGCTACCAATTCTTCCTTGCTTGTCTGCCCATCAGACAGTGTGCACCTTAAAAGCAGGGATTGTGTCTTATTTGCCTCCCGTAATTCCTAACACAGAGCCCCGTACCTGGCTGATAAATATTTGTTAAACAAATAAATGGATACATGTATGACTGAAAGCAGATTTACAGGGGCACACTCCTGTGGATATCTAAGCATCAACCAAGCAGTTACAGCATTCGTAACAGAATTAGTTAATGTCTATTAAGTGATTACTGTGTATAAGGAACTGTTTAAACACTTTGCCTGTTAACTCATTCAACTGTATCAACAACCCTCTGAAATTATCGTCATATTCTTTCTTTTTTAAAATTTTCATTTATTTTGAGAGAGAGAAAGAGAGTGTACACACACAGATGAGTAGGGAAGGGGCAGAGAGAGGGGGAAAGAGAGAATCCCAAGCAAGGCTCTGCACTGTCAGCGCAGAGCTTCGTGCAGGACTTGATCTCACCCACCGTGAGATCATGACCTGAGCTGAAATCAAGAGACTCTTAAACAACTGAGCCACCCAGGTGCCAAGGCACCTGGGATTTCAGTGGCTTCCTGGTGGCAATGTGGCCAGAATACAGCAGAGCTGCATTCAACCCAGGCCTGGCTCCAGCATCCCTGTGGCAAATAACCCAGACAAGCAAGAGGTGGGTCCTGAAACAGCAGTGGGTGCTGAGAGGCGGGATGGAATGAGGGAGACTGGATGGGCCAGGCTGCGTTTGGAGTGAGCAGGTGGGGTTGAGACCTTCACTGCAAACAGCCTTGGTCCATGCCTCGCTTTTCTCCGTGAGTCAGCCCAGCTGTCTTGAGGAACTGAGAGAGAGCGGATGGCCATCAGACAGCAGGTGTGGTCCTATCTGCACGCAGGAAGATGGATAAGATGATTTCTTCCTATTGTTTTGTGTCGTGTCCCTAGCATCTAGTGGAGTGCCTGACACATAGTCTATATTCAATACGTGGCAGCTGAATAAATGAATGAGAAATCACGAACTCCAGGATTCAGTGGCTTCCACAGGTATCCAATTTCCACTTATGTTCCTTTAAATCACTTCTCGTGTGCATGCCAGAAAGCCCAGGTTAGAGAAGGGGGGGTACACATCTTCCCATGATGAGACACTGCATATCCAAGAAGCGTGACTCTCATCACTGCCCGGTACAGCAGCCCTCAAGAGTCCTGTGCCCCTGGAGCTCCAGCGGGTGGCGTTGCTATAAATGATGAGGCCCCCAAATGGTCTCAGCGGTGAGCAAATATTAACACTTTGAATCAATTGCGCCTCCTTGATTACTGGGAAAACTTTCTGGAGGCCGGCGGAGAGTTATTGCACCATGTAACAGTTGAGCGTGGGTGATATAGTGGGAGCGGGTGGCATAAATGAGTTTAAGGCAAAGATGGATTTGCACTTGGAAACCAAAATCATACGGCGAGATATGCCGGTGGAATTACAAAGTACACCTGGAAGAATGCCAAAAATAATGCAGATGGGCCACTGGCTGTCTCAGCCTGTGCTTTCCATTGTGGCCAACTGTAAAATGGGAAAATTAATAGTACCTACCTCAATAGGGTAGCAAGGAGGAATAAAGGAGTTCATGCAATAAAGCACTTAAAACAGTGCTGAGCAGGTGGTGAGCGCTCAGTGAGCATTACTCAGCTATAATATGCACTGGGGACCATTGAATACAACTGAGAACAAGAGACTGGGTCATTTTGTCCTCAGACCTTGCAGGGTATGAACAGCCAGTCACATAACTGTTGTGTGTTGTGATAGGTGCCGTGACGGCAAAAATTCAGGGTGTTTTGCAACTCAGATATCTGGTTTCCCTCTGCTAGACTTGGAGGGTCAGGGAGGACCTTCACAGATGAAGCTGCATGATGGAGGAAAGAAACAAGCAGGAGGGGGGAGTCACCTGGCGAGCAGGGGAGAGGATGCCTCTAAGCAGAGGCAATAAGCAGTGTGTGCAAGGACCTGGAGGTAAGAGCTTGTCCATGATGAGAACTCAATGTCAGTCCAGCTATGATGTGGACGTGGTTGGGTGTGTTTGCTTCCTAGGAGCCGCTGTAACAAAATACCACCAATAGGGGTGCCTGGGTGGCTGGGTCAGTTGAGCGGCCGACTCTTGATTTTAGTTCAGGTCATGATCTCACGGTTTGGTTCATGAGATCGAGCCCTGCGTTGGGCTCTGCACTAACAGCATGGAGCCTGCTTGGGATTCTCTCTCTCTCCCTCTCTCTCTCTCTCTCTCTCTCTCTCTCTCTCTGCCCCTACCTGGCTCACACACTCCCTCTCAAAATAAGTAAATAAACATTAAAACAAAATAACAAACAGAGAGGCTTAAAAAAAATAGAAATGTGTCTTCTCACAGTTCTTGAGGTTGGAAGTCCAAAACCAAGGTGTGGGCAGGGGACAACTTTCTCTGAAGGTTTCAGGGAAGAATCGTCCTTTGCTTCTTCCTAGCTTCTGGAAGTTGCCTGTAAGCCTGGCAGCTGCCACGCTCCAGCGTTTGCCTCGGTCTTCCCATGGCCGTCTTCCCTCTCTGTGTGTCTCAGTTTGCTCTTCTTATAAGGACACCCACCGTTGGATCAGGGCCCTCCCTAATCTGGTGTGACCCCATTTAACTTAACTAATTACATTTGCAAGGACCTGATTTCCAAATAAGATCACATTTGGAGGTTCCGAATAGAAATGAATTTAAGGAAACACTATTCAACCCAGTACGGTGGGGGTGGCCAAGGGAAGAGGAAGTGAATTGAAGAGAAGAAACCTTCATATGAAGGGATTAATAATAAATATTAAGAAACCAACATTTATGAGCACTTACAGCGTACAAAGGACTATGGTAAGCGTTTCACACATATAAAATGCAGACCCCCTTTGAAGGAAAGACTATCAGGTTGAGTGAGGCCACAGAGGAAAATCAGAGCTGAGGGTTCACACAGTGTGCCATCAGTCAGGGTCCCAGTAGGAAAGACAGGACATACTTGGATGAGGATAATTCAAGAAGGGTTTAATGAAGGGACTGTTTACTGAGCAGGGCTTAGGGAAACCACAAGAGATAGAGCAGGGCACACCCATGAGTCTAAAAGATGTAGCGGCGGGAGCAGGTATTAGATCCCAGAACCAAAGCGTTGTGTGAAGGGGCCATGTTGAGAAGAGCTGTGACCTTGGGTTGAGGGAGGTAGCCAGTCCACGGTGACTGCAGAGGGAGGGAGCCTGAATGGATAACCTGATTTGACTTCTTCCCTCTGGTCTTCTGTTGAGACCTCATTGGCCTACCCCAGCTAGAAGCCAGAGGACAAGACAGCCCCTTCGTGTAGTCCACATGTGTCAGCCACATGGGGCATTGAGCCAAGTGGAGAAGGCTAGGGTAGAGAGTCAGGCCGACCACACCTTGCCCGAGGACATCCATGAACAGCAGAGCCAAGGAGGCAGAAAGCAGTCAAGTTAGATTGTGATGAGAAAGGCAATACAACCTAACATTAAGAATGAGCATGGAATCAGGGCTGAGACAGACTTGCTTTCAAATAACTAGTTTACTCCACGTCCGGCTAGCTTTGTGACTGTGGGCGTATGCAAACCTCACATGAGTTCGGCCTCATGCAGCCATTGAGATGCTGATATACATCAACACAATTAAAGTGCTTAGCATTGTACATAGCGTTTGTAATAAACAGTAAACGTCCACTGTTCTTGCTGTCATTATAAACCGTGCAAAGCAGCAATCTGTTGCAGTGGGGCCGCTCTTGAAGGTCTGTGGCCAGCCACCATCACAAAGTACAGCACTGATCCATTCATTTGTACACGGACCCGTCCAACATGTATGTGTGAGTATCCAGTCCATGCCCATCACTGGTCTAGCTGATAGTGGTGAACAAAGCAAACGAGGCTCTCTACCCTCATAGGGGTTACATTCTGATGGGTCTCTGATCTGAACATGATCAGTGCTAGGGACAAACACAGAGCAAAGAAGAGAGATGAGGGGTGCTTGGGGTGAGGTTGCCAGTTGAAACATAGTGGCAGGAAGGGTCATTGAGAAGGTGATATTTGAGCAAAGATCTGATTGGGGCTGAGGGAGGAAGCCATTCTGATATTGGAGAGATGAGGGTTCTAGGTGGAAAGAAGGACAAGTGCAAAGGCACTGAGGCCAGAGCATACCACAGCAAGGGTGCAGCACAGTGGGCACCGACTGCAACGAGGTGAGAGGTAACAGGGACCAGATCTGCAGCCCACAGCCTTTAAAGGTCTGTCTCCTATAGGACACAGGGACACATTCTGCTGGGCATCTCCCATTCACACAGTTTCCCATCTGTTAAATTGGGATAACAATCCCCATTCTGTTTACCTCCCAGATGATTTTAAGGGACCTGTAAAAAAGATGGGTTATGATGTTGTTTTGAACATAAGTATTAGGCAAGATAATGTTTTTATTGCTTAATAATTTTGCTTCGGGCCTCCTGCTGCTGAGCAGAAAGACTGCCCATGCCCTCGAGACGGTGCCTGTGCTGGACCATTGCTTGACAGCGGGTTATCGTGTCTTTTATACAGAAACTCATCTTCTTCCTTAGCTTCACGTCCAGGACCTGTTTTTTTAAAACAGCAGTTTCTCCCCGCTACGTTCCATGCCCCAAACCTCCTCAGTGGGATTACAGACCAGTAATTCACAGAGGCCCGTTATTTATCCTCTATGCGGTAAAGACTTTCCGTAGGTTATAGGAAATAAATGTGCTTTTTACTGTCGTCCATGGTTCTTAGGAAACGTATCCCCTCGGTGGGGAAATATCTTTGCGGGCCCAAGCAGTTTTATGTGTGAATGGCCAATGAGCTGATAATGGGTTTTATGTCTAGCAGTAACCAACGGCATCGCAGGCGGCCCTTCCTTCACTGCAGTCAGGACTCGTGGATTTCTCAGCCCACAGTGTGTAAATACTTCTCATTAATGTGGTGGTCTGTGCTTGTAAATAGACAAGCTGGTGTCCCCATGATATCTGCTAGGGGAAACATGGAATCCAAGAAGACTGATGGTGCTGAGGCAAGAAGCCTGGACCCAGAATGAGCGGCAGGAGATGAAAAAGGGTGGGGCAGTGGAGACAACACTTTGCATAGTGGAATCTCTGGGTTATGAATATGTATATTCATAGATTAGATTGTGATACTGGAGCTTACAGATCATAGATACTGGAGCTGCTCTCTTACCTCTCTTGGTAGGGGGGTAGAGGAGCAAAGGCAAATAAAATGTGTGGATAATTATCCTGGGCACCAAGCACTTTACATACAGCGTGTTTTTTGATCTACCAAATAAACCCCCAAAACCCTGGTAAAATTGACACTTTGATCCCAATTTTATATATCATGTGAGAGGAGATTCAGTGTTAAGAGACTTATAGTTGATACGTGACTGAGCCAGGGTCCAAACACTGGAAACTTTGTAGGAGTTACTGTCTTCATCTGTAAAACAGGGATGATAGTGCACACCTATATATTTGCGTAGACAGGACAAGCACCATGCTGGTGTGGAGCTCGTGTTTGGCAAGAAGAAAGTCTAGACTTCCAGGCCCAACTTTATTTTTCCTTGCCTAACTTCTTCCCTCTGTTTCCTCTCTTCAGAATTACACACAAGTGTAAATAGGGAACAGGTAACAATGCGGGCCCATGGCGTGGGTGAGATGATGGGAGGTAAGATCCAAACCGAGGGCTTATCAGTGTGACCTTGTGTATAGTGGATTTTGGAGGGTCTCGGACCTTAGTTTGGAACAGCAGTATTTATTGGTGGAGCTTACAGAGTTATGTCATAGTGTTATTTGAAGGCAAATACAGAAATTGGGTTTCCATCACAATTGGGGAAGGGAAGAAAAAAATGAATCAATAGTTGTTGTTACCTGTCATAGGGCCGCTGCTTACATACGTTATCCTTATCATATTTCCAAGAGAATACGGAAGTCTCCAGTTCCTGGAGGCCTGGAATTTTTGATCTGTTTCTGTTTTCCACGGTATCTCCAGCACCTAGGTCAATATGTGGCAGGTAGGAGAGCATCAGCACATATTTGCTGAGGGGACTGTGGCTATTAAGGAACAGCACAACACCAGGCAAAACCTATCAGCCACATGCCATACAGTGATAAAGCATGAAGATAAAGCAATCTGGTTAATTCTCTCTCTTATTTCCCTAAATATTGCTTAGACTAATCCTCTTCTATCACACTATACATGTCACATCCAAAACTCCGTTATATTTCACCGTTATTCCTGCTGTAGCCTCCACTCTGTTTTCCGCACCATAACTGAACCCACGTCTTACTATATAGCCAGAAAGATTTTAAAACAATACAGTAATGTCACTCTCCCGTTTAATATCTGCCAATGACTCCATGCCTTCCAAATGGAGGCCTAAATTCTCTCAGGCTCACAACAGCCTGCTGGATCTGGACCACGCATCTCTAGCCCCATTGGTTTCTGTTCTGGACTGAACTGTTTTTAGGTCCTCAAATGAGCCATGCTCTCTTGCCTCAGGGCCTTTGCACATACTGTTCTGTCTGCCTAGAACACTGCCCTACAGAATCCTTTGTCTGGATGACCTCTGTTCATTGTTTTAGTCTCCATTTAATATCATTTCTTCAGGGGGCCCTGCTGAGAGACCTACCCCATAATGTTCCCGACTTCATGCTTCCATAGCGCCCTGCATATCTTCTTTCAAACACTAATGGTTTTTAAATGCTTGTTTTCCCCACCAGGGAAAACCCTATGGAGAAAGTGGTGGATTATATATCATTTACTACTGTTTGCATTGCCCCCCCATGCAATACCTGACCTATAAAATGTGCTCAATAAATATTCGTTGAATAAATAATCATCGTTTAAATACTATGAGTATCCTGAAGACTAAGAGTCATTCCCACTTCTCATATAAAGAAACTGAAGTCCAAAGAGATTAAATTTCAAATTCAAGATTAAATTTCAAACTCACTTGGCAAATGATGTATTTAAGAGTCAAATCCATGTCTAACTCCAAAATCCATGCTCTTTCTGCTATTCCAATGAATTGTTCCAGAAAATCAAATATTCTGGTTACTAGAAGGTCACAAAATATGTTATACAGTGGGTACCAATTTGCAAAGAATCAAAATACACCAGACACAATCAATTCTTTCCCAGACGACTCAAAAGGCTCTGCAGGGCACTTCAGGATAGCTGCTGAAAGACTGTGGGCATAATTATCATTGGACAGGAGTTTGAAAATAGTTCAGATTATTTATGTTTCCCTTTTTCTAGACTCTTGAAAATGGTCTTTGACTTGACTTTCAAGTCACAGAGGTGATCTCTTATACCTCCAGGCCTGAGACGGTGTTAGTAGAAGAGCCCGTGTTTCTCACCCGTATGGAATGGCATGTGCGTCTTTCATTCATTCGACTGTGGCTTCCTTCTGTCCCATCCCCATAACTCTCTATGTTTCTGACTTGGACATGTGACTACGGTTAGTAGGATCCAGGCTAGGGGCTACATGGCTCACATCCCACCTGTTCTGTGAGATGCCACTCATTGATCCACAAGAGGGCAGTAGTAGCAGAAAAGGCCAGCCTCCCCCTTGCCAAACTCCATACCTTGCTGTCCAACATGGGAGCCATGGGCCCCATGTGGTTATTAAGCACTAGAAATATAGCTAGTGCCGCATGTTAAAATGATGATATTTGGTTACATTCACTTAAAGAAACCTATTGTGTAAGTTAATTTCACCTGTTTCTTTTTACTCGCTTAAATGTGGTGACTGGAAAATTTACGATGACATATGTGGCTCACATTCATGCCCCACATTATATTTCTACTGGACAGCACCGCTTGATACAATCCATAGGATAATAAAGTATAATTTTTAAAATAATTAAAATTTGAACATAATTTTTCATCCTATAAATAAATATGTCACATAAATATCATGTCATAATAAGAATTGGGCCGGATCTTGGAGCTTATCTAAAATATCCTTATTTTCTGGCCAGAAACACTGAGGCCCAGGGAGGTAAAGCAAGTCCGTCCAAAGTCACACAGCCAGTAAGCAACAGAGCTAGGCTTTGAACCTAGGCCACTAACACCAAATCAGTTTCCTTCATTCAATGAGTGGCCAACAGAACACAGGCATCATGGAGCTTAGAATGTATCCCTGAGAACCTCCTACCTCCCACGTGCTAACATCAGTGCGTGCCACGTTATAAGAGTATTTTTATTCAAAACCCACTTTGGTCTGAGATGCTGTACCATTCTGCACAAAGGATACAAAAATAAGTAACACTCAGGCTTAGCAGGTACCACATGGATAGTAACCAGTTAACATCATAAAACAGAGGTACTGGAAAAGTACAACTGAAAGCTAATATGGAAATATATTCAACCTCACTTGTAATTAAAAAATGTAAATAAAAATCATGGTGTTTTACTGTTACTTTATTCATATTCTTTCTAGTTTCATAGGGATTTAAAGTAGTTCATAATCCTACATTCAGAAAAAAAAATCAATAGCAAATAGAATCAATATAAAAAAATAGGAAAAAAAAAAGCCCCAGTGATTCTTTCTGCAAACATGTTTCATGGGGGCAATGAGGCTTCATCCCGAATAAGTGGTTTGGACAATATGGACATTTCAGTTACCATGGTGTTCTTTAACCCAATTTTCTTGGCTTTAGAAAAAAATTTAGTTATATCCCACTGGATATTTGATACATACTAGGCAAAACATTTAACTTTGTTTAGTTTAGGAAAATCCAAAGTTCCCTGGCTGTTCCTTAGTATCAAGATGAGAAAGTTCCTTGGGAGAAGAAATCAAGTCTTATTCTGCACCTCAGTTACTGCCATGGGACTTGACGCATAACGCGCGACAAAGCTTCGCCAAATACAGGAAGATAACCTGCATTTGTTCTGTGCCAGTTAGGTGCCCATGCACTTTACAAGCCTCTTTATATAAATGAGCTCATTTAATAATCACAAAACCCTGAGAATTTGGGTCTTGATTTGCAAATAAGAAAATCAGAAACTCCAAAAGATTAAGAAACATGCCCCAAATCTCTGGTCACGAGGAGGCAGAGCTAGGATTTGAACCCATCATGTATCTTGTTCCAAAGCTTGTGTCACTATGTCATGTGAAGGAAGAGGAGAATAAAGGGAAAAGAAAGAATACAGAAGAGAGAGAGAAAGAGGAATGGAGAGAAGAACAAAGATGGGAGGGAAGGAGTGAGTGTGGAGTTACATGTCTTTTGGCACATAGTCTAAGAAGAATGACAAAGAGAAGGGTCAGAGTTTCCCTGGAGAAAACTATTCCTGGCAATTTAGAAAGAAATTTTCTAAAATAGCAGGTTAGAAACTCAGCCACCGTGGAAGGCTTGGCTCTCTGAAGTTCCCCCAGGACAGTCTCCTCTCTTGCCACCTCATTATCGCCAGGAACAATCTGCATGGCCAATAATGAGGGAATCTTAATGCCGGCAGTCTCAGGAGTGGGTAATGGCCTTGCATGAGGAGCTCAGGTCACAGGATCAGGCCTGGATGCTGGGGAGTGAGCTGTGTGGAGCTGCTGACTTCTCTCCCTGGACCCACAGTCCATTAGCCCTTACCCCCTCAGCAGGGCGGTAATGAGAAGGTGAGGCCCACTCCAAAGCCCCCTGCAAGCAGATCAGGGGGCGGGGCTGTGGCCTCCCCAAGGGCAAGCACATCCTGTCACCAACCTTGACCAGCCTGCTGTCCCTGAGGTGCTCTAGGTCTGCCTTCAGGATAGTGTTTGTCCAGAATTCTGCCTCCTCCCAAACTCTGCTCCTAACAAAAGTGCACCGACTTTATTAGGAAGCCAAGTATCTCCAACCTGACATCTGTAACATCCTTTATAGTTTCCATTTATATATTTCCACCTGTGAACCCATGTTATTTAGTGGATAAAGCAAAGATTTTGGAGTCAGAATTTTATTAATCTTATCATCTCTCTCCCCCTATCAGCTTTATGACCTTGGCATTTTATTTAACACCTATGAATCTTGGTTTCTCAGATGTTATAAGGAATAATAATACCAGCTTTGTAGGTTTATTTGGATTATTACTGCTTGTTATTAATAATCATAGCTAATACTGAGTTATTATGAGTTGAGTTCTGTGTTAGTTGCTTTATACATATATTATCAGTAATCCTTATAACTCTGCATGTGGATGTTATTCTTATCCCTGATTTACACAAACAGAAACTGAGGCTGAGACTGAGTTAGTACATGTCAGAACTGAGACCTGAAGCCTGGTCTCACTGACAAAGTCTGTAACCTTAACCACTATGCTGTCTTGAAATTACGAATTGAACACCCAGAGTCAGAGCCTGACACCGACTATGTTGTCCATAATATTACTTATTTTCTCCACTCCTTTTCTGTTTGACTAATATATCAGTCAGGATCCAGTTGGAAAATAGAATCTTTCTAGGTATTTCAAACAGAGGGAATTCAATACAGGAACTGGTTGCATGGGTGGTGGAAGAACTGAGAATCCAAAGGCAAGCCAGAGACCAGCAATGAGAGAAAGCCACTGTAATCCTTAGGCTAGAGGAACAGAGGGAGAAGGTAGTGCCACCAAATCCCAGAGACTAGGGTCACCTTCAGATGCTAGAACCACAGAGGAACCATGGAAGAGATGTTATTCCTTATGGAGATGCCAACCAAATCCAGGAAAGATGGGGATTGATATACCCTGACCTCTTCCCCCCTTCTGATCTTTTAGTCACCACACGGTGCCTCCAATTGGCCAAATCTACTCAGAAGCCCAAGAACAAGGGAGCTTGAGAAATGTCATTTCCTACAAACCTGAAGGACAGAGAAGAGATCTGAGATCAAATAGGCAGGTTCCTGGCATATCTAACAACCCTGTGAAATAGGTAGGTTGAGATTATCCTCTCTATTTGACTCTGCCAAGTATCCAATCCATGGCACAATGGTGAATCCATTTTACAGGATGACAAAGTAAAGGCCAGACAATAAGTACCACCAGAGCTCCCAAGAGGGAGTTATTAATCCTGTGGGAATCAAGAAACCTACAGAATGGGAGAGACTTTGAGACATCATGGGTTATGGACAAGTAGGGTTTTATCAGAGAACCAAAGAACTAAAGATATGGTTCCGTGACTTGAAAGGTTTGGGCTGGATAGTCTCTGAATTTCCTGCCAGTTCTAACTTTCTTTTTTAACTTTGAAATCCTACTGGAGACTGGAGAGGTATATAATCTATATTGTTTTCATAACGCTTTAAGGGGTCCATTTTCTAATACTGAATTAAATCTCTAAATCCCTGTTTACACTGGCTCCATGGTATCCCTTCATGTTGATGGAGAAATTGACACATGGATGGGGAACATGTTGCTAACAAGATCTGCCCCAAAGGGCCAGAGAATTTTGGTCTCTAGTTAACACAGTTGGGGAAAGCACAACAGCTTTATGTTAATGTTTCGGTGACCCATTACTTCTAGGATATGTTGTCAGGACATTTGATCTGCACATATGTCCATTATATACCCCTTTGCACTGAGTTTGATGGCTGAACTTTGCCATTGACATCACACCCTCACTCTTGGAGTGCCTATATCCAATTCCTCCTGCTGGATGGAGTGCTCATTTTGAAATGCAAATCTGATAAAATACAGCCTTCCTCCTGTTCACTTAAAATCCTTCCAGGGTGCCCCATGCCTTTAAGATAAATCTAAACTCCCTAGAATATCTTGGCTCCTTCCTAAGTCTCTCAGTCCCCTTCCTTGAACTCTGGGTTTCAGGTATATTGAACTGCTGATCACGCTCTTTCAAGCTTCCATGAGAACAGTCTTTGAACGGGCTGTCCTCACTGGAATATCCTTTTCCAGTTTCTTGCTCTGGCCAAGTCTGTTGCTTCCTATGGGGTCTTCTCCTTGCCTGCACCCCCCTCCTTTTTTGTGTTTCCAGTGTGCCATGAATTTGTTGTTACTGAGAACTAGCACTCAGTATTTGCAGCTTTGGGTGTATAGGATCTTCTTGAAGGCCTGTAATAACTTGGTAACTGGTGGCTACTGGGGGACCGAGGGTGTTGTTGCTTTGTCTCATTTCTGCCTTTCTAGTACCTAACAGAGTGTCTGGCACACAGTAGGTGATCAGAGAAATGTTTGTTGAATATGTGAAGAATTGGAGATTTAAAAATAAAAATAAAACCTTTTAAAAGCCTCCATTTAGGGGTGCTTAGCTGGCTCAGTTGGTGGAGGATGTGACTCTTGATCTCGGGCTGGTACGTTCGAGCCCCACTTTGGGTGTAAAGGTTACTTAAAAATAAAGTCTTCAAAAAAAATTCTGTGTTTATTAAATATGGTACTGTTGAGAGATAGTCCTTAATTCAGACCTGTCTTAACATGCCCAGATAGGAGTGTGCTTCCAAGGTAGTTGGCAAGAATTCCAACAGTGCTTTTATGAGAGGGACATTAAAGAAGCCAGCATCTCTTCATGCATGGCCCTGCAATTTCATTACCTTTGCTCCTCAACTCAGCAGCCACCTGTGACAGGGCCTCAGCTTAACGAGCAAACCTTCTTCCTGTGGCAGAGCTGACTTGGCCCATAACTGACAGTAACGAAGGGCCTTGGCAGATGAGTATGAATACTGGTACCTTCTATTGTTTATCAATCATCCAAAGGTCCAACCCTGTGGGCATTCAAACTGGCTCAGCTGGGGGGTTGGTGTGGAGCCTGGGCCCTTCGTTAGCAGAGATGCCTGGCTGACCAGCGCCATCCATTGTTCTGTCTCTCCGGAGAGTGGTTCATTGATCAGAGCATTCTTTCCCTGCCAGCCCTGACGGCAGCCTCCAAGTCCTCCACAGACTAGAGCACAGGAGCCAGCCAGCACCAGTCCTAGCGCATTAGAGGAGTGCTAGTTGCCAGTCCTGGGGCATTGTCACAGAGCAGGGCGCGGTAGCTTGAGCGGTCTATGTTCGGCAGCCAAACTTCCTGGACTGGAATGCACACTCTAGCTGACACTTGTTAGCTGCATGACCTTGGGCAGGTTACCTCTCCCCTCGATGTTCCAGGTCCTGCAGTTTAACATGTGGATGGTGGTAAGAGTGGCTTGGGATTCAGGGGGTTAAATGAGTGTATATGGGTGTAATACTATAGAAAGCTGTGCCCGATGTATACTAAGCACTATGCAAGTTTGGTTTTACTAACCATCCTACACACCTAAGCCAAGATACGCCCATTGTTGTTCTAGGTGCTACGTAGGGAAACAGATGAAAGGATAGGCTTCCACCCACGGTAATCTCCATCTACAAGGAAGCAAATCACTGCAGTAGTTTGACCACTGTGACGTGGAGGTTGCACAAGAGTCCGTGTGAGCATGGAGCATCTTCCCAAGATCATCAGGGAAGGCATTCAGGGCTTCACAAGAGAAGACACCGGAGCTAAAGCTTGAAGGTAGAGTGGGAGTTTGGCAGAAGGGTTAGTAGGAGAGAGTATTCCAGATAGGAGTGATGCAGCTGTGAAGACTCAGAACTAGGGCCCATTGCGGCCTGTTTGGGCAACTGTAATGCGTCACTGGCTCATAGGTATGATGAAGCAGGAACAGGGCCAGTCTTTGGGCCCCAGGAGCAACTCGTAGGAGCTCAGACACAGTTTCTGTGGGTTACGAGGACTCCCTCAGAATGACGAGATTCTGTGAAACGAGGGAATTGAGCTGGATGCGTTCTGTTGTGCTCTGAGCTATTATATTTACTTTTAAGAGAAAAAAAATGAATACATAAAAACTAGACTTGCATGAGATTGGTGTTAGACCTGAGTTTCAATACTCAGGCAAATAGAATAGTGGTTTGTGAGCTGATTTTATCTGGGCATGTGGTCTGTTTTTAACTCTATGATTCTCCTGCCCAAGGTTCTCAATCCAAAGGAAACTCATTTAGCCTGAAGGTTCTGTACCAATTACATAGTTTTATAAGGTCAAAGCAAAAGTTGGGAGTCATTTTATCTTCATCTGTACTGGTAGAAATTACAGAATCAAGCTGCTTTAATAAGAAAAAGCACCAGGAAGGGAAAAGTGAAAATGGAGGTGTCAGCACCATCAGAGATTGCTGCTGTGTCCGGAAGCGGGAAGATGAGGCCGGGTTGGGCTGTGAAGTTCTCTGACAACACGGTTTCTGTCCCTGAACAAGTTGCCCGGGCTTCAAGAGGAACAGACATGAAACACAACATCCTTCCACCCTTATTAAGATTTAATCCCGCTTTCAACAGGATTGTAATGTTATTAAATTAGATTTTTTTTCCCCTTCCTTAAAAAGGGATTTAACTTTTGCTTTCCTGACATCATAATCAACATGGAACAGATGCAAAGGGGAAATTGTGTGGCCACTGGTAATATGGACCTATACTTAACATGTAGCATGCGAAGTTATTAAAATGGAAATTAATTCTTTTTATTACTATCGTACCCTATCAATTAATTTGGTTAGAGGTGCTTATGAATATGCAATCATTCCTCTCTGCTGCCTGTCCCTTATTCTGTGTGTGTGGAAAGCATTGGTGAAGCAGTAGGTAACATGTTAGATTCCTCTGCTAGCTTTGTCACCACTCTTTGCTCTCTACTAATGGTGATGACAGCAATAACTGACAGTTCCTGAGTTCTTCTTCCATGCTAGACACTGTTCTAAGCACTTCACATTCATTGTCTCATTCAGTGCTCACAACAAATTTTCAAAACGGGTACTTTTACTGTCCCTATACGAAGAAGAGGTAGATGTGGCACACTGAGGTGACAGAATCTTCCCTGGGTTGCCGAGACATTGTGACTCCGAGAACTGAACTTTTCATCACAGATTCTCAAGAAGGGACTAGGACGGGGTATGCATCTCAGACACCAGGCTCCTGTAGGCTGAGGAATAGTGTGGGGGACCTGGGATGGGACAGAGGGCTCTGAGCTGGGGATATGTGTTTTAAAAATATACTTTTTTATTATTATTTAGGTATGGTAAAGCCCCCAGATCAGGAGATGGCTGTCATTCATGGTTTATTACTCACAGATCGCAAAAGGAGGAAGCATAGCACTTCACCAGGTCCATATGGAAGCCCCAGGCTTGGTCAGGAGGCAGAGGGAGAGGGAGGAACCATGGGCAAGAGCTTTTATTGTGACTTCTGTAAGAAGGAACATGAGGCAGGGTAAACAGGTTTAGTATTGGCTAATTTGAATAATTTCAGTGGGCTCTGAGGCATAGGGGCCGTCCCTAGTTGTTTGGTACTTGGCCCTGGGATGATTAAGGCAGATGGATAGTGGCCTAGAGCGTTAGAGTTTGGGGGGGGGGTACAGGATCTGGATTGGTTCATTTGCATCTGAGAGGTGCACTCCAGGAAAATTGCTTGCTATCTCTAGGAATTAGCTAACCCTGGGATAGACACTCCCTGCAGTATCAAACCTCACACATCAAAGCATCAGAAATATAGAAAATAAGGTAGGCTTAACAGAGCAAGCCCTCAGTGGCAGGTTGCTATGGGAGGCCCCCAAGAGGGTAGCCAGATGGGAAGGAAGAAGGCAAGTGGGGACAGGTGGACCAGGAATAAAGACCTTGAATATACAGTGGTCTTTGTGATGCCCACGATGGGGCAGGAGATCGGAGGCACTGAAATTAAGTTTCAGATTATCTTTTTATATTATCCACAATGCATGTTTAACTTTATATGCATATTAAACTTTGAGGTGTGGGATAGATTATGACTCATCTTTTCAGTGGGACATTTCCTACTTGGAAACAGAGACCTGTCTTGGTCATCCTTGCACACCTTACAGATTCTGATGTGAGACCTGCTCTCTCACAATGGAAGGGCCCTAGTTCATACCCTGTTTGTAAACCTTGGCTCCTCAACCATATCCCATCAGGCAAATCTTTCTTCAAGTGGCATTTGCAGCCTATGGTTTCGGTAAGAGGGAGCTTGTCAACCTGGGTGAAAGGAAACCCAGGAGAGGGGTCACGGTCATGGATTCATGCCTGATTCACAATTGCTTCCTTTTCCCCTTACTTTGGAAAAGGAAGAGAAATTTTGTAAGGTGGGCCAACATAGTGCTACGGTGGAACCAACTTCAGGTTTGCTGTATAAGTATTGTACTTGGATAATGAGATGATGAGTCCATCGCCTGTGTGGACTTTTTAATCGCCAATCCAGAATTTAGAATACCTTCTGGATTTCTTCTCTTTCCCATCCCCATACCCAATCCAATAGTATCCAATCTCATTTCCATCTCAAAAGCGTGTTCTGGAATGTCTACACTCAAATACCAGCACCCAGGTCTGAGAAGCCACAGTGGATTGTCTCTTTTACAGGAACCTCTTCGTTTGCTTCTTGCCACCCTCTGATCTATCTTCCCAATGTGAGCCATGTATTATTTTTTAAGTATAAAAGATGTCAAGTCACTCTTCTGCTTAAAACCTTTTTATAGGGTATCAGCTAGGGAAGGCTAGCTGCTATAGCAAAGGGAGCCAAAACTATGTAACAGCTCACACCAAGAGTTGTAACCTGAAGGAGTGAATAGCACAGCAGCACAGCCCCGCTCTAAGGAGTCATTCAAGCCTTGTTCACACGAGGTTTCAAAGATCCCCTAGATTAGATTTCCTGGAAGTAGGCCCTGAAACCGGGATTCATATGGAAGTGATCTAGTAGGAAGCTTAACTGGGAAAGAACTGATATAGACATGGGGAAGGATATCAAGGAAGGACCGGGAAGGGAAGGCTATCAAGCAAGGGTGTGATATCAAGCAAAAATCCCAAGGAGGTAACTTTAGCCTGATCCCACAAGGCAAGATCTAAAGACAGTGTAGACCTCACGTCAGAGTTATCCCATCAGGAGAAGAGAGCTGGAGTATTGGAGCTCATTCATTGGTTAAGGGCTGCCTCTGGGGAGACATACCTTCCCAGGTACTGTGGCAATCTGCATGTGCAGGTGGAGGGGCTTTAGACACCCTGTGGGCAGGTCGCTGATGAGAAGATGCAGGTGCTGGCATTTGGAATAGGAAGAACACCTGGAGTGAGCCATGCAGGAAAATGATGAAGGGGTCCAAAGGGAGATGGGTGAAGCCCTGAGGGCATCTGCTTATTCAAAGGTGCTCTGGGGGCTTTGTTCCAGTGGGAAGGAGAGGGCATAGGCAGCTTAAATGGGCCACACTCAGAAATGAGTCACATCACTTCTGCTTACCTTCCATTGGCTAGAACTCAGGTTCATGGCTATATTTAACTCCAAGGGAGGGTGGGGAATGTAATGCAGCTATGTACCCAGGAAGCAAAAGAGAACATAGGCCTCCTGCCACAGATATCCTCTCTTCATACTTGAGTAAAAATCTATCCTTCCTACCAGGGCCTAGAAATCTCTACATGCCTGCTTCTCCTGCCCTGTAAACTGCTACTCTGCTCCCCCGCTATGTTCCAGCTGCACCCAGGTACTGCCTTATCATATGCTGGGCTTTATTACTGCGGACTATGTAGAAAGTTAGCAGAAAGCTTTTGGCCTAAAATCGCAATATTTTGTCACAATGGCAAAAGTGTTCTTTGACCTTTGAATAAGGGTGTTTGATGGATTGGGATAAAGTGTATAATGAAACAACTAGTCACGTTTAGTGGAGCCTGTAAGAGCCTTAGCTAGCCTTAGATAAACTTACAGAAAGGGGAGAGCCAAAACCTGTCCGTGGGCAGCCTCAGGTGGCCAGGCACACTCAGCCAGCTGCGTTGTCTTGTCGCTGCCACAAACGCAGAGCCCACAGATGCTGGGCTGGAGCCCTCTGATTACCAGTTAGCAGCATCGCCTTGGGCAAGTTAATTAACCTATACGTTCCTTGGTTTTGCCGTCTATAAAGTGGGGCTGATAATTGTTCCTAACTCATGGGATTATTGGAAAGGTTGAATGAGTGAATACAATAGAAAGGGCTAAGCACTTCATAACTGTTATTGCTACCACCTTTGAGGCTACACAGACACCTGCTACTCCAGCTTCCCTGGAGTGAGATTCTGAAGGACATTCTCTTGTGAGTGACTTCTCTTCTTCTGCTTCCTGCAGCCCCACTGCAGGCTAAGGGATGCTCGAGGGCAACAAATAAAAGCTCCTGTTTAACATGAAGCATGTATGTATGTGCACCTTCTCTGCATTAGGCCCAACTTAAATCAAAGAACCTGATTCCATCAGCCACCCTAGAACCGGAGTGATGATTGCGTGACTTTGTATAAATTATAAGCCACCTCGCATAAATTACTGGTCTCTCTGGGTCTCCGTGTCTTCATCCTCAGGGCAGTGGACTTACCCATCCTACGGAGTTGGAGTCGTAAGGACTATAGGGGGGTATAGGTGAAAAGTCTAGTCGGGTGCTGGACAGCATCTTAGTTCCTCAGAGTTTTGGTTGTCAATTGCTGTATACCAAATCACTCTAACACCTATTGGCTAAAAACACCCATTTATTTGCTTGTGACTCTCCAGTCAAGGAAGGGCTTTTGGGGGTCAAGGAAGCCCTTGACCCAGTCAAGGAAGGGTCTTGTTGCTCTGTGTGGGCCAGTTCATCCAGGACTGGAGGATTCAAGGTAGCTTCTTCAACATGACTGGTGCTGCAGCTGGGGTGGCTAGAACCACTGGTGGCTGGGTGGGCTTATGCTTGCTCACTCACTCTCTCTCTCTGCCTCTCACTATAATCTCCCACCTTCTGCAGATTCTTTCTCTCCATGCCCTCCCTCTCCCCTCTCAAGCAGAGTAATCAGACTTCTTCACATGACACCTCAGAGCTCTCAAGAATGCAAAAATAAAAACCATTATGCCCCTTAAGGCCCAGCCTGAGCACTGTCATGATGCTGCTTCTGCCAGTTCTGCTGGTCAGAGCAAGACACTAGGTTCAAGGGGAGGTAGACCCTACCTCTTGGGGGGACCAGTGGGCATGCATACAGGGATGGGAGGAATTGCTGTTGGCTATTTTGCAGACAATCCCTAATGCTCAGTAAGTGGCAGCTTCAGTTTCCATTGTTATTCGATTCATCTGGGGGAGGCGGGCCAGAGGCTGCAAAGCCAAATCACTTTTTAAACAAAAATGCGTAAAGACCAGGAAGCAGTCAGGTCAATTAGAATGATGTCATTGAATTTCTTCTTTGGGATGGAAACAATTTCTGGGCTAAGTTAGAACAATTGCAATCTACAAGCATTCAATCTTTTCCTCTATTTCCCTCTGGTTTTCCCATTCTTACTCTGGGATCTGGCAGGCCAGAACTAGAACTGTGCCACTGATAATTAAGTTGGAGAAAATCCTTGAGTAGTTTGCCTATTAACTACATAGCAAATCGTCCCACAATTAGTGGCTTAAAGCAACAACATTGAATATCTCATGATCTCTGTAGATCAGGAAACGGGGGCAGCTTACTTGGATTCTCTGGGTTCTGGGTTCTGGCTGAAGCTGCAATATTAGTTAGGGTTGCAATCATCCCACAGTTTGGCTGGGACAGGATCCGTTTTCGAGCCCCTCCGTGGTTATTGGCAGGATTCAGTTCCTGGCAGGCAATGAGACCGAGGGCTCAGTTCTTCTGGCTGTTGGCAAGAGGCTGCCCTCACTTCCTTACCACATGGGCCTCCCCATAGGGCAGCTCAGAAATATGGTAGCAGGCTTTATCAGAGTGAGCAAAGAGAGAGCCAGAAGGAGTGAGTGAGTGCCAGCAAGATGTAAGTCACTCTTTAGGAACCAAATCACCAGAGCAACATTGCTATATTCTGTCTGTGAGCGGCAAGTTACTAGGCCCAGGCTACACTAAAGGTAGGGAATTACACAGGGGTATGTATCTCAGGAGGCAGGGATTATGGTGGCTACCCAAGAATTCCAAATGTCACCATCCCTTCCAGCCATTTTAGAGTTCCTGAACTTCACTCCATCCCTAGACATCACACCGCCATGCACAGATTATAATTAGGGTGAAAATGTGCTCAGTTTGCCTAGACTAGTCCCAGATTAAGTGATTCACGAAAAAAGAGCAGTCTTAAGTATAGAACAACAATGCCTTGAATATAAAAAAAAATATCCTTAGACATTTTCTTCATTTTCATAAGGTAGAAATGTTTCACTTAAGAAGAGTCGACCTAGTCACTCTTAATCTATTTAACACATATTTGTAGAGTGCTTTCTAGATACTGAGCCCATAAAGTAGAAAAAAAAAATATCATCCTTGTCCTTGAAGAAGTAGGACAAGAACATGAACACTAATAGTATGTGTCACAACTGCTGTGAGAGAAGGTATCATGGAATCCGAGATGGTGGCCCTTGGATTGTTCTTTAGTTTGAATAGGAGTTAGCTGGATGAAGAGTGTTTTAGTCAGGCTCCTAAAAGGAAACAAAAGGCATGTGCAAAATGGGATCGCCGAAGGAGGGTTTACGTACAAAGGTGAGGGTATAAGGAAACCAGAAGGCATAGTGTGGGTATGTGGTGCTCAGCTGATACCACCCATGCCCCCTGTGATGACAGGAGGCTTCAGTTGCCAGAATCCTGTAGCCCCGGCCTCCTTGAGGGAAGAGAGACTTCCCTAGAGGGACACAGCTGGCTCTCATCCACCTTGGAGGAAAGAACCCAGGGGAATACATACTCTGACCTCACTCCCCTCTTTCCCTTTCATCCCCTGCCAAACCCAGCTAGGAACTACCCAGACAGATCAGCCCCAAGGGGAAATGTGGGAGGTATGTCTAGAGAAGCTATCTGACACAGTGGGTTAGTAAAACCCATTCCAGAGAGAGGGACCATAGTGTATCGAGGGAGATGTGAAATGTCCTGATGACTTTGAACTGACAAATATGACCTGAAACAATAGGAAAGAAGCAGCCAGGATTGGAGAAGCAGACAGAGGGCAGGTCACGAAACTCTCCCTGGGTCTTTTGCAGCACTGTCTTACCTGACACAGCCAACCCATGCCCACGTCAAATGGCACCTTCTGTAGTACATTCAGATCACACCGTCCCCTCCTAGGCTGTGCAAAAAAGTTTAGAATCTGCCCTGAAGGTGGTAGAATAATTTTTAGCAGGGTATGTGTGTGATCTGCCCTACATTATGGATGGGGTGGCGGCGGGGTTAGAAACGGGCTGGTTGAAATTCCAGCTCTGCCCCTTTTATGTCTTTGCACAAGAACTTGAATCTGTCTGGTTCCCAGTGTTCTGGCTGGGGAAACTCAGCTGGTGACACCTGTTCTCTGAATAGGAGGATTAGATGAGATAGATGTTTTCGAAAATACAAAATGCTCAACTTAAGCTACTAGCACACAGTTCAGCAATTGCTTGGAACGGAGAACAGGAGTGAGGAGGGAATTAGGACTTTGGGCACCGGCTGCACGGCAGGTATTGTGCTCAAACATCTTACATTTAATATTCTGTTCACTCCATGCGATAGCCCCTGAGATAGCTATTATCTCATTTTACAGAAGAGGAAAGAGAGGTCTGTTTTGATTACTGATTATGTACCATGACTGGGGGATATGAGGGTAAATAAGAATGAGTCCTGGCCTTTAGGAGTTTATAATTGTAGTCACTTAGGTTATTTAGTTCATTGCTCCTCACATTATAATGCACACCTGGCATCTTGTTGAAGTGCAGATTCTGACTCACTAGTACTGGAATCTGGCTTCTTCCAGATGGTGTTGATGCTACTGATCTGTAGACCATACTTTAAGGAGGTTAGAGGGTCATATTCAGCACACACACACACACACACACACGCCCGCGCACATACACACACATGTTTTCATTAGTACTTGCAGCCATGCTAAACTGAAGCAGAGAGATCTTTTACGGAAATTCCAGCCTCAGGAAACAGAGAAGTAGAAGGGGAAAGCCATATGCCCTAATATTTCAATGAATAGCAGTTGCTAAGACCAGGCATTCTGTTTCAGAACCTAAGCCTTCCCTTGTTTGGGTTGAGCAGGATATTGTTTTTCTGCCCCTTGGATATATCCCATTATGAGCTTTGATCAAAGCAAACCTTTCCCTTTGAGGCTTGGGGCACATGTTAATGGATTTATTATTCGCATGTATCTGCATATATTTGCAAAGCAATTCAAGCGCTTCTGTTGCAGAGGAGGAATTGGGCTGGTGGTTGAGCCTAGGGTTCAAGCATCACTCTTAAAGCTTGGTCCTTAGCATCTCATCTTAAAGGAAATCCAGCAGCAGAGAGCTGGGGGCAGTTCTGATGATTGAGGGAACTAAGAGCTGAGTTTCCAGCTGCTTAGCTGGTTGAATATTCCCAGCTGTTCACTGGAGTTTTTTGTCATGGGGAGCTCTACCCCATTTAAGGCTCTGCCTCCCCATTTTCCCATTCATTTTATGAATTGCCGCCCAAGTGTCTCCTTAAAGCATTTCTCTGCCCAGGTCACTCAACTACTCAAAAACTCTCCATTTTTCTCTTTTATCTATGGGAGAAAGCAAATCTTAACCTGACACTCAAATCCCTCTCTACGTAACCAGGTCCCATGGCTTCAGCGTCCCCTCCATTACCTCCCTCAGGTCTCCATGCTCTAGCCAAACCGAAGCACTTCTTGTTTTCCCTAAGCCTTATAAATTCTTGCCTTTAAAACTTTGCTTTTCTCATTACTTCAGTGAGATGCCTTCTCCCCACTTTCCACACTCATGTCCAAATTCTATCCATCCTTCAAGACTCTGTTCAAATCCTATGCCCCCTAAAAAGCCTTCTCATAATTTTCCACATGGAGAAATTCTTCCCTCTTGTTAACCTCCTTAGCATTTTATTCATATAACTTTCTTATTATGTGAAGTTCTTTATTTGTTTATGTATTGGGAATGTCATAGGTCATTGCCTGGTCTTGAAGGCTGCTCATGCCTACTCATATGTACATGTAATAAGTGCTTAATAAAACTTTGAGTACACGAATGAATGAAACAGATGGCTTCTGAACTGTGATTTTATGGTAGCATATTTTCTAATCTTTCATTCTTTCAATACATATTTATTGAGATCCTGTTCTGTTGCAGGCATGAGGTTCTGGCAGTACAAAGGTGAAGAAGGGAGAGTCTTGCCCCCCAGGGACTGTTCTGGGGATGGGGCCATCTCCTGTTCTTTGTTTAATTAAGTTGGCTACACTCCAACTAGTTGCTTAATAATAAATGATTTGAAAAATCTGAAAACATCTGATATTTTTACAGATCAGTGACCTGTTAGATGAACAGGCTAAATCTTGTTTAATCTGTGCTTCTGTTCATCAAAGCAGTCTTTTGGTGTGGAGTATGACAGCAAATTAGATTGTACTTTCATTATGCTGTTGCCCCCCCATCTTAAAAATAATAATGGCATATATTTATGGTAGAAACCTTGGAAATTAAAAAAAATGAATAAAAACCCCACTCATAATTTCAGAAACAAAAAAAAAAAATCAATGATTGCTAACATTTGGCATATTTCCTTTAAAATTTTTATTTGTTTTATTTTTAGGAATGCACACATAAACACAGTTGACTCATGCTTTTTGTATCCTGCTTTTAGGTTTTTTTCTTTACTTAAACTTATACTCACTATATTTTTTTGCATATTGATAAAATTCTTAAAATGATTTTTAATTATATTTAGTATTGTGTGAATGTGTCATAATTTTTAAACCACTTTCCTATTACTTATAAAAGCTAAAAATCGGAAATAACTACACTATGAATATCTTTGTGTGTCAAATTTTTCCTTTCTCTGATCATTTTATTAGCATTCTTGAAGTGAGTTAATTAGTGAGTTAAAGGGTATGATTCTGTTCAAGTCCTTCCTCTCCCTTTTTACCAAGTTTTCCTTATCTGAGAGGGTTAATTCTTCTGATACTGTTTGGATGAGTATGGTTTCACCTTAATTTAATACCCTTTTGTGATTAACACAGTGTCGGCTCAAAGCCCCCTCCCTCATTCAAGCACAGCAAAGCAGCATCAGGATCAGGATTATTTTTGGTGTGTGTGTGTGTGTGTGTGTGTGTGTGTGTGTGTTTGATGTTTTAAATGGTTATTTATTTTTGCACACGAGAGAGAGTGAGAGACAGAGTGTGACCAGGGAAGGGGCAGAGAGAGAGGGAGACACAGAATCTGAAGCAGGCTCCAGGTTCCAAATTGTCAGCACAGAGCCTGATGCAGGGCTTGAACCCACGAACCATGAGAAATCATGACCTGAGCTGAAATCAGACAGAGCTACTCAGGCGCCCCTTCAGGACTGTTTTTGAGATAACACTCCCACTTGCAAATAGCCACTGACTAATAATGCTGACTAATGCTGTTCCTGTTTTTTTTTTTTTTTTTTTTTTTTTTTTTTTGCCAGTCTGGGTGATTTTTGTAACAGTGACTATAAGTGGACTTGACATCAGAAACACTTTTTTTAGTGCATTCAACCTGCATTTTGATCTTTTAGCTAAAATATACTGTAAGCACTTCTTTGGCTCTCAGAATCCCAGAAGAGCAATCCCACTGAGGCTCTGTTGAATTAGCTTGAATCACCAGCTTCACATTGCTTGCTGGGATAAGGGCTATCCAGCCCTGGACCTCTCAAGGTCCTGGTTCTCATCTTGGTCTCTTTCAACTGTGGAAGAATCAGGACACTCATTATAGTCAGCCTTAATAGTGGATAGAGAAACTTCACTCTAATTGAATCTACTTATGAAACTCTCACATTTGTGTAATGCTCTACAGTTTACAAAGCACCTCCAAGGGCATCAGCTAATTTGATCTTCACCGTCTTTCTGTGAGGTAGCTATTTAAACCCCTCCTGTTGCATAGGTAGAGTAACTTGGATATAAGCAGCGCTAGATGCTGGGGTTAATAATGGAGAATGTGTGAATGTTCTTTGAAGACATGTACCCATTTCAAATCAACTTCGCCATTAGCTAGTTTTATAAAATAAGTTCTTTGAGCATCAGAGTCCTCAGCTGTGACCAGAATAGCACAGGTGATCCTTCTTCTTCTCTTCTTCTTTTTTTTTTTTTGGCAGATTCTTTATTTGCAAATACAGCTACTCACTAAAATTTATTTGTAATCCCAGATTCAATACTTGTGGTGCTTTTGTGCTCATTAGCAGACATGCACCATGAACAGAGCAACAAAATAGGAGTTGCCTAACACACATACTCCCAGCTGAGGTCCACAGGCACTGTTCTGCCTTCTTGTTTTAGCTGTCCTACTGTAAACAGGTATCCTTTGTGAAACCTTTTCAGCACCACTTATTTCACATTTTTGTGCCTTCTGTTGGCGATCTCACTGTTTCCCACGGTTTAACCCCAAGTGTAGTGCTGAACTATTACCTGGTATTCCTAAGCAGAAGACGGCTGTGAGAAAATACACATGTTAGACACGTTTCATTCAGGAGGGTGTTCTAGTACTGTTGGCCATGATTTCAATGTTAATGAATCAACTATATATTAAATAGAGTGTCTTTAAAAAGAAACACACATAAATCAAGGTAGGTATTGATTGATTGATTAAATTGTGGTGACCAGAGGCTCTAGGAACCTAACCTTGTGTTTCCCCTAGGAGCAATGGCTCAGGGTTCACACAGCTTTATAGAGCATTACTACAAATAGCAATAATCAACTGTATCTATTTTATGGGGTTGCTGTGTATGTTACATAAGGATGTGTGTAAAATGCCTACTGTGTTGATGTTCTATAATGGGAGACTATCTTCTACTGTACGAGGAAACAGGCACTCAGAGAAGTTAATTGCCTTATTTAAAATCATTAGACCTTGGGGCGCCTGGGTGGCGCAGTCAGTTAAGCGTCCGACTTCAGCTCAGGTCACGATCTCACGGTCCGTGAGTTCGAGCCCCACGTCGGGCTCTGGGCTGATGGCTCAGAGCCTGGAGCCTGTTTCGGATTCTGTGTCTCCCTCTCTCTCTGCCCCTCCCCCGTTCATGCTCTGTCTCTCTTTGTCCCAAAAATAAATAAACGTTGAAAAAAAATTAAAAAAAAATAAATAAATAAAATCATTAGACCAGAAGCTGGCTCAGGTTAGTAGCATGCAAGTCCATTCTGTCTGAATCCAACAGCAGCAGTTTTCAAAGCATACAGGCTACATCTAGGAATAATCTCACATGGAGAAATTAAATGCTTTTTTGTTCCTTATGAGTCTGCTCTTCATTTAAATATTCTATCTACATGATTGACTTCTGAAAAACCTATTTAACCACCCACTATCATCATCTTTGTGCCAGGCCCGGTGCTAACCACATGCCATCTGGTATCTCGTCATTGCACAGTGATCTGGTAAAATAGGCATTATTGCTATTGTTATCATTTTAGAGACATGGAGAAGTTAAATGAATTGTTCAAAGTCATACAACTTGGAAGAAGAACAAAGATAACATTTCAGGTCTTTCTGATTCCACAGCTCCTGTTCTCAATCTTGACATTAGAGAGTACCAATCTCTTGGGGAATTTGTAGACCAGTAAAACAGCCGACTGAAGGAACAACAACAAAACAGTGGAGAAGGACATAGAGTTATCTACATTTATTTACCCAGGTAAGGTCATTAAAGAGAGAAGTTGGCATTAACCATCATGGTCTTATAAAGAAAAGTAATCTTAATATTATAAAAGTATGAAGAATTTAACTTTGGATTACAAAAATCCAACCGATTCAGGGACCCCTGGGTGGCTCAGTTGGTTAAGCATCCAAATCTTGGTTTCGGTTCAGGTCATGATCTCACGGTTCATGGGATTGAGCCCCGTGTCAGGCTCTGTGCTGACAGCATGAAGCCTGCCTGGAATTCTTTCTTTACCTTTCTCTCTGCCTCTCTCCAGCTTGTGTGCACGCTTGTTCCCCACCCCCCCACCTCAAAATAAATAAACATTAAAAAATATCCAACCCATTCACTTTTATGAAAGCCTTGCAACATTGGCCTTCCTTTTCTCATTTCATCCAGAACAGGTTGTCTTTGTCACAGACAAGTGGCCTTTGGCAACCACAGGTCTGTACCGTATTCTAAGTTATTTTCTCTGATCTAGGCCTGAGCTTTGTCAGATATCCAGACAGTGGATTGGACAAAATGGTATCTAAGATCACTTTTCAATTCCAGGGATTGAGTTTGGCCCATTTGTCCTTCTAGTCCAGAGACAAAGAGGAGGCTGGCCTCATGTACATTAGCCATCAAGTCAGCAGCTGCTGCTCTATCAATCTTGCCCTTGGCAGGAGCAGGCACCTTGCGAATTGACCTCCAGGAAAAGAATGAATGCTTAGTGGTGGCAAATAAGTTGCGTTAAGTATTGGGAAACAGAGCACACACATAAATCTCCTGTGGATCTATATTCCTTAAGGAAATCCATCAGAGAAGAGAGGCAACTCATGGAAGAAGACGATAACGCTCTGGCTGTTCCCCCTCCCCGCCCCTACCGCCCCCGAGGTAAATACCCTTCACAATGGACATGGCCCACCAGATAAGCTAGCTTTAGGACCCTTCCACTTTTCTACTTACTTATACATTAGGGATTTTCCACTGTCCAGGCCTATGCTCACTTGCCCAAATGTTGCAAAATAATAAGAAAGACCCAATAACAAGTATAGTTTATTAATGTGAATACGGTACTTTCTGTTGACATGCCAAGCTCTCAGCATATTTAAACCTCACGACAGCCCTTGTCAGGTAATACCATCATCGTCTTCACTTACAGACGAAGAAACTGAGACACTGAAAGGTGAAGTAGCTTGACCCATCACATCACTAATAAGTAGGAGAGGTACGACTCGAACCCACATCCATCTCGGCGAAGCTTTTGCTTCCCGCCAACACACTGTGCTGTCTGGCCTGCACAGTATGCTGTCTTTCCGTAGCATTTGAAATTTTGCAGCTAAATGTCCAACTTCCTCATTTTTCCCTTTTGGTGTCCATGTACGAAAAGAGTCTGAATCAACTCAATTAATATGTGTGAATCTCACCGTGTGCCAAATTCAGAGCTCTGGGGACTCAGACATGGAGAGCAGACCTCTGTTTTCAAGAAGTTCCCAGTCAAGAGGGGAGGCACATACTCTGGTGCCTAGGTATAAAGCAGTCTGTAAGAGAGTTATTAGAGAAGTTGTAAGAATAACATGCTGTTCAACCTAAAATCTGGAGGATGGTGGCCAGGAGTAACAGTGCCCTCCAGGCGGAGGTGAAAACAGGACCCATGCAGCCTCTGTGGTAGCTGGACTGTGAGGTGTTTGTGGGTGATTGTGGTGAACAATGGTCTTGCAGTTATCCAGAGGTCATATTTTGGGAGGACTTGGATACCATTGGAAGAAGATCGGATTTTACTAAGTAGACAATGGGGAGACCTTGAAGGTGTTTGGATGCAGAAGGAACATTATCAGAGCTGAATGCAGGATAAATATACCCTAAATATATGGTTAAAGGCCTTATATATTATCTTTCTAGCTTGTCTGCATTTAGCAGGAGACAAAACAGAAACCACATGTACGAACCTTAGGTGATGGGATTTCAAACACCAGGGGAGATCCTTGGTTTCGAGTTCTGTCAGTCAAACCACTTAGGTGGAAAGTTCCCAAATGTGGTTAGTCAGATGAAATACTGGGTAGACTGTTTCCAGATTCCTGGGGCACCTGGGTGGCTCAGTCGGTTGAGCATCCCACTCTAGATTTTGGCTCAGGTCATGATCTCACAGTCCATGGGTTCAAGCCCTGTGTCGGGCTCTGGCTGAAAGTACGCAGCCTGCTTGGGATTCTCTTTCTCCCCTCTCTCTCTCTGCCCGTATCCTGCTTGCTCTCTCCCTCAAAATAAATAGATAAGCTTAAAAAAATAATTAAAAGGGGCACCTGGGTGGCTCAGTCAGTTGAGCGTCCGGCTTCGGCCCAGGTCATGATCTCACAGTCCGTGAGTTCGAGCCCCATGTCAGGCTCTGCACTGACAGCTCAGAGCCTGAAACCTGCTTCGGATTCTGTGTCTCCCTCTCTCTCTGCCCCTTCCCCGCACACACTCTGTCTCTCTCTCAAAATAAAATAAAAACATAAAAAAAAATTTAAAAAAAAACAAATCCAGATTCCTGGGCTCTGCCTCCTTAAGGTACTAATTCATAAGATCCAGTCACAAGACTGAGAATTGATGTTTTTAAAGCTGGCCGGTGGATTCCAACAACCACTGACTCACATAGCAACTTCTATTGGATGCACTGAAAACTTTTCTATCAGTGTAAGAAATTTTAGTTAAAGACTATCCCTGAAGCACCCTCCTCTCCCAAAAGTGTTTATATTGCTATAGACGTGTTTTAGTCAGAGTTCCTCAGACGAACAGAACCAATATGATGTGTATGTGTGTGTGTGTGTGTGTGTGTGTATGTGTATAAACAAAACCAATAGGATGTATGTGTACCTACATACACATACACACACGCACACGCACACACATTCTATTGGTTTTGTTTATATGTTTAAAACACACACACACACACATATATACATATATATACATATATATATATGTATATGTATATAACATTTATATATACATACACACACAGACTTATAAGGAACTGGCTTCCCCAATCATGGAAGCTATTAAGTCTCAAGGTCTGCAGCTGGAGTCCCAAGAAAACTGATGTGAAGCTCCAGTCCAGAAGCTGGTGGGCTTTAGCCCCAGGAAGAGCTGTTGCTTCAGTGTAAGTCTGAAGGCAGGGGGAAAAAAAAAAAAAACCAATGTCCAAAGCCAGTGCGGTCAAGCAGAAAGAAATTTCCTTTTATTCAGCCTTTTTCTTCTATGCAGGTCTTCAACTGATTGGATGGGGCCCGCCCACCTTAGCGAGGACAAAATCTGTTTTACTCAGTCTAGAAATTCAAATGTCAATTTTACCCTGAAACACCCTCACTGACACACCCCGAATAATGTCTTACCAAATATCTAAATACCCTGCTGCCCCATCAAGTTGATTTGTAAAATTAACATCACAAGATGTCAGAAGGGCTTCATTTCAATAGTATCAATAGTATGGTCCTTATAAAAACAATGGTAACAAGAATCATTATTTGTATCCCTTTAGTACCTGGGTGTGTAGACAGTCTTTGCAACTGAATGAATGAAGCAAGGGTATTAGCATAGGTGTTTATGGTTTATCATCTTATTTTATCCACACAATAACTCTGCTGGGCATTTGAAATAGATTTCATTATTACCTTCCATTTTTGAGAGGGGTGGTGCAAAGTATAAAGAGGTGAGCTTAGGTGTCCAAGGACACAGGGTAAGTGACAGGGACCAACTCAAACCCAGAGCTTCTTTTGTGATATTTCCACTGTGTGACACTAGTTCATTGTAGATTACAGGCAAAGGGATGCATACCTTCATGAACTCCCCTGACCATCAGCAATTTCCTGATCTTATGACTACATCTATTGCCATCTTTAAATATAGGAGAGGCACAAATTAACAAGTGAAAACCAAGAGATATGTTTGTAGTTAATGCTACTAACAGGCAGCGTAATTATAAGAGAGCAGAGAGTGTTGCTTGACAAACATTAATAAAAAACTCTCATGCCAGTCTCAAGTATAAATTACACAGCAGAAGGCAAGGAGAGGCTGGGCTTGACAGCTGTAGGATAACAACCTTGAAATATATCTACATTATCTGAGGGGTCTTTGGAGGTCTGTCTTTTGGACTCGGTTAGAGACCATGCTAATGAACTGCCTTAATGTCCATATTTTTGCAGGGCCATCTATATTTCTTTTAAGGCCGAGTTTACCACAATTGGGAAAACTGCTTAGTTAGATGTGAGGTTCTAGTCATTTTATGTGCTTGATGGGGTTAAATAAACCTGTCCAATTAACCAGAAGTCATTAGATTAATATATAGTTGTTTATCTCACAATATTTTCTAATAGCCTTACATAAATTATTCTTTATATTTCTATTACGGTTCATAGTTCATTCATTTGACAACTATTTATTCCACAGTAATCTTTGCTAATAACTAGAGTTGCAGAGAGAAGCTACGTTATTTGCCTTGTGGTAGCTCACCATTTTGTACAGTGGTTCTCAACTCTGGCTGCGTATGAGATTACGGAAGAGCATTTTGAAAATGCCTATGCCCAGACCCCAACCTGGAGATTCTGATTTCTCTTGGTCTGGAATGGAGCCCAGGCATCAGCATATTTTAGACTTTCTAGGTGATTAGAACATACACAGCCCAGACATATGGGAGAGACAATTATACCTCCAGACAAGGTGCACTGTTTCAAGTACCAGAGGAAAGAAATGTGTTACTGGCTATGGATTAAAAATGCTAAATTCTTCTGACTTCGGCTCAGGTCATGATCCCATGGTTCCTGGGTTCAAGCCCTGCATCCAGCTCTATGCCGATAGGTCAGAGCCTGGAGCCTGCTTTGGATTCTGTGTCTCCCTCACTCTCTGCCCTTCCCCTACTCATGCTCTTGTCTCCTGTCTCAAAAGTAAATAAACATTAAAATTTTTGTTAATTAAAAAAAATGCTAAATTCTTCTAGAGTGGATGTGGGAAGGTTTTACTGGGACTATGATTTTCTATTTGAGGGTATCAGTTTTATTTTTAATTTTTTTTATGTTTATTCATTTTTGAAAGACAGAAAGAGACAGAGCACAAGCAGGGGTGGGGCAGAGAGGGGGGGGGGCGGGGACACAGAATCCAAAGCCTTCTACAGGCTCTGAGCCATCAGCACCAGAGCCCGATGTGGGACTTGAACTCACAAACCGCCAAGATCATGACCTGAGCCTGAAGTCAGACACTCAACCGACTGAGCCACCCAGGTGCCTCTATTTTTAATTTTTAATAAAACTATATTATTGTTTTCTTTGAGCTGCATCTTGGAGGATGGTGGATGAGAAGGGAAGGGAGGAAGATACACCAGGTAGTGTATATGCAAAGGCACAAAGGGAAAAAATGTCAGTGTCTTCAGAGAATTTTGAGTTGTTTAGTTGGGCTGAAGTGTTGAGCGTATGAATTAATTATCATTAATTCTTTCATTCAAACAGTGTTTATTGTGGATGTATGCTGTGTGAGGCATTGTGTTAAGTGCTATGAGGGATTCAAAAATAAGACAAAAGAGATCCTATCCCTAACAAACTCAGGCTATTCAAGGGCACACATTATGAAAGATGGTGATGTGGTGATGGTAATATAGGCTTAAAATGGAAATTTTGACTAGACACTAAGATATAACAGAAATGAAATCCCAAAGTGAAATGCCAAATTATATTATGCAGATGTTTAGAGGAAATGGCTTAGAGTAGAGAGAGTGGAAAGGGATCTGAGTAATGAGATTTCCTTCCAGAATGTTCTTGCTGAGTCCCCAATGACTCTCAGGGAAGAGGAGTGGAAGCATGGGTCTACCCCCTAGCTTCAAGCCAGGTAAGAGGTAAAGGATCTGCTCCTCCCACCTCAATCCCAGAGGGAACGGTGGCAGAAGCTTGATAAACTGGGGTCTGGCCTCCGTTTGCTCCAGAAAAGAGAGAATAACGGTCAGCAAACTTGTTTTGTAAAACATCAGGTAGGAAGTTAGGCTTTGCCAGAGGCATATTATCCATGTCCCATAATCTTTATTTTTTACACCTTTTAAAATTTAAAACTCATTCTCAGCTCCATGGGCTATAGTTTGCTGGCCCTTGATCTAGGGGGAAAAAGGCCTGACCCTTCAAGTAGAACACCTAGAAATGAGGAAGGAGAAGGAGCCCTCAGCTCCCTCAAGGATAGGGAGGTACAGGCAGGGTGATGATATGGTATGATTTGTTATCCAAACAGGGACACTTGGGAGAGTGAACAGGGACATTAATAACCAAGTAATTTAATGAGAATAAAGCCTGGACAACAGGACTTAAACCCGGACTCTCCAGGCAAGATGGGATGTATGATCAGGTCACCTGGCAAGTGGTCTCCAGGGACAGAGACCTCTCAACTATGCTGTCCAATATGGGAGCCACTAGCCACATGTTTACATGCTAGACAGGTAAAATAAAATATATTATTTAAATTAGTTTCACCTGTTTCTTTTTACTTTTTACTATGTGACTACTAGAGAGTTGAATGTGTGGCTTGCCTATGCAGCCTGCATTGTATTGCTATCGGTCAGCACCGCTCTAGAGCCCTCAAAATTGCCCACTAGACAAAGAGACAGCCTTGAAAATCTGTGAGACCCAGAGATCCTAAAGGTAGTTTGCTTATTATGCAAGTGCAGGTAAGACCTGTCCCGTCTCTTCGCCCTCCTCCCTCTTACCTGCCACCCCTGGTTGGGGCAGGGGTACAGGATGGGGAGGCTAGAAACCATATGTAGCTCGGCCAGCCATGCCCTCCCCCCTTTCCTCCAGTGAGTCTCCATCCTAAAATGCCCAGAACTGAGAGGTGTCAGATCAGCCCTAAATCTTGGTCAAGGCTTGATTTATACCTTGGACTAGACATTCTCATTTCTGAACTAAAACTGCATCTGTGACTTAAAGATCCCCTAGAATGGTCTGTTACTCAGGAGTGAGGCAGAAAGTCATGGAGTTTTAATCTAAAGGCAGGGAGAGGCTATTCTACTGAATATATTTATATTCTATTCTATTATTTATTTCTTAATTTTTTACTGTGAAAATTTTAAAGAAAGCATGCATGAAGGTGGAGAGACTCCTATAATAAACTCCCATTTACCCCTTACCCAGTTTCGACAATCTCAACATTTTGCCAATTTTATTTTATCAAATATTCTTTTATGGGGATTAGGGGGAGGGACTCAAGTATTTCAAGCAAGTCTCAGACATTATATTATTATTATAGTAACAAATACTTCACTGTATGAAGGATAAGGATTTTGCTTTTAACATAACTCATTTTATTTTGAAGGGACAGCAAGAAATGTAAAAGTAAGCACATTTCAAATATAACACGAGTCTTGCCTGTTAGCACATGAGTATCAATAGTAATGATAATAACGGGCAAACTTCAGAGACCTTAGAGGTCATTTAGTCCTGTCCTCTTATTGAAGCTCAGAGAGGGAGGGACTTGTTTGAAGTCCCTGGAGGCAGATCTGGGGCTGAAATGCAGGCCCAACTTCTCAGGACACAAGCCTGCTCATTTGAATCTCACTCGGAGAGACTTGAACTTGGTTTCCTGAGGGACTCAACTGGGTCTCCCCAGCACCTTCCAGCCATCTCTTTTGCATTTCTGTCCCGCAAACTGAGAATCAAAGAGGAGCTTCCGGAAAATCACTTGTCATTTACCAGCAGATTAAGTTGGGAAGTGTGCATGGGACAATTAATGTCTTGCACTTAATGTCTTGCAGAGACCTTATGTAATGTTGTAGGAAAAAGTCAAGAGTCAGCAGATCCTGAAGTCATCCAGGTTGCTTTGAGGTTAGAGACTTGGCTTCTAAGGAAGAGTTTTATTAAGGGCTTTGCCCATGGGCTCTCTCTCTAGGTTTCTCAGGGTAGCTGATAGCCTGAGTTCTGTAGCAAGATGAACCCTCTTGCCAATCTTTTGGAAGCCACCTTTCTTAGACTACTGGGAATAACTTTGCTTTATGAGAGGAGAAAGAAGAGTATATAGACCACTTACTCTATGCCTCTGGTCCCCAGCCCCTTAGCTTCTTCTGAGCATAATGGCAGCCTCAGCTCCTAAAGTCACATGACCTCAATTTAATTAGATGCTTCATATTGCTTAGAATTGTTGCCTCTTCAGGTTCACTCCTTCCTGCTTTCTTTTTACCTGATTTTCTGATCTTTCCACTGTACCAACTCCTACATTTGCCTCCTGACTTCCTTTCTCTTGGTCCACTTCTACTTTGATAATGCAGGTTGCCCTCTTGTCACCATCCTCTGTTTTGGTCCTTTGGCCACATTCCGTGTTTCCCTGTTTTTCCGGTTTTGGGTATCATATGCTTATGCTTAAAATAATGAATGTCATTATTTTTCCACTTAATCCTATGGAGCCCCATCTACTCTTATTGGTAGGAATTTCCTTATTCCCCTTTAGGAGTCTCTCTCTCTCTCCCGGTGGTTTTATCTGGAATACCTGGAGCTCTATCCTGACTCTCCTGCTTGCTAATCATGTGAACTTAGGCAAACTACCACTCTCTGATCGTCAGTTTCCTCATCCATAAAGTAGCAATATCACTTAACTGCCTCATAGAGTAAAGGCTCTATCTATGAAAAACATTTAGAATAGAGTCTGGCATGTAGCAAATGGCCATAGAGGTTATAAACACATGCTCAGTGCCTGTGCCCAATGCATGACAGCCACACTAAAAATTAGGCCTTGAGGGGCGCCTGGGTGGCTCAGTCGGTTAAGCGTCCGACTTCGGCTCAGGTCACGATCTCACTGCCCGTGGGTTCGAGCCCCGCATCGGGCTCTGTGCTGACTGCTCAGAGCCTGGAGCCTGTTTCAGATTCTGTGTCTCCCTCTCTCTCTGACCCTCCCCCATTCATGCTCTGTCTCTCTCTGTCTCAAAAATAAATAAATGTTAAAAAAAAAATTAAAAAAAAAAAGAAAAAAAATTAGGCCTTGAGAGACTTCCAGTTTTCTACCACATGCTGCATTCAGACCAGTCTTTCCCATCAGCCTCTGAGTCATGGATTTGTGCTTGGGTCACATGTTCAAATGATATTTTTCTTACAGCAGCTTTACTTCTGTAACACTTGCTTTGTTGGTTGACATCATTTGGGAACTAGCAGAGTCCTGGCCTTTGTCTTCTCAGGACACCCCTTGATCTCAGCAGTTTTACCCAGTTTCTCACTGGGGTCAGTTGTGCTAGCAGGCCACCTTGGGAGGGGAAGGCTTTGTCTGCAGGGCCTGCTCTATTCTTTCCCTGGGGGGATCCATTCACAGAAGACCCAATCTAAGTTGAAGGTATCCATTTAATGGAGAAATAGCTGGCATTTCCCTTGATTAAATACTAATAATGATGAAGCTGCTGCTGCTGCTGCTGCTGCTGCTGCTGCTGCTGAGTTCTTCCTATGGAGCATTCTGTTACACAGAGTTCCTTACCCGGAGACATAGTCTCTGTCTTCAGTTTATTGTCTAGCTAGGAAGCTCAAATATATTCAAAGCTCCTTACAAGAATTTTACAGATAATGGCTGTAAAAAAAGCAGAAGAAAGAGTTATTTTAGGTGATTAGTGGTCATGGCTTCATGTAGAAGTGGTATTTAAGCACTTTCTTGAACACATCCAGTAAAAAGGAGGGGCTCATTATCAAGCAGAGTAGCCCAGCTTAATGTTGCCTGGGATTACAGGTGGATATTTCCTATGCTCGTGAATTAAATTTCACATTCCTCATTCTACCTCCTGGGATTATACAGACAAGTCTTAATGCAGAATAATAATTCTGTGGTTATAGTGGGTCATTAGAAGAATGGAACAATGATAGCAGTTGGGAGGGATCAGGATGTGGATTTTTCTGAATTTGAAAGAGATAGTGTTCTTCTTGGAAGAAAGATAGTCACAGGAAACATTAAAAGAAAAAGAGGTCACACATTGCAAATCCTCTGCAGTTGGTGGGGGGTGCTTAGGGATATTTGCTTGTCATTACTCTACTTTCGGTGACTTAAGTCACAGAATCATTGACTCCCTCAGGATCCGCTCGAGCACAGTGATCCTTCGTACAGCATCCCTAATTGGTGCTTGATTATTCCCACTGAAGGGGAGCCCTTTACTTAATTGGAATATTTCATAAGTGATACTATAGAAAAATTATTGGTCTAAGTATCAGATAGACCTGGGTTCAAATTTACCTTACTAGTTATATTGTACTAGACAAGCCACCTCCTATTGGGTCTCAGATGTCTCATCTGTAAAATGGGGGAAAAATGCCTACCTCCTGGTGCAGGTGTAGATGTGAAATTAGATAACATAAGGAATATCTCTGAACTGGTTTCTAATATATAGTAGGTACTGAATAAATAGTAATTAATAATAGGTCATAAATGTCAATTTATTCACCTCTCCCAAAGCTAAATATTGTTTGACTTCTATGGTTAAAAACTCGACCACATTACTGATGGCATAAAAAGCTGTTAATAAGGCTATAAGTAGGAAAGCACAATTTTATTCCTTTTCTATTTTCTAAATGTTATACCTAATGTTACAGCTCTGAAGTCCTGGACATTTGTTTCAGCAGTGAATGGGGCCTCTGTAACTGGCCCAAAGAACTTTCCCATAATTTAAAAATAAATAAAATATGAATTGCCCTAGTAGACTGAAACACCCTTCACTTTTTGGCCATCAGCATATCCTGAGCCTTTTTAATATCTCTTAATATTAGAGCTGGGAGGCATCTTAGAGCTTATTATATCTGGGCCATTCATTTTAGAGATGAAGAAAACACAGGTAGACTGTGACTAGTACAAGGTCATACAACTAGTTTGTGGGAAAGCTGGGACTTAAATATATACGAAGCTAACTCCAAATCTTACAGCCTTCCCATTGTATCACATTGCCTCTCTCCAGAATAATGTTTCCAAATGACACCCTCATCTCCCTTCCCAATATCCAAGGCAGTAATTGCACAACTGGAATTTTTCTCCTTCTTTAGGTATTACTTCTAACCCTGAAACTTGCCCATAGAAATTTGACAACTCAGTACTGTTTTGTGTTTCTCCCTGGGAAGGCTGGAAAGGGTCTGGAGGAGGGGGAAATGTCAATATGGGTTTGGAAACTAGAAATGATTATGAAAACAATGAACACCTTTGATTCTACGAAAGTGTTTAATAAGGATTTAAAAAGGGATTGAAGGTCAGGCAAAATGAGTACTAACAAGTTTGCAAAGATACACTGACTCAGATATTTTTGAACATGCTGGAAAGTGACGCTTCAAATTCAGTGTCATTTAAACAAGGCAACCTGAGACCTTGCTAGTTTCATGTGCAGTGTAATAAAAACGGTCTTGTTGAGGAATGTTTAAAAGGTGCCTCCATTTGCTTTCATACCCAGGTAGGGGGTTGGGATGGGGATCGCGATTTGAGATGATGATGAAGATGATGTTGAAATTTGTTTATTCAGCACATATTTACCTCTTATGTGTCAGGCATTGGGGAAGGTATCAGGAATCACACTGTACTCATTCATTGAAACACTCAACAGTCAAGTTGTGTGCCTGTGAGATGCTCGAAATAAGATCCTGTAGTTCCTAATAAGTTTTGTATGCTCTCTATTTATTCCATAAATCTTGCAGCATCCACTGTGTACAAGGCATGTACTGGGCAGTGCTCATCAGGTATTTCAGGCTTTCTGGATAGGACTGTAGGAAGGAAGAATCTATCTACTAAACCCATGTTTAATCTGGTTGTAACTGCATCACTGTCACCAAATCCAGAAGAAGGTGCTGCTGGTCTGAAATCCAACTAGGTAAGCATAGCATCCCAAAATGGAATTTGTGACTGGTTTACTCCAGTTCTCGGGACTTCCCTGCCTGGTCTCCAGACTGTCTTCATCTTTCCCTGACTGTGTCTCCCTAAGTAGACTCTGAACTCTCTTAGAGTAAGGACCTGGTCTTACGCATCTCTATGACCCCTCTTAAGACCTAGCGCAATAGATTGCATGAAGTTCTTCCCTCTGCTTTATTTTTCTTACCTTCTTACCTTCCCTCATTCTTTAACTTCTTCTGTAACTTGCCTCTTTCTGCTTTTTACTCCCTGCCTTCTCGTCTTGTCTGTTCTCTTTTTCTATTCCTTCTCTTTTTTACTTCTTCTCCTCTCTTGTCTTCCTACCCTAAAAACACTCAGTGGGCCCCGTGCATTGTGCTCAGATTTGCAGAATCCACATTACCTGCCCTTGAAGTACTTCTAGGATTATACATTTATTTATTTTTGAGAGACAGAGAGAGACTGAGTGGGAGTGGGGGAGGGGCAGAGAGAGAAGGAAACACGGAATCTGAAGCAGGGTCCAGACTCTGAGCTGTCAGCACAGAGCCCGACACCGGGCTCGAACCCATGACTGTGAGATCATGACCTGAGCCGAGGTCGGATGCTCAACGTATTGAGCCACCCAGGTGCCCCAGAGCTTCTAGGCTTATAGAAGAGACAGCCATGTACATAAAAAATTCCAGTACTGTCCAATAAGTAGTTGATAGATGTTAACACTTGGTATAAGAGCACGAAAATGGACTCATACCTGTGATGAGGTGTGTGGCAAAGTTTCTCATAGGATGCAGGGCCAACAATGAGTTGGCCTGACAAAGATAGTTGGGGTGTGGTGAGGGAGGGATGGGCCCGGGCAGAGGGCAGTACCAGCAAAACCCATAGAGGAGAGCTCCTTGCAGGGAGCTATTAAGGTGCGTTGTGGCTGGAGTCTGAATACTCAGTGAACATTTGTTAGGTAAATCCCTGGTCCTAGAAAGTCCAGGTCAGCTGGTCCCCAGGCTTTTTCTTGTCTGCTGCGCTCTAAGGTCCTGGCTTCTGGTAAAACGTCCATTCTGAGTCCCTGGCTCTAGTGGACAGTTTTTTTTTTTAATACTAAAAACATTGGTTAAATGGGCATTTTTGAAGGATAAGAGAAGTGACCAGAGGTCTATTACTTCGGGCTGGGGGTGGAGCTGGGGACTGTGGGAGGGGCAAGGGAGGTAAAGCTTGTTACCAGGCAACCAGGGTTTGAAAAGTCAGAGCTCTAAGGTCTGTGGCCTTTAGGACCGGCTAGATCCAGGGATTCTGGCCCCTGATGAGTAGCTCCAGCTACCAAAGGGAAGCAAGAAAGAGAGAGAGAAGGAGGGAGGGGGGATAGGAGGGGCAGAGGCAGGGGAGAAAAGAGAGACGGAGAGAGAGAAGAGAGAGGGAGGGAATGGAGTGCTGACTTGGGTAATAAAAGCACTTGGAATGGAGGAAAAAGCACAGGCCCTGTGAGCAGAGTTTTATCTGTGAATTCCAGCTAATCCCTCAATAGCTGTCATTTTCTGAGCCTTCTGAAAAATGGCTTAGTGAGGCCTACCTATGCATTATTATGGAGACTAAATAAGATGAGTTAAAGTGCCAAGCATAGTGCCTGACTATTAGTTAGTTGTCCTGTAAATGGGAGTCTTTTAAGTTCTAGCTGAACAGTTAGGTGTGCAGACATTAGCTCCAATACATGGCTGGAGGAGTGATGGGGGGGGGGCAGGGGAGCAGCTAACAAGAATGAGAGACAGCCCCAAATGTGGGGGACCTGGTGAATTAAGCAAGTTAGGACAGTGCATGCCATCAGAGCACTGTCAATGGCCCACATGACAATAAGCAGGATGGGGTTTGGAGAAGAGAACAGGAGCAACAGCATGGTTAAGTGCTACTTCTGGAGCCTAAACACCAGGGCTCAAGTCCTGACTCTACAAATCTGCCAGCTGTAGGGTGTTAAACTCTCGGCGCCCCAGTTTCTTTACCGGGGGAAGGTCACCCCACAGGGCGATGATAACTAAATGTCACGTACCCATGAAGCAGTTAGCTGAAAATCTGGAACAGAGAAGACAGCAGCCCCAAGGGGGGCCAGGGCTCCATGTGTGTTGGGCTGAGATGTGTGAGCTATTAAGAGCTCCTCCCGTACCCTCCTCTGCCAGCCCCACCGGGAGGGGCCGCCAAGGCCCACGAGCGCCCACGGCAGGGAAGATGGCTGCCAGCCACTGAGCCCTGGCTCACGTCTGCTCCATGCTCTCCCTTCTTCTCAGTCCTCATTGCCTTCCGTCCCCAGACCACCCTGGCTGGTAGGCAGCCTAGTTCCTGTTGCTGAGGTGGAGGTGGAGGCAAGGGGAGATTTGGTGACTTGTCTGAGGCCACAGCAGGATTTAAATGCAGGTCCGCGCAGTTCTAGGGCTCAGTTCCTCAGTCACCCCCCTTCAGATGCTCCATGTGGCGGGGAGATGGCAGGGCTGAGACAGCCAGAGCCTGACTTTGGAAAGAGCCCCTTGCTGAGAACTCCTATCCACCACCCTCCAGCACTGGAGTTTTCACCGTTTTCTGGGAGACAGTTCTGCCTGGGCACAGGTGGCAGTTCTGTCTGGCAAAGAACGGAGTGACTGATTTCCAACATGGGTGTTGGAACAGCCTGTGCTTAACTGCACAGCTCTTGTGCTGATGAGACGCTCGTCATGGGCTTTTTGCCAAAGTGATATCCAGGTGGCATCTGGGGTACTCGTTGCTCAAGCATTCCCAAAGTGGCAGTGTGACCCAGAAAGCCACGGTGGTGCAAGAATGGACAAGCAGGGGATGGGGTCATGAGGGGGGCCTTGGCTTTCGTGGGGCAACAGATTGGCTTCCTGTTCTGGTGCTGTCACCATGGTGCCACTGTGACTATGGCAAGTGATTTAGTCCTCCTTAGTTACCTTATCTATGAATAAGAGTTAAAAAGATGCACACTCACGTGTACCTTGGAGAACAGCTGTCTTGCTGCAAAGTGCCTAGTACAGAGCCTGACACACCGGAGGTCCGAGGAATGGCAGGTACCGGCCATTATTCATCGTACATTGAGAATTTTTTCTTAAGCTCTGTGAGGGCAGGACTGGGTCTGCTTTGTACACTGTTACGTTCTCAGTTCCGGGCACTGTGCCTGGCACGGAGTAAATCGTTTGGGATACATGGAGAATTAAGAAATGTTTTACAGGTAGGGTTGATGGAGCATGGTGACCGGTTGACTCATGATAGCAGAGTCGATAAAGAAGAGTTGGGGGCTTTAGTCTGAGTGGCTCACCGTGATGGTGTCCCTTGCTAAGTGGAGAAGGAAGAGGAGAAGCAGACCTGAGACAAATGTGGTGGAGATGAGTTCAGTTTTGCATATGTGGAGTTGGACACGCCCACAGGGCATCAAGGGGGATTTGACTAACAGGTACATGAAGTTGTGTATATAGGAGGATGGAAGGGGTCAGTAATGTAGCCTTAACTTCGGGAAATCAGACTTGTATCCCCAAGAGCTGCAAATAACAAAGCACAGTGATTCAGCATGGCTTAAAATAGGGATCGCCAAACAAACTATGGCCCACAGGCTATATCCAGCCCGCTGCCTGTTTTTGCGAACCGTGTTTTATTAGAACACAGCCATGCCATTCATTTATGTATTGTTATGGCTGCTTTCACGTTACAAGGGCAGAAAAGCGGTTTCAGAGACTATAGGATGGGCAGAGCTAAAATATTTACTTTTTGGCCCTTTACAGAAAAAAAAATGTTGACCTCTGACTTAAACAATAAAGATATGTATTACCTCATTAAATGACAAGACTTGAGGTTGGGTTGGTTACTTGGCTCAAGAATGGGGACCCAGGGTCTTTCTCCTCACTTGATTCACATCTAGTCTCCATCTAACATTCCGTAGTTGGTGTCCTGATGTTGCCTCAGCCTCCCTTCATCTGCTGCAAGGTGGCAGCAGCAATTTCCTGCTTCACATCTGAACATGACACACCCTAATGCTGGGCGGGGGAGGGGGTCTGCATCTCTATCTTGTGTCTTTCTTGCAGAAGCTCCCGTCTTCTCCCTGTGTCTCTTGCCCCAGGATTTAGGCTCAGGCCCATTCCCCTGCAAGGAAAATGGAGCTAACAGATTGATTTAGACCAGTGGTTCTCAATGGTGGCCATGCATTAGAATGAACCCTGAGACTTTTATCTTCCTTTTTATGTTTATTTATTTATTTTGAGAAAGAGAGTGCATGTGCATGTGCATGCAGGAGAGGGAGGGGCAGATAGAGGGAGAGAGAATCCCAAGCAGATTTCACGCTATCATTGCATGGAGCCCAACGTGGGGCTTGATCCCACAAACCATGAGATCAGGACCTGAACCGAAATCAAAAGTCAGACGCCCAACTGACTGAGCCACCCAGGTGCCCCAGATCAGTGAGACTTTTAGAAAGAGTTTGTAGCAGGCCCAGATATTGGATTTTTGAGAAGCATCATGGGTGATTTTAAGGTAAGGCCAGGACAGAGTAAACACTGGTTTGACAGATCATTCTAGGGAAGAATAGATGTTGGGAACCCAAATATTACAACCAACACAACCTCCATGGGGAAAATAATAGAAGCCAGGGAGGCTGGGTCCCTACTTGAGACATGTTTGTCAGGGGTATTCACGATAGCTGAGCCGGACTAGGCAAGATGCTTTTCCAGTTAAGGCCAAAGGCCGCATAATCAGAAGTATAAATTGTGACCAAGAACCAAAATCAGACTTCAGAGCCAAGAGACATAATTAAGTGTCAGGTGTGGGGGGCAGAATGGAAATAGGAAATGAGCCAAGAGTATGGAAAGGTAAAGAGAGAGGTGAAGGGGGTGGAGGGAGAGGTTCTGGAGGATGTGAATTACAGGGGTGCCCGAAGGCAGATGTGATGCAAGGTGGGTTCTGAAGAGGAAAGATAGGTGCTCCGCAGAGTTAAAGGAATTGTGCTAGACCAGACTGGTCAAGACACGTGTCTCTGTCTCAGGCCTGTGGGCCCTGTTTGGCATTGGTCAGTCCAACATAGCTGAAGCCAAGGCTACTGACGGGCAGCTGCCTTCTTGCTCCCTCTTGTTGGACTCTGGTTCGCTTATTGGATTCACAAAAGGAGCCCGCCATTTTGCTAATTAAAAAGCCTCACATTCACAGTAGGTTTGTGAAGGCTGGACTTAGCACAGGCCCTTGGCAAATGCCGTAAAGAAACTAAACTTGCTGTCCACTGACCACTATTTCCCTGTTTCATGTCCTGTCCTTTCTTCTCCTTTTTTTTTTTTTTGTCCCCTCCTTTCTTGGGACCCAGGCCTAACCCTGCCAGCCTCTGTGTTCCATCCCTCCCTCTGTCAGTCATGTAAACCCATTCCCTCCACTCACTGGCATCATTCACTTATTCATTAAACAACCATTTATACAACATCTACCAGTTGCCTGTCCTACTCCTGAGGCATGCCCTACTCCTGAGGCACTGAGATGGAAAACCTCTAAATTTGCTGTCAGGAGACTCTCACCTTGGGATGGACAGAGGTAGATTTACCAACAAGCAATCATAATTTATGGGGACAAGATACTATCACAGTATGATCTTTCAAGTACTAAAACTAAGCACTGGTCTGGAAGACCCAGGGCCCAGGAGCCACATCTGCACCCGCCATCTTTGTTTGGCACAGGGCAAACCACCCAACTTCATGAATTCAACCTCCCTACCTGCCAAAACATCATGGTGATGACTGCTTAGAATCACCCACAGTGACTCCTAGCAGAGTAACATTCACAGCATGTGAGTGCTGTTACAAAGGCGTGTAACGTTACAAAGACAGAGGTATTTTGGGGTGCCTGGGTGGCTTAGTTGGCTAAGCATTTAATGCAGGTCATGATCTGAACCCAGCCACGTGGCCTCCACTTCTAAGGGAAGTTGGGGATGTGTGTTCCCATATACTAAGGAAAAGGAGCAGTAAGCATCTAGTCATTACATTCCAGAGGCTCAGAGGTAAGACTGGCTGGGTGGTCAGTGGCATGTAGGATGTATACCTCTTCCAGGCTTGGCTCTAAGCCTTACTTCACAATCTACCACACCCTCTCTCTTCCTAACCATTGGTGGGCCAGATTGGGGTGGGGGAGAGACCCCGCAGAGGACTCTGAACAGAGTGGCAGAGATACAAAAGGTAAGAGTCTGAGTCTCTGGGTCATCTGGTGGAGTAGAGCCTCCCAGCACACTTCAGACTGTGACATGAGATAGAAACTTTTGTTGCACTGAGCCACTGAGATTTGAGGGTTGTTTGTTTTAGCAGCTATATTAATTACCCTGGTTACTTCAGAGTGAGTCCGAACTCAGATGTGGTGCTTCCCAATCCCCTGTATCTCTGTTGTCAGAACCACATTGTATTTTAACTGGACTGGTCAGTCGACCTCACACCAGAATGTAAGCTCCCTGGGGTCAGAAAGTGTCTGTGAATCGTCTCTGTACCCTACAGTCCCTGTACCGGGCTCAGAGAACATTTGTTAAATGTAAACGTGCAGCCATATATTTGTTAATAAAACATTTGCTCAACAAAACATTTTTAGGTGGAGGAAGAGAAAAAGGAGATGAAATAAGAAATAAATTATTGCCTGCTCGATTACCTTAAATATTTGTGTTCTAAAGGCAGAAGAGAGAGGAAATCAGAAAAAAACAATTCATTAAATATTCAGGCTTATAAGGGTAGAAAGATCTGAGTTTGTATCTTGGATGTCACTAGACGAGCTCTGTGACTTTCAGCAAATTACGTAACCAGCCTGTGCCTCAGCTTCCTCACAAAGTGAGGATGATAATGGCTATCTCAAAGACTAATGAGGTAAAGATTAAATGAGATGAAGTTGGGCCTTGATTTAAATAGATTCCTTCCACGTCTGACAGTTTCATTTATAAAGTGGAGAATAAACGTTGCTCCGCAGGCTAACGTGAGAACACTTCTTTACCACCCAGGATTGGTCTCACCCTACTCCCTTTTGCACTCTGGCTCAGAGGCCAGGAAAGCAGGCCCCTGCTGGGCCAAGCCAACAGATGATCCGAAAGTGGAGTTTTACCCTGAATGGGAGAGGGCGGGGAGGCTTCTCATGGGTGCAGTGTCTAGCCTGTAGGTGGGACACTTCACCTCTGTGAGCCACAATTACCTTTTCTGTAAACATGGAGCTACCACTACCTTGTGAGAATAAAATGGGAAGGGAATTTGCAAGAAAGTGTCCAAACGCTTGGAGGGCAGGTAGTTTTCATTCATTATCCCACGTCTGCATCCATCAGTTGGGAGCTGCCGCCTGGTCGATTAGAGATGTCTGTGAAAGGCACGGAGGGTGGTGGGAGGGCAGGCGCTGTCTTTCTGAGGGCTTTGCAGAGCTAGGACATGACAGCACATCCATAAATGTTAGTTGAGTTGAGTGGAATTTGAACACAGTCGTTGTGACTCTCTCAATTTTTAAGCAAATAATTGAAGTGGAATATAAAGAAGCTGAAATGGGATATGGGGAAATTAACATGGAAATCACATTGCAGGCACTTGACAAAACTAATTAAACTGGGAAATGCAGCTAGATTTTTTTGGTGCATAAACATTCTTCTTCTCTTGCAACAAGGGGGTAAAACCGACAAGTGTTCGTATTACGCTTTTATGTGTGTGCTCTTCCAAGCATGCGTGGTGCTTTGAAGAAGGTTCTGTTGTGTTTGTAGCAAGAGACTCTGTAATTGCTCTGAGAATTCCTGGGATTTTTCGGATATGTGTATTTTTTCCTGAGTGAAGACAAAGCATGATGCTTCTTGCTGGAATAAAAGACTGTTGTGGCTTTCTCATCAAGTGTGTGGCCTTGAACCTTGGTGTTTTCATCTCTAAGGTGGGAATAATCCTGCTTACGTTATGGGATTGTTATGAGGAACAGATGGGGGGATGGATGTGGGTGCTTATGAACAATTTAGCACTGTTTGCACATTCTGAATAAGCGTTATTAACAGAGTACCGCCATGGGGACATGTGCCAGACTGCAGTCACAACCTGGAATCACAGGACTACCACCAACTAGCTGTGGGGACTTGAGCAGTCTACTTCACCTCTCTCTGTCTGTCATCTTATCTGGAAAATGAAAGGTTGCTATAGAAATCACAGGGATTCGTGAATAGCAAACATTTAACACAATGCCTGGCACAAAGTAAGTGCTCAACAAATTCTAGCAATCATCATCATCATCATAATATGAGGAATTATAATTTAATTCACTAAATTTTGGGGTTTCTTAGAAATATGTGCTATACTGGGTGCTGTGATTGTGTCAAAGACGAGTGGAGCACACTTTTAACTCCAAGGGAGTTCATATCACAGTAGTGCGAAGCACAGAACAAGTGTACAAAAAACTATCGTAAAGAAAGTTTTCTAACTTTTCCTCTAAAACAGGAACAGTATTTTATATTATTGAAAGATCTTCGCATGCGCTGTCTCATTTTATCCTCCTAACCACACTGCATCCTATGAACAATTGTCTATCCTATAAAATGGGTAAGGTGGATCCCAATGATACACGATTCCCAGCAAGCTGTACCCTGTACAATGCCCGTATTTTAGCGTTCCTCTGATAGTATGCAGTATATAACATCAATGAAGTTAGAACATTGCTCACTGTATCGTTGGACACTTCTGAAATGTTCAGCAGCATACAGGTTGAGAGCCATCACCAATTTAAATGACAAGTGTGAGGGAATAGCAATATGTTGGAAAGAGCACTAGATTTAGAATAGCTGTGTCATTTTCTAGGAGTATGATCTTGGATTTGGCTGGACAAGTTCTTGGGATCTCAGTTTCCTCAACTGTAAAGTAGGATAAAGCTGTCTTGCTTTCAGAGTTGTTCTGGGGTTGAAATGAGAACATTTTTTGCGTGTATTTCTGGGCTTAGCTCACGTTAGTAAGTGTGTGTGCATAATTACTGGAATACTTGTGGATAAATAAATACATGATGGGTAGGTGTTGCCTGTTTCCATTAATTGTCCTGCTGTGTCATTTACACATGACACAGAGCCACACCAACCCTTATGGTTGTGGTCTTCAGAACAATGTAAAATTCTGCAGCACAGCCGCTCAGGGTTGTTGAGTTGGGGAGCTCAAGAACTGGGACTTGAACTCAGGCCTTCTGATCCCAGAAGCCATGCTGAGGATGTGAATATATTCAGCAGAGGTTTGTTTGTAGCTGCATCGATTAATCTCAGATTGGTATAAAGCTAAGCATTCTCTAAGTTTACTACAAGTGGAAGATGGAACCAATTTTTCCCCACTTTTTTAATGCAGAATGCCTTTGTATGTTACCTGAAGTTCTGCAGTCTGATCCTACACTTTATTTCTAAATTCATTTTTATGTGCCTTTATTCACACTCTGAACTACTTCGATTTCTCTGAACGTGGTCCATGCTTTCCAGCCTCTAGGTTTTTGCTGTCGCCTGTCCTATAAATGTCCTTTTTAAATGTTAATCGCTATATGTCTAACCCCTTTAAGACATAGGTCAACTGCTTCCTCCTCTAGAGCTCCTTCCTCAGTACCATCCCACCACCCCCACACCGATCACATTTTCTTTTTCCTCTAAGTCTCCGTAATGCTTTATCCACATGCTTTTTAAAGTGTTGTTCACCTTCACCTTGCATTGCAATCATGTTATCTGCAATCCTAAGCATTTGTAATTTGGGTTTAGAAAGAACGCTGAATTAGGAGTATGGTGTTCTCGGATTTGCACCCCAGCTCCACTATTCCTAGCGATGCAAGTTAGTCAAACTTGCACCTTTAGATTTCTCACCTGCAAATGGAGATAATATCTATCGTTCAGGGTGTAAGGAATACTGGGAGTTCTCTGCACAGTGTCTGATAACATGGTAGGCACTCGATACATAGCAATTCTTTTTCTCTTCTTCCCTTTCCTAAAGAATAGGATATTTGTATGTTACTTGCCTATGTCTCATACCCAGTGCTTGACACACACTAGGTGCTCAACACCTACTATGTAGGCAGTATATTTAAAAGTGATATAGTTTATTCAATTATTCATGAAAAAACCATGGATGGACAGATACATAAAAGAATGAAGTAGAATAATGGCCCCTAAACGTAAAAATAAATCTGAACTTGAAATGTCTAGTTTCCATGTAATTGGTATTTTATCGTGCTAGCTAGTTCATTGTTTTTTCTTTTGGATCCATCATGAGGAAGGAGCATCTTCCGGATCCTTAGGCAGGACAGGGTGTTTTGTACCATCACTGCTTTGATTCTTCCTCCAGCTGTCTCTTTTTCTTTGAGCAGCTCTCCAAAGACACCACACTGTTCTGCCTGGAGTATACTGCCTGGGATATGCTAAAGACAGGTTATCTCCCGGAAGGATAATGCCACACATGATTGACATGACTTCCATCTCTGAGCCCCACCAACGGCGCCCGCCCTTGTGCGGCAAACACGAATGATGCAGCTGACAACGCTGAACTTAAACAAGTTCTGTTGCTTACACACTGAATTAAGCCTACATCTGTGGCTGCTAAAGTGGGGAAAAAAGATTAATAAAGTACATGCTGAAGCTTGAAAGAATAATTAGTGGGACGTTTTATGTTTTGGCTGCAAAGTCGGCTCCACATTTAGCATAAAGCAGAACCTTCTAATCCTTCTGAGGATGAAGGATTGGCTCAGACTAAATTGGTTTTCTTTGTGCATCTTGAGATTTTTTTTAAATGTTATCATTTTTAAAAATTATTATTTTCCAAATTTCAAGTAAGCTTTTAATCAGCCTCTTTGTGGGATCTGCGTTGTTTCTGGATTTGCCATCGCTCTGTCACACGATTAGCTGCCGCTTGGGCCCTGATAAAAGAAAGCTTGAATTGTGGGCTGCAGAGAGCTTAAATCACACATCTTTCACAGGGGCGCATTCCGTGGCTATCAGGGCTGAGATGCTGGCTGCTAACGGCCCACCTCGCTGAGAGGTAGAGTGAGTTATTGGTGTACATAATAAACTAACATCTGCACGGTGCATCTCAGAATGGGTGTCAGGAAAGCTGGAAGACAAAGCAGGATGGCATCATTAGGGCCAGATTTAAGACTCCAATTTGTGTATCATTTGCATAACAATGTACAAGAGCAACCATTCACTGTTCCCTTTCAGAATTCACAGGCTGCACCTTCACAGGAACATTCCTGAGGGAGGGGAGGCAGAGAGGAGGTCCTTGCCGGAGAGGTTCAGTCTGGGAGAGCATCTTTTCTGGATGGAGATTCTGAATTCATGGGTCCATGGTGCCTCCCAGACAGTCTCTCCTGCGGCCGTCACAGCACTCTGGGATCTGGTTTGTGCCAGGCTCTGAGTCAGTGGCCAGACACGTTTCTCAGTCTGAAAATACTTTCTGAGCATTGTAAGGTCAAGAAAAAGCCTTGGTCTGCCTTGGAGTCCAGACACAGGAACCTGTGTCCTGCCTCGGCCATATTCTACCTTTGGCCCTTTGCTAAGAAGATTGTCCTTTTGAGCCAAAATCTCCTTATCTCTCCAATAGGGATATTAAGAATACTTGTAAGAGTTAGTATCTTTGAGGGGCACCTGGATGGCTCAGTTGGTTAAACGTCTGACTTTGGCTCAGGTCATGATCTCATGGTTTGTGAGTTCAAGCCCCGCATCAGGCTCTCTGTTGTCAGCTCAGAGCCCTCTTGGGATCATCTGTCCCCTTTCTCTCTGCCCCTCCCCTGCTCACTTGCTCTCTCTTTCTCTCAAAAGTCAATAAACTTTAAAATAAAACAAATAAATACAAAAGCATCTTTGAGCGCTTCGTGCAGCAAAATGCTGGCCATATTTACTCCTCACAAAAACTCTCTGAAGTTGATGATTTCCTTCCCTTTTTATTTTGTTTTGTTTTGTTTCCATATGAGGAAACTGAGGCACAAAGAAGTACCTTGCCAGTCACTCAACTTCTGAGTAACAAAGCCAGGGTGTTTCAGTGTCGTTTTACCTCACATGCTAGAGGCCCAACAATGTGGAATTGACGAATAATTATTGACACCTCTGGGTGCCAGGCAGGGTTCCAGGTGCTGGGGATTCAGAAGCGAACAGAAGCAGATGTGGCGCCTACCTTCACGGGACTCCCATCTAGGTTAAGTGAGACGGTAGATGGGGACCCACTCCAAAACGGCTCACGTGCCGGTCCCGTGCTCCCTTGTTGCTGTTTTGGCACCACGGTATTACCTGGGGAGAACACAGGCTTTGGAACCAAATAGCCTTGGTTTTAAATTCTGATTCTGTCACCTACTTACTGTGTGTACTTGGGCAAGTCTCTAAACCTCTCTGAGCCTTAGTTTTTTTTTCATGGAAAACAAATAGGAAGGAAAAGTATTCCTGCGTCAAAGAGCTGTCAGGAAAACTGAATGGTATCATCGTGAATGGGACATAGATTTCTTAGCATAATGCCTTGCCGCAAATCCATTTCTCAATAACGGTCGCTATTATTATTATTAATCAACCAACCATTATCGCTGGCATGCAGCTGAGCACCTGTGACCTGAAGGAGCGAAAGGGATCTCGCTTGTTAGGTCTTGTTCATTATTATCATCTGGCCATGGATCTTGAGGCATTGATTTTTCATTTCTCACCAAGGCCGAGTGTTCAGAGTCCCTCCCTCCTGGCCACAGCCAGCTGTGTGGGCATCTGGACCAAAGAGCCCCGTGAGGGTGAAACACATTTGCCGATTCTTCTTCACAGCAGAGTCCCTCTCCAAGTTGCAGCTTTAGCAGAGTCCCAGTGTCCTCAGGCCATACTCTCTAAGGCCCTCAGCACTGACAGGGGGTGGGCCTCCTGTGTTCTCAATGTCAGTGATCCATCCCACCCTATCCCCAGACACTGGCCCTGGGCCCTGATTCTTTATCTGGCCCGGGGATCTGGGCAGACTCAAGTATTACTGCCCTGCTTGTAACACATCCCCTGTCCCCAACCCTCCCAACTCGCCTATCATCTTTGGTAGGTCAGAAGGGCACGGGGAGATCTTACTGGGGTGATGAAAATGTTCGCAAACTGATTTATGGTGGAGGTTACACAACTGTGCAAACTCACTAAAAATCATTGAATTGTGCAATTGAAATGGGTGAATTCTATCATGTATAAAATCCGCTGCAATGAAGTTAGAAACGAAAATGGCAACTTGCATTTGGGGACGCTGAGGCTCGCTAGTCTGACAAAAATCTCGGTTTCCTCATCTGGAAAACAGGAATTTCTTGTAGCAAATGGCTTCCTTGTTGCAAATAAATTTTATTGTCAGTAACTATGTGAGAAGAGCAAAAACCTGGGGGATCGGGGTGGTGGCAGGGGGAAGGGTCCATGTGAATGTGTTTATTTTCCACTTCTCAGAATGCTGGTTTTAGGTCTGCAGTGCATGTAGCATTTTTTAAAGAGACTTTTTTTGAGCACCTCTCTGGTAGGCTTTGGCTGCCTTCTCTCCCTCACAAACGCCCTGTGAAATGATAATGCAAACGTGATAAGTGTGAGTATGTTTCAGGCTGTTCCCTGTGCTCCAGGCATTATGTAAACATGGTTTACATCATTCAACCTCCAGGAAGCTCTGCCAGAGACCGTCTACTCTCTCACAGATGGAGAAACTGAGGCTCAGAGCTTGAGTGGTGACACCTGGCTAGGAATAGGCAGAGACAGGCATCCCAGACCTTTCTCCCCAGATTGAGGGGGTGGGGTGGGGTGGGAGCCTCACCAGGGCACCTGTAACAAATGCAGATTCTCAGGTCCCACCCAGACCTACTGGATCAGAAACTCTGGGAGTGGGGCCCAGAAATCTCATGTTCACTCCAGTTTGGGAACCACTGCCTCAGCTGTGCTGTTTCCCAAGGACTCCATTTACCCACTAAAGAGAAGTCCCCAGTGAGGGCTGGCTTTGGATCGTGGCCCTCATGGGGAATCGGTGCCTCTTCCACAGAGCATTCCTGATGCTTCCATGCCTGTGCCCCAAGAGCAGGTCCTGCACAGGCTGTGAGGTGGCAGCTCTGCCTTAAAAGCCAGACCAGACCGCATTGAAACCATTTTTACAAATCAGCGTGGCCGGGCGAAGATTTGACCTCACGGCAGGGAGTGGCCTAGGGCGGGTGAGAGAAATGATAGTAACCAACATCTGTCAACTGCTTGTTGAGGGGGGGCAGGCAGTGTTCTAAGAACTTTATATGTATTAACTGGTTTCATCGTCCTAACAACTCCATGAGGACAGTGCTTTCATTGTCCCCATTATCCAGATGAAGGCATCGAGGTGAAGAGAGGTTAATTAGCTTGCATTGCTGGTTAGTGGCAGAACCAAGAGGTGATTCTCAGCAGTCTGACTCGCTTTCCTCCACTGGCTCTCCCCTGACGGTTGTCCTAGCCGGTGGAAGCTGCCTGCACTCCCTTTAATTGCATGCCAGGTGTTTTCCTATTTGCACTTTCCCCACACATCCTCAACCCTTAGTGATAAGGGATCTTACCTTAGTGATAAGATACCCCCCACACCCGTAGTAAAACTACTCACTACTCACCATGATATGTTCCAGGGAGCCCCACCTGTATTCTTCTGCCGGCCTATGGATTGGATTTTTCAGGTAAACCAGTGTTTCCAATGTCAAGTGGCAAAAAATCTCCAGGGCACTTAGCCTCAGTTTTTCTGACTGAAATCTATATATTTATATAATATGCATGCATATACATATGTATAATATTTGAAAAACAATGCATATTATTACTGGTCTCTCTGGGTTGGGCTGTGAAGAGTAAATGTAAGAGTGTGAGTGACCTCAGAAAAGCACAACGCACGCTGCAACATGAAGTTTTACTGCTGATCCCCTCTGCCTGTTTCTACTAGCCCCTTGGTTCTGATTCCTTTTGTGGCTCCCGTGCCCTAGCGTGAGTCAGTTAGCTCAGTCTCAGAAGCAGAGTTCCCTGCAGTCTAGCTCTAGGTCTGGAATGAATTGTATATGCCAGTTTATTTCCTTAGTCTTCTGCCCCCCCCCCCCCCCCCCCCCCCCCCCCATCGCTCATCCTTCCACCTCGAGCCAGGAGTGGGTGGCTAAGGAAGACAGAAGCTGGCATAAAAGAGAGAGATGGAGTCTGGGCTTAGAACCAGGCAGAGAAAAACTGGACAGGGACTTCAAGAAGGGGCCATGTCAGTTGCTGCTTTCTGTTTGTAAATTTCAAGGCCAACAGGTGCTCAGAGCAGTCATCTGACAGTGATGACCAGCAACATTTCCCACGGGGCTTCCCTGCCTGGGAAGCATCCATAGATGCCAGTCAGAAAGCAATGACCCAGTGGACTTTCAATCTAAGTTGAAGGCACTGACATGGACCCAGGGTGCAGGAGAGGCAGATTGAATGCTAAAGCTGACACACAAAGAGCAGAGCAGTCCTGACCCAGACAGGTGTATTTTCTATAATAAAAGGGGCCCTTACACGTTGGGTTAATGAAAATTTCCTCATTTGAATCATATTTTAAAAGAAGGTAGGGAATTGCACAGTTAAAGAAATCATTGAGTACTTTGGCTAGATGAAGAATTGTCTGGTAAAATGAAGTGTCTCCCTTCTACAGTGCAAATTTTAAATAATATCAGTTGGATTTCCATAAAATTGAGGTCCAGCTACCTAAAACATGTCAGTGAAGGGAAACCATCAAAATCAGGTTTCTTCTTCGAGGTTTCTTTCATCAGTGAAGCGGAGGGAGGCGTAATGTACGCAACAGTCTGAAGAAGAAAGGAGCTGTTGTGATGTCCACCATGCTGTGTGGTAATGATGTCAGCCACTGTCACAGAGGGGACGTCATCAAATCCCTACAATAGCCCAGTGAGGGGTGCGGTTGTCCTTGTTTCATAGTTGGGGCACTCGGGGCTCCAAGAATTTGAGTTATTTTCCTAGGAAGATACAGATGATAAAATGAACAAATATGTTTATTGATAACATTCATAAGAGTAGCATATACTCTGCGCCAGGCACTTCCGTGCATCTTAATTAATCCTTACAACAATAACCTGATGCACTACATGGTATTGTCCCCATTTTATAGATAAGGAAGGGGGCTCAAGGGGATAAATGACTAGCCCAAATTTAGAGGACTGTTAAGTGGTTGAGCAAGGAGCCAAACCCAGGTTTGTCTGAGCCCAAGCTTTTTGTTTGTTTGTTTGTTTGTTTGTTTATTGTTAGATATATGCTCTTCAGTGTTCCCCGTATGCTCTGTCATTTCGTATCAAGGCATCCATTTATTTAAGACGTCACGGGTCCCCTCACATAATGTGCGTTGCGTTCTATCTGCTGATTTTTTCGCCTCAGTGGTTTAAAGGGAAATGGTTAACTCTGGTTTATAAGCAGTCACTCAGAGGTTCAGAGACGTGTAGTAACTATGCAAACCTCACAGGTGCTGAGCCATAAACTGGGTCTGTGGTACTCAGAGCCTCTGTCTTTGTTTTCTACATCCTAGTAGGCCAGGGAAGAAAAGAATGTGGATTTCAGGCTGATGGATTTATATCAAGTGGCAGAAAATGGGTAGGTTGAGAAATTTACTGTATTAAAGAGCTATAAAATTCACTCATAACCTATAAATACCAAAATATGCAAAGTGCCCACAAGTTTAAATGAAAAGAATCAACAAAAACACCCGAGTCTTCTAAGATTACAACATAGGGCTCTGTGAATTCATCAGCTGAGGAGGGAGTCATAGGTTAATAATAATAATAATAATAATAATAATACAAAAACTCAGACCTTAATGTTTGAATGGCTTAAGACTCAAGGTCAACATTGTTAGTTTCTTACGGCAGCTGTAAAAATTAACCACAAACTGGGTGGCTTAAAACAGCAGTTTATTCTCTCACTGTTCCTGGAAGCCAGAAGTCCGCAATCAGGGTCCCATTGTCGAAGTTAAGGCGTCCATAGGGCCAAACTCCTGGAGACTCTGGAGGAGAATCTTTTCCTTGCCTCTTCCTGCTTCTGGCGGCTGCCTGCATTCCTGGGATAGCAGCCACATCTCTTCAGTCTCTGCTCCTGTCTTCACCCCACCTTCTCCTTGTCTCCTTGTCTCCCTCTTATAAAGATACTTGTGATTTCATTTAGGGCTCACTGGGATCATCTCCCTACCTCAAAGTCCAGAATGCAGAGACCCCCTTTTCCTGATAAGGTAACATTGATGAGTTCCAGAGACCAGGACTTGGTGTCCTTACGGGTCCTTACCTCACCTACCATAGTCAGAAAAGGGGTTGTAGTGCTCTTAGGCAGCACGGGGGTGATCTGCAGTCTTTCTGTCCTTTATGGATGAGAGTGTCCCTGCTCTCCCAAAGTGACAATACTCCCTTTCCACAAGCATGCATCTTCACACCTGCTGAGAACCCAGGAAAGGTATGGTTCCAGAAAACAACCCCTTTAATAGAAGACGGCATGCTGGCCAAGACTTTACAGAGACAGAAAAAAGTAAGGAGGGGAGAGCACAGGGAAGGTGAGAGGAAGGACTGGAAAACTGAGGGAGCAGAGTGAAAAGGCAGAGAATTAGGGCAACAAAGAGAAAAAGGGGAAGAGGGGCAGAGACTAAGGGAAGAAAAAAGAATGACCTAGAGAACAGTGAAGAAAAATAAAACAGAAGGATTGAGAAACATGGGGGAGAGGAGAGCATAGGGAAGGAGGACAAGAGAAGATAAGAAACAAAAGAGCCAGAGAAAAGCTAAGAGGGAACCAGAGCGACAGGAGACAGGGAGCAAAAAGACAATGGCAAGGAGGGAAGATTGAAAGGCAATAGACAGGGGAGGAGTGAGTGTTGAGGGAGGAGAGAGGTGCAAGATCAAGCAGCAGAAAGAGAGAGAGAGGAAGAAGGAGAGCTGGAACTTGCATGGGGAAAGAAAGTATTAAAGGCATTTGGTAAGGTGATAAATGTCTATATGTTAATATGCTGAAATAAATACAGCAGCTGCAAGTTACAAATCACATTCATTGGCTGTTACAGTCTGGTAATTGTCCATACAGATATTTTCTTCCTGGTTCCAAACCCTGGCTTATCAGAGGACAACATGCTTTTGAAATGCCACATTATTTTGTAAGTACATTTCACGTCCAAAAGTTCCACTAAGTATGATATACTGAAGACTTATGTGGTTTCCATTCTGCAGAGCTCCCAGGCTCAGCACAATGATTTTAAACTGGGCATTTTGATCATCAGTTTCCTAACATCCAAGGGCAGGACAGGCCTTCCCACTGTTCTCCAAATCAGTTGTTTGCCTGCCTCCCTGCCTCTCTCCCTTCCTCTCTGCTCCCACTTTCCTTCTTTCCTTCTTTCCTTCTTTCCTTCTTTCCTTCTTTCCTTCTTCCTTCCTTCCTTCCTTCCTTCCTTCCTTCCTTCCTTCCTTCCTTCTTCTCTCGAGTTCCTTTTATGCTTTCTTTCCTTCAATAATTCTTGCCTTGCCTTTCATTTCCTTTCCTTTCTTTCCTTTCCTTGCCCTTTCCTTCCTTCCTTCCTTCCTTCCTTCCTTCCTTCCTTCCTTCCTTTCTTTCTTCCTTCCTTTCTTTTTTCTTTCTATTTCTTTTCTTCCTCCCCACTTTCCCTCTCTTCCTTTCTCTTTTCTCTCCCTCACTTTTTACCCCTTTTAAGTATCTCTTCATGGACAACATAAAATTGTAGACTAGGGTTTTTCAACCCAGGCAGTACTGACATTTGGGACTGGTTACTTATTGTGGGAGCTGTCCTGCATGCTGTAGGATTTTAGCATCCCTAGTCTCTACCCGCTAGATGCTAGTAGAGCTCCCATCCCTGAGTAATGACAACCAAAACTGTTTTGAGACAGCTCCAAGTATCTGCTGAGGGGGAACATTGCCCCTAGTTGAGAAAGGCTCTATTCTATAGTCAGATAAGTCAGACCTCCATTCTCACCCCACACTTCCTGGTTGTGTGATCATAGGCAAACCTAGCCTTTCAGATGCATCAGATCCACCCTTACGGCTTGTTAAAACACACAGAGCTGGATCCCACCACTGGAGATTTTGGTGCAGTAGATCTGGGCTGGGACCCGAGGATGTGCATTTCTAACTCATCTCCAGGTACCACTGCTGCTGCTGGTCGAGGAGTGCACTTTGAGAAGCACAGCCCTGCCTCTAATCTAGCTGTTCTTCAGAATAGTCATCAAAAATGTAAAGTTGATGGTAAGACTTTCCTCTCTGGCTTGTTGTACCTATTAAGAGAAATAATTTGTCTAAGTTACCAAACACAGGCTCTTGGTCCGTGCCAGGTGATAAATAAATGGTAGCTCATAAAGAAAATTTTCTTAAAGAAGGGCTCATCTTTGACAGGAACTGTGTGGATTAAAAATGTATATGAATGTGTTCACAGCAGCACACAAATGCTACCATTAAAAAAAAGGAGGTTCAATGGCTTTTTAGCAACAGAGTACATGTGCTTATTAATAAATCTCTCTCAGTGGGATCACTCCCCTGCAGGAAGGGAAGATAAACGATGGAAGCCAGCACTGCACCTTAGATCCTGGAAAGCTAAAATTGATACACCCACACACATACTTGTTAATAAGCCAGAGTGTTAACTCTGTTACTGTATCCCAGAAGAAGTGTCTGTGCATACTATGGCCTAAAAACCCTCTAATATCTTCTCCCCAGCTGAAAGGGAATTAACATTTACTGTGTATCCACTGTGTGCCAGGCAATATGCTAGATGATACACGTATTGTGTGTTTATTCCTCAAACTACCCTAAAAAGTCCCATCCCTGTTTGTCACATTAAGAAACTAGGGCTCCTATTTTCCAAAACAGATGAACAGAAGGGAAGGGAAGGAAAAATAAAATAAGATAAAACAGAGAGGGAGGCAAACCATAAGAGATTCTTAACATACAGAGAACAAACTGAAGGTTGATGGGGGAGGGGCACAGGAGAGGCGAAAATGGGGGACTGGCACTGAGGGGGACACCTGTTGGGATGAGCACTGGGTGGTGTATGTAAGCAATGAATCATGGGAGTCTACCCCCAAAACCAAGAGCACACTGTATACACTGTATATTAGCTAACTTGACAATAAGTTACATTAAATTTTTTTTTAAAAATAATAAGGAAGGAAGGAAGGAAGGAAGGAAGGAAGGAAGGAAGGAAGGAAGGAAGGAAGGAAGGAAGACACTAGGGCTCCAAGAGAGCTTAAGTAATTTGCCCAGTGCCATCCAGCCAGCATAAGCAGTGTTAGGACTGCAACCCTGCAACCCTGTGACTCCAGCTCCTGTATTCTGCCAGCTGCTGCAAGGTGCTGGCCTGCATAGGTCAGCACAGATAAGCACCTTGCTGTTTAGAATGTTATGAGCCAGGCGTGTTGAAACTCTGTTCACGTGCCTGTTCTCTAGTTAGACGTTCAGTTCCCTTTTTAAGGGCAAAGGATTTCTTCCCTTGTCGGTGGTCCTCAAGCCTAGCCTCGCATAGTTACTTGCATATGATTGGCAGTCAGTGCTGGTAGGGTAAATGAATGAACAAAAGACTGTCTCAGTCAATCAGTTGAGAAGTGTCTCTGAAAAAATACAGGATTTCATGTCAGGACTTCCAGGTTCTGGTCTCAAAAGTCCACAGGTTCATCATGTAACCTTAGTGAAGAAGTCACTTTCCTTTCCTGCTGTGGACCTTATTGTGTCTCCTCACTCAATTCATGTTAAAGCCCTAACCCCCAATGTGACTGTAATTGGAGGTGGGGTCTTTAGCTCATTATGGTTAAAGAAGTCATGAGGATGGGGCCCTAATCCAGCAGAACGAGTGGCCTTATAAGAAGAGAAAGAGAGAGATGGAGAAAGAGGAGAGATATTTTTCTCTCTCTCCATGTGCACACAGGAAAAAAAGCCATGTGAGGACACAGCAGGAGGACAGCCATTTACAACACAGGAGCTCTCACCAGAAACTGAATCTGTCGGCACCTTGATCTGGGACTCTAGCCTTTAAAACTGTGAGAAAGCAAATATCTGTGGTATTTTGTTAGGCAGTAGGAACAGACGAATACATTCCCCCAACCATATTTTCTTCATCTGTGAAACAAAGAATCTACAGAGGATGAACCATTTCAAGAATGTTATAGAGAATGCCAGTTTTCTACAAAACGTTAGTAGATATGCCATCAGAATGAATTCTGTGGTTAAAGAGTTGGGAAAACTCTAAATGTTCTACTCCTTTCCTGGAACTCCATGAGCATATACAAGGTTATAGTAAGTTCTACAGAAGGAACAAAAACAAAAACAAGCCAAAACAAAAACTCTCTTAACTCTATTTAACCCAATACTCTTCAACCTTACTGTATAGATAACATATAATTCCCTTGAACTCACCTCCTTCTTTTTTGTTGTTATTTGTTTGTTTTTAACAGACTAGAAACTTGAGATTAGAACAGAATGAAAAGGTTCCACCAGGCACATAACCAACAGGTGGCAGAGAAAAGTTCAAACTCCTGTCTGCATGTCTCAGAAAGCCAAGCTCTTTTCAATATATCATTTAGCATTTTATTTAGAACATCCAATCCAAACGGAGAATCAGAAGTGGCAGATTTGGAGGCACTAGGTATTAAGCAAGTTGTTCAAGGACACACAAGGCTAGGAAATGGCAGAATCAAGATCTGGGTCCAGCCCATCCTGGCTCTGGGTACTATACCATCTTTCACCTTTATGTCTTTATACTATACAGCTTCTAGCAGAGCACAGCATTTTTAGAAGTACCAGGGAAAAGTTACAAAGAGGCAGCTGACAATAGGCAAGAACTTTCTCAGGGAGTTTAGGAAAGGCTTTCATTCCCTTCCTACCCTGACCCTTTAGAGGACAAACAGAATACAGTGTTTTCTAAAGATATTATTTTGTTTTGCTTCTATCACTGATTGTATTTAATACAGTGATTTACCCATTTGCAAGGATCTGGAAGAGAGAAATGATGTACTCAGCTCTGTATTCCCCTCCATAGCATGGTGCCTGGTACACAGAATACACGTGGAGTCATGAAATTGAATTGGAGACTGACGAAGTTCACCTCATGGCAGCAATGGGGTTGTTATCTTGGAACAAAATGAGATCTGCATAGCTGCAATTCTGCACTCAGTGCTCTCAGAGTCAGTTTCTTCTGGTGGTTGGGGATTCCAACTTCCCTCTGCCCTTACCCACCGCCCCCCACCCCGCCCCAAAACCTGCTCTCCTCAGCCCTCATTCTCAGCTCAGCAATATTTCTCTAAGTTGCGCTGCATTAAGATAGTCACTGGGTGTATCCTTCCTCAACTCAGGGTCACTGACAGCACTTTCTTTCCCAGGAAGGGCCTACCTTTAAAACGCATCTTTAGGGAAGAGAAAATTCTAAGAACCCACTATTTAAAGAAGAGTCATAAAATACTTACATTCTAAATACTGAGAGACACATAGAAATTACTTGTCTCAACATGTGATTTAGACCAAAGGCCAGTGAGGTAAAAGACTGAGGTTTATGCTGAGCTAGAAAGTGAATGCAGTTTTCTTGATTCTTGGATGTACACTTTTCTACTCCACTATGTTATTTCTGTTACAATCAGAAATAACATGCTATCAAAGTGATTTGACATTTGTGAAAACAACTTATCTCAACCAGAAAGGACCATTGTGAGGGCATCTGACTGATAGTCATAATTTTGAGAAAAGTTGAGGTGTATGGATTTCAACTACCCAAGTAAGGTTAAGTTACTGAAGTTTGGGATCCTCCGGAGACAGGGTTTATGATTCCCTTCACTACACTAATGGAAAATATTTTGTTACTTGTGGGACTGTTGGGGAGGAAAAAAAATTCTCCTCTGCCCTTCAAGTTTCTTTTAACTTGTTGAAGAATTAAATTGGCACGAGACAGATTATTAAGAGAAAGTCAAACAGAAGTTTAGTAACATGTATACCTCTTGTATGCATGGGAGAGACCCAGGAAAACTGAGTAACTCCATTGATCAGAGTTTCTAGATATTTAGACTCATCTCCCTCTTCTTATTATAGCAAGGGAGTTATCATTGCAAACGGAGATTTCCCTTGTAAATATCTCTTACAAAAGGATGACTTCTACTTGGTTTTCAGAGTTTCTTTCGTGTCTCTGTCTCTTAAAAATAACCAGCTTAGAATAATCAGTATGCCAAAGAGGGCTATCTTCGAGTGGCAAAGTTTGCTCCCCTACAGGATTAGGCCTGAACTATCACTCACCAAACACCTACTATGTGCCAGGAATAGCACAAGGTTTCTTAAAAATTACATAATCTAATTTAATCCTCACTACAACTCTGAAGGGGAGATATTATTATCCTAATTCTTCAAATGAAGGAATTAGGGCATGTAGAAACTCAGTGACTGCCAAGGTCACACAATTTAGTTACAGTCAAATCCTAGATTCCATACCAGAGCCTCTATGTACTTGGTCTGTGGGGCTTCTGTACCTTTCTTCGTGAGAAATCTGAGATTCTTAATAACAGCACCTGCTGGCCTCATTTTCAAATCTTTAAACTTTCAAAGTTTTCAAGGTTACAGTATAACTCCCTAGTCTCTTTCCCTAGAGGGTCTTGATCTTGATAACTGCAAGTTAAGGTTTGTTTGAATAATCCATTAACGTAGAGAAAATTACCTTCTCATTATGAAGTATTCTGTGTCACTTTAATACTAATTAGTCTAACAGTATTTATTGAGGATTAATGACTGAGCAATATTTTATTAATAACCAACAGGCATTTATTATTGCATAAATAATAAATAGACAGAGTGCCTCATTAAATATAAATACATTTTTTATTTAGGCACCATTGAAAGTGTTGCCAAAATTTTTTGCATTGATTAAAATTCTCATTAAAATGGTTGGCTAATCTTGCCTTTGTGCCCCACCCCCACCCTCCAAAAGAGTCTCTGACAATTCCTGCACAATGGGTAGACTTTGGGATTATTCATCAGCTTGTCAGGAGAAGCCCCTTTAACAATGCACAGCTGCTATGAATTCTGGTTGCCATGAGAACCTTAACTTTTTGCTCTCCTCTCACTTTGTTATATTTACATTTGTAACCCTCATCTGGTGTTGGGAGGTTCCTGCATTTAAAAGCTTGAGTACTCTGTGAGTAACCCATCTGAAATCATGGACTCAGAGGACTAGAAAAGCACTTTTGAAATGATGTTGCCTCTCATTTATAGCTAAAGAGGTAGAGAGAAAGGCAGTTGCTTGCTGCATATCACGCACAGTTACCAGCAAAGCAAGGACCAGTACCAGTCCCCTAATCTGCAGTGTTCTTTCGCCTGTACCACCCTGCTCTGCTTCAGTACTATTTCCAGGAATTTGTGCCAGGGATCTCATCCATCTGTCCCTCTCTTCTGAGTTCTTTCTTTTTCCCTCTTCTTCATTTTTTAATCAAAGAACAACCCAAATGTCCCAAAGCTGCCTCACCTTGTTAACAGTTACATTCAGAGTTTTCAGGCTGGAGCCCCTCCCTGGAAGAATTGCATCAACTTGGGGCTCCTGGGTGGCTCAATTGGTTAAGCGTCTGGCTCTTAGTTTTGGCTCAAGTCATGATCTCACTGTTTGTGAGTTTGAGCCCCACATTGGACTCTGCACTGACAGTGCGGAGCCTGCTTGGGATTCTCTCTCTTTCCCTCTCTCTTTGCCCCTCCCCGACTCACGTCTTTGCTTCTTTCTCTCTCAAAATAAATAAATAAACTTAAAGTTAAAAGAATTTGCATTACCTTTCAGAGTTATCCTCACCCTAAGAATCTCCAGGTGTGCCTAAACAGTGCTCACCTATTCTTATAAAACCAGACTGTCTGCTACACTCATCATATCTGTCCCTCCTTCCTCTCCAGTTCTGACCCCTTTGTTGGATGCCCTCCAGTCTTGAAATCCTATGAAGGAGCCTCTCTGATGCTACCACAAATATGCCCATCATGCAAAGGGCATGTCCAAGTAAAGTTGCTTACTCCCCAAGCTCCAGAGGTGCTGGTTCTAGAGATGTGCATAGGCCAGGTGTCTGTGAAGGAGCCAGGTCCTGCACTGCAAACCCTGCAGGGCTCTGTGCATCTGGGCTTCACAACAGCTTAGCCTGTGTTCCAGCTCTTGTAGTCTCTCACTGGCACAACTGTTTCAGCTTCTGACCTCCCTGCTCTGCCCAGAAATGAGCTCTAACCCAACTGAAAATTCAGTAAGGGAGAGATGCCATCCTCAGCCTTTGTTGTCCTCCTCTTCACCCCATAGTCTCTGGTCACAGATTCCTTCCCCTTTCGAGGAAAAAATAAGTCCTCATGTGGTTATCCAGATAAGTGAATGCCCAGAAGAGTCTTTAGCCCCTCACTTCTACATACAGACTATATCAATTTTATCTCAGCTAGGACATTGTGTTGTATGTACACTTCAGTCCCTTTATCCTGTACCTTTTGCGGCCAGAGTCCCCACAGCCTTAGCTGTTACTACTCTTAGTTCACACCTGGAATTAGAGCATGCCTCCTACTAGAGCAGGCTTACCTGTGTTCCCCAAGAGCTTTTGATTTGTTTTAAGGGCAGAGGATGCTTTGTTATTTTGTTTTTATTAGTGAAGTTCTGTAACTTTAGCACTTAGCACAGGGCCTGGTACATAGTAGGATATCTGGTAACACTGGTTAAATAGTATTGAATGAATGACTAAATGCCTATTTCTACTGAGGTTAGGATTGCAGGAACCAGTCCAGCCAAGCTTTCTTTGATTTAGGAATGGGCTAAGCCTTTGAATAAAGGTCTAGTCCAATTTCCAGCTTGAACCAGTACGATGAGCTCTAAAACGTGACATTTGCATCTATTTCACTAAGACTCCTTGCATTACCTCTAACCGCCCCCACCCCCAAATCCTGTAACAATAGAAGTCCTCGTTCCACTAAAACTGTGTCATTTCTTTAGCGTTTTGAGGGTTAGAAACTAGGACAAGACTATCAGCCAAATGCAGCGGGTACCAGTGTACTGGCTGTATATCTTATCAGATATTCAAGAATGCAGCAAGAAATGTCACGGGGAGCTTTCGACAAAAATATTTAATTAATAGCAACAGCTACAGAAATGAATAATAGCATCCAAGCAATTACAGTGTTCAATAAAGCAGCTCTCTGAGGATAGGGTGGCAGCAGATTACTGACTGATGGACTGCATTTAAATATGTTATCTGCTCATTGGAAAGACCCCATTGGGTCTCTCTCCTCCAGGACATGGCCAACAGCAGTAGTATTATTGTATCTTTTTTTCTTTCTTTTAATAGAGTAACAAATTGAATTATCTGGGAGAGTGGTCGGAGATTTCTGACCCTCTCCGAAATTTCCATCAATTCTTTCACCCTACCAACGACTATTGGGAACAACTGGAAGGATAGCTGAAAAGTACCCTAAATACTGTGTTTCAGGGTAAGAGTACTCATCAAGTGTTAACTGAGAATCAGTGGGGAAACTTTTAAGGCTCCAGTCCTGGCTCTATGACCTTGGATAAGTTACCTCACTTCTGTAAACTTCAGGGTTTTTTGTTACTTGTGAAAAGGTGTCCTGAGGCTGACCTAGTAGTGTAATGTGTGATGATGAAGTCATACTCCTGGCATATGGAAATAGTTCAGTACACGCCAGTGCCTCCTTTCCCAGGTAACTTCATCAGAGCTTGGGAGGTAGAATTTGATTTCCTGGCTACTGAGGTAGGATTACAGACCCAGCCGGATTAAATGGGAGGAAGGGCAGTCTAACAAAAAAACAAAGCATCTAGAAATCCAATAAAACACCACCCCAGGGATCTAAGTGGAGTCTAAAAATCCCATGTCAGATTCAGAGTTGCATTGTTGTATGGTTAACACAATGATCAGGATATATGTCCTACAAAGGATGAAGCCAACACCAATCATTTTTTTTTCAAATTTGCATCCCATAGAGCAGGCGGTTGTAGAATGTCACTGTGAACTCGTAATTGGTGTGAGTCCTAGAAAGTAGCTGGCTCCATAAGATTATAAGGTCCTGCCTGTTGATATGATTCAAAGCAGGACGTCAACACTTGAGATGTGAATTTCTCAAGGCAAGGACATAAGCCCAGAGTGTCCAGAAACAGTCTTTGCACTATAGCATATATATTTTTGTCTGTAGCATCTGCTCAGCTGTGAGTTCTTTTCTATTCATTCAATAAATATTGAATGGGAAAATTATTGTATGCCAAGCAAAATACTAGGCACTAGGGATACAGTGATGAGTAAGTAATGACCTAGCAGGAACAAGAGACCTTAAGCCAAAAGTTGCACAAATAATTAATCGTGTCGTAAGAGCCAAGGAGGAAAAGTAAAGTACACTGGAGAGCATATAACAAGATAAGGGCTGAGCCTTTATCCAGATCAGTCTCTTCCATCTAAAATAGTGACTTGTGTACAGTAAGTGCTTAGTGAGTTCTCACTGACATGAATTAAATGGAACTAAACAATGGCGCTCCCCCATTGTCTATAAGAAAGTAAGTAGTTCTCTCCCATGGTATTCTCTTATACATACAATTCTGAAAGTTACTTGAGTGATGACCTGAATCAGATTCTAAATAAGGTATTACAAAGAAGCATGGAAGGGCTAGTAGAAATGTATACTCCAGTAGCAGGAAGAAGCATCCATCTGCTATCAATTTGACAGTAAAGGAAGCGACAGACTACAACAAGCAGACATAGGACCTATGAGCATAGTAAGGTTGGGCCACTTGGTATATGTCAAACATGCCTGCATAGCCTGGTGATGTCCCAGTGCTTCTCCCGGAATACAGCAATTCACATTCATGATGAAAACCTACCATGTTTAAACTATCTCAAAGCACATGGGAATAAACACAGTAAGTTTGGTTCTGCTCCAGGCATCATTGCTTACCCTTCATGTGTCTTGGTGTAAGACACTCAACCCCCCTGAACCTCAGTTTCCTCATCTGTGGGAACAGACTTCCCAGTCATAGCCAAGGGGTGGAGAGATAAACGGAGTGGCAAATGTGAAAGTGCTTGTACACAAGAAAACTTAAATTACATCTCTCCATTCTAGAGCATTCCTCTGATCTTCGCATTTGGACTTCCATCTGCCTTATGCCCATTTCCACGTGGATGTCTCCCAAGTATCGCATATTAGCATGTTAAAACTGATTTCTGAGTTCTTGCCCACATTGAGTTGTTACTCAGCCTTCCCACTCTAATCTGCTTAATTGCTTAATGATTTTTCCCTCTCCCTCTCCCCTACCCAATCCACCAGCTAGTCCAAACCATATTCTTGAATCTATGGTATTCCTCCCATCTCCTTTGCCTCCACTTTGATCCCAGTCACCTCGACTGCTCTCCTGGACCATGGCAATTGCACCCCAGGTGGTCCCTCTGTTTCACCTCTGGTATTCCCCACACACTGTCTTCACAACAGCCAAGATGATCTTTCTAAAACATCAGTCCATTTACATTAGTTCTCTGCTCAAAAACCTCCAAGAACTTCTCACTGTATTTACAAGAAAATCTAACTCCTTCCTAGAGTCTCTGAGGCCCTGTTCTGTGTTCACCTGGCCTTCTTTCTGCCTAATCTCTGCTCCCTCCCTGTATTCACCTGGCTCCAGCTGGGGGCCTCCCTACTGCTCCTGCAACCTGTGCACACTTACCTATGCAGGGATTCTGTACCATCCCTGTGCTTTCTTCTGGGATAGATTAAGACAAGGAGTAGGATGTTGTATGGAAACCAATTTGACAATAAATTTCATATATAAAAAAAAAAAAAGACAAGCAGTAGGAGAATCCATTCAAAGAAACCTGTCCTATCTTTGAAAATTATGATTCTCCTCCTTAAGAAGGAAACTCTTCAGGGCAAGTCATTAAACTCATGCTGATTCTCACCACCTTCCTCTGGGCCAGAGTGAGAAGCACAGGGAGCAAAATTTTCTCTTTGTTGTTCCTGGGAAGTTAAATTATACATCTTACTTCATCTTTATCTTCACTGTCTAAATTGGTTTTCATTATTTTTGTATTCATTTTTTAATGAATATTTATTTGGAAGTATTACACAAATATCCAGAAAAGTGCACACATCATATTTATGGAAATGGATGAATTGCTCAAATGGACATATCATTGTAGCCAGCACCCAGACTAAGAAGTAGATCATTCCCACTACTCCTGAAGCACTGTCCTGCCCTTGCCACTCAACTCTCCACCAAGCTAACCACAATGCTATCTATCTTCTAACAGCATGGATTAAGTTTGCCTGTCTTTGAACTTTATATATATATATATAAATATATATATATAAATATATAATTATATGGTATATACTCTTTCATGTCTAGCATTTTTCACTCAACATTATTGTATTACTTTTATATTAATAAAATAATAATAATAATAATAATAATAATAATACAAATTCTTTTCACTCTGTAAAAGGGACAGTGATAAAGTTCAGGGAGCTTTGGCTGACTGCTCTATAGATACCCATTCTACATTGTGTATCTTTGCTTCTCTACTCACAGGTCTCTCTGCCTGGCATGCCCTTCTCAACTTTACCTTTTCAACTCTTGGGCCATTACCTCCCCTAGTGAGCATTCTCTGGCTTGTGGAGCCTGGTTCTGTGCCTCTATTCTATGGCCTCCCTCCCACAGCCCCTTGTACTTGTATCCACTATCAGAGCATTGCTCACACTATGGTATCCTGACTGTTACAAGTCCAACTTGCCCACAAGGGGTGACTCAAGGGAAGGATCCATATTTTATTCTGTATTCCCAGCACAATGGCCAGGAAGGGTATATATGGGTCAATGGTTGTTGAACTTAACTCATTGAATTGCAAGATAGCAATGATATCTATAAGACCAACTCAGGGGCCCCGGGTGGCTCAGTCGGTTAAGCGTCTGACTTCGGCTCAAGTCATGATCTCACAGTTCGTGGGTTCGAGCTCTGCGTCGGTCTCTGTGCTGACAGCTCAGAGCCTGGAGCCTGCTTCAGGGCCTGTGTCTCCCTCTCTGCTCCTCCCTGCCCACAGTCTCTCTCTGCCTCTCTCTCTCTCTCAAAAATAAATAAACATTAAAAAAAATATTATAAGACCAACTCAAATATTGAAGTTGACTCAAATCTTAGGTTCTTAGGAAAGTTACTAATTGTCAAAACTTTAGAGCATTATTCAACACTTATTGGAAGTAAGGCAACGATTCAGTAATAGCTTCTGTTTTTATTAATTCCTCCCTGGCCAGCAGAACTGAAGATGAATGAATTAGTAGTTCCATGCATTGCTATTATATGTGTGTATATGCCAAATACTGTGTTAGACATAAGGAAGTTAGGGTAGAGTGAAGGAAAGGTAACAAAATCTGCTTTACAGAGTTTTAATAAAAATTGAATACAGGGGGCGCCTGAGTGGCTCAGTCGATTAAGTGTCCAGCTTCAGCTCAGGTCATGATCTCACAGTTTGTGAGTTTGAGCCCAATGTCGGGCTCTGTGCTGACAGCTCGGAGCCTGGAGCCTGCTTCAGATTCTGTCTCCTTCTCTCTCTGCCCCTCCCCTACTTGTGCTCTGTCTCTCTCTCTCAAAAATAAATAAATGTAAAGAAAAATAATTTAAAAAAAAAAGAATTGAATACAGTGCCATATACAACACAGGGCTTGACCCCAGTAGACACTCTGCTGATGCTACTTCTCTTCTTCTTCAACCCCTAGCAGCAGGTGTATCCTGAAAAAGTGCTGTGATCCTCATGTCCAAAGAGGCTGTGGTGAGCCTTGGGCACATATCAAAGTACCCTCAACCCTAATAGGTGGGTTGCACCTAATGGGGTGCAATTGCCATGGTCCATTCACCTAAGAAGGTGAATAATTGGCCTTCTCATTCATCTCTTGGAAATTCCTTCCCCTTGGCTCCACTCTGTTTCTGTGCCCTTCCTCTAGGGCCCAATCACTTCGGGTCCCACACTGCTGCCCTTTATTTTTCATACTGTCCACTGCCTTACCTCCTGCTGTCTGTCCTGACATCAGCATGGATCTCTGGGGAAAGGCCTCAGGTCTTACGGACAGAACATCATTTCCTGCTCAGAAAGACCTGTGTTGGGACCATTCCTCTGTTTTGTAAAGGCTGAGCGCCCTTCTATGAATGGATTAACTTCTCTGAGTTCATTTTTAATGAACCTCAGGACATCATCCTCACAGGACTTTTGTCAGAATGGAAACATTGTCTGTGTCTAAGGCACTCAGAGATGAACTGGGAAAGGACCTAACAAATGGACATTGTTATGATTCAGCAAAACTAAACAAAGGAGGACTTGGGTAGTGGTAAAAAGGATGTTTTTTATGAGGAAACATGTGGGGTTGAATTCTATTTCCATCATCTACCAGTTACGCCATCTTGGGCAAGTAACTTATCCTCTCTAGGTCCATCTTGTCACGTTGTAAAAATAAATGAGATGACATATTGTGTAGTAAGAGTTTAAAAAGCATTGTTATCATATCAGTGCCATCATTATTTTAGACTCACATGAAGTCCCAGTTTACCATCACTCTTAGACGCCAGCTGCTGGGAGCTGATGAGACCCCTCTGCTGTCTGACTAGCTCCTCATTTCTAGTGTGGTCTCCTTCCTTCTGCATCTTCTCACTGATGAGTTCCCATGGTGTATTGCAGCCTGGATTGGCTGAATTATGACAATCAGGGTTGCAAATGACAAATACAGGTCCTGTCACATCCCGGAGAAACGATGCATCGTTTGTCTAGTTCTTTCCAATACTTTGAATTTTCAGGGCAACGAAAGTAGAGGAGGAGGGTATAAATGATAATGCAAAGTTACAGAAATTAATGAGGTAATGGGTGAGCACATTTCCATTCAAATGAGCTGGGGTCATGTTCCTGAGAAGGAACAACAAAGAGGAATAGCCAATTGAACAAGCTCAAAGTAGAAATCAAGCAAACAGGCTGAATAAATCAATGTCCGGTTGAGTCTTATTTGTGGCAATTACTTCCCTGAGCCTCTAGTCCCCGGTGCCCCATGTGTGGGCTACAGATGCTCATTTAGCAGCCCCAAGGTTGACATCTTAATGTTTTCCTTCCCACGTTAAAAATGGATATCTGCTTCGGAATTCATATATGTCATTAGTGGTTCCATCAAATCCTTTCCATTCAAAGACACAGACAAGGAAGAAAGAAGGAGATGAGGGTGTCCTGGTGTGGCAGAAGGGCAACTTCCCTGGGAGTTTTGACATTTGGTATGTAATCCTGCCTTCACCCTTTGCTAGCTAGGTGACTAAGGTCAGGATACTCTACTTGCCTGAGTTAAAAGAAAAATAAGTTTGAGCATCCCTTGTTCATTTGTTCTTTCTGTCTTTTGTATGTCCTATGGTTATTAAAGTACTTCCTGTTAATCATTTAGTGAGTAAGTCATGTTGGGGCACCTGAGTGGCTCAGTCAGTTAAGCACCCAACTCTCAATATCAGCTCGGGTTGTGATCTCATGGTCAAGAGATTGAGCCCTGCATCGGGCTCTGTGCTGAGCACAGAGCCTGCTTGGGATTCTCCCCCCCTCTCTCTGACCTACCCCTGCTTGCATTCTCTCTCTCTCTCTCTCTCTCTCTCTCTCTCTCTCAATAAACAAATAAACATTAAAATAACAAAATAAAACTCAACTCATGTTGGGAGGTACCACCAGGGTTCAGGGGATGTAGTGAGAGGAGGGCTAACAGAGCAGCTACGTGTGAAGCACTGCTACTTACGTTTTCCCACTTAACTTTCGTGTCTACTCTATGAGGTATTAGCATCATTATCCCATGTCTCTATTAGTGGAAACTGGGGCACAGAGAATTGAAGTAACTTGCCTAAGGTCCCATAGCTAGTAAGTGGCAGAGTTCAAGTTGGATGACTCTAGAGCCTGTGTTCTCCTCACAGAGGGGCAGCCTGGAGGTTTCAGATGACTTCTAAGATGTTTCTTTTAGCTGAGAAAATGGGTCTCTTGAGAGGTGTGGTGAAAGAAAGGCCCAGTCCTGAGGCTGTCAAGGTGTCTGCTTCTCAGCTGCTCTCAGCAGAAGCCAATGTTGGGAATAGCTGGGGGTTCTAGAATGATATTCGTATTGATTGAGCTTGGTGAAGAGGCTCCGGGGTACTTTGGCTGTTAAGCAATTGGGAGTCTCAGAACACTGGCTACCTTAGGCCCCCAACTCCATCTCAGTCTTCCCATACCCTCCTAATGTTTCCACTAGGAAACTTGTGGACTCTAACAACCAAACAGGCACTGTGCTGTGCTTGTATTACAATCACAGGGGCCAATAGACCCAGGGATTCCACCTCAGTAGAGCCCAGCATGACTCCTGGGGAAAATGAGTCTCAGTGACAGGAACTGTCCTAGCTCAGTGTGAGGGATCATCTCTCAAAGGGAAGGAACTCAAGTTTTTTTTAATATCTATTATGTGTCTTGAATATCTACTATGTGCCAGGAATTTTACACACATGGTTGGTCATCTGAAGCCCTCAAATCCTCTACCGGAGATGCATTTCATTTTCCCCTGAGATGCATTTTAACTTATCTTATTTTTCCCTACCTTAAGTATCTTTTTTCTTAAGGTACTTATCACACTCTTGCCTGTATAGTTCATTCTTTCATTCATTCACTCAAATGAGGAAATGAAGTCCAGAGTGGTTAACTGACTTGTCCAGGATGACACAACCATTGAGCGAGTAAAGATTCAGAAAAGGAACCCAGGTCCCTGAGATTGTAAATGCTCTCTTCTCCACTTTGGCACCTCATCTCTCATAAAGTAACCTCGGGGCCCTTCTTCCTTGGAGAGCTCTGCATGGATGGGAAAAGCCTTTAGTTTTCTCACCACCCTGCCTGCAAAGCTGCAATGGACCAATCACCTCGTGCTTGTGTTCTTGATCCTTTCCAGGGCATCTTCCTTTTTAATGCAGTGAGTCTCTCCTGGGTGAGGCTGGACTTGTAAGTACTCACCTGGACCCAAGCTCTGTGGGACAACCCAACTGTCAGTATTCTCTCATATTAGCTACTTAATTGCAACCTCAGGAAGGAAAGGATGAGCGAATGCTACCTGCCAGATGCTCCAGGCGTGCGTTTGCCTCCCAAGTATACTCCTCATCTTTGCTGCCTTTTTTTTTCTTCCCTATTAGTAACCTCAGTGTTTTTCCTCACAGAAATCACTCTGCTTTGGAGGGGACACTTCACAGCACTCCCCACTCCCTCCCCTAGCTCCTTCACTAGCAAATTAAAACTTCTCTCAGCACCAGCAGAGGCAGGCAGGCATCTTATATAAATGGTAATTAGTGCAGCCTCACTGAAGACCTGCTGGGAAAGATGAAGGCATCTTTTTTCCTGAGCTGAACACCCTTTGCATTTTTTTGGACCTCTCTTAAGGTACTTATCACACTCTTCCTTGGATGGTTCATTTGTTCGTTCGTTCATTCATTCATTCATTCGGAAAGTTTCCGTAGTGATGTGGGAGGAGCATCTGCCCTGACGTCAGACATACCTCACTTTAAATCTTGGGGTTTTCAGCTCTGCTGTTGGACAGATCATTTCCTCTAGACAATAGACTTTATCTTTATGAGCCCTGGCTTCCTCATTTCTAGGACCAGGAAACCCTCATAGCATTGTGGTGGGGTTGAATGAGATGTCAGTGAACTGCAGTACATAAAAGGTAAAACAAAATAACAAAAAAAACTCGCATAACTGTGAATTATCATTATAGAAAAGAGAATCTGTGTGGCTGGGCAGAACTGTCTCCTGGAGGGAGTGATGCTGGGCAGAGAGCTGAATTTCCCATTACCCGAAGAGCACCCTATAAAGGGAGCTGACTTGCTCTGTGTAGTTCCAGAGGGAGAACCATAGTCAACTGATGAAAGTTCCAGAAAGACCAGTATTAGTTATATTTACCACAAAAAAGTTATGACAACTAGAGCTACCCCAAAAAGGCAATATTGGACACTTAGCATGTGGGATCTAGATGGAGTTAGAAAACCTAACGTGGAATCTCTGCCTACTCCTTATAAGCTGAATAGGCTTGAACAATTTATTTAAACTCTCTGGTTCTCGGTGTCCTTATTTATGAGTTAGAGATAATAATAACTATCTCATGGCTTTGGGGGGACATAGAAATCCCAGTGGCTAGCGCGTAGTAAATATTCAATAAAATGGCTGTTAATTACAATGTGAATAATAATAAGAGCTGCTAAAGGCCTTCTGAGGTGGTAAGCTCCCCGTGGAGAGCCATGAAGGTGACAGGACATGGAGTTGGAGTCAGATTCAGGAGAGGTCTTTGGGAGACAGTGCTCTGATGAAATTAAAAAGCAGGAAGCCTCCTGGTCTGTGTCACAAATAGGAACCTTCAGAACTTGGGTGTCTCACCTCTGTGGGGCCCATTCCATACTAGAGGAGAAGGTGAAGCAGCAGAGAAATTGTGGTGCTTTGTCAGGGAGACTGGAGAGAAGATAGGGTGTCATCAAGGCTGGGCTGTTCCTTCCCTTCCCAGCTCTTGCGGCCCCCAGGCTGCAGGGAGACTGAGCAACAATCATAGTGCAGCTCAGAAATTCTGTCCTATCTCTTTTATTTATTTATTTATTTATTTATTTATTTATTCATTCATTCATTCATTCATTCATTCATTTTTTATTTATTAAAATTTGTTTAATGTTTATTTATTTTTGAGAGAGAGAGAGAGAGAGAATAAGCGGGAGATGGCAGAGGGGGAAGGAGACACAGAATCTGAAGCAGGGCTCTATGCTCTGAGCTGTCAGCACAGAGCCCGATGTGGGGCTTGAACTCATGAACTATGAGATCATGCCCTGAGCCAGAGTCAGAGGCTCAACAGACTGAGCCACCCAGGCGCCCCTGTACTGTCTCTCTTTCAAGTGGGAAGGGCACTTCCTGGGAATATGTATGACCAACTGTGTGTCAGTACCAACAAGTTGGGTAATCTCTGAGCCTCAGTGTCTTCATATATAAAAAGAAGGGATAATAATACCTACTGTATAGATTTATTATGATAAAGCATGATGATGGATGGGGAGCCCCTTGTGCAGTCTCTGATACATGGCTTGATCGATTATGTTATTCCCACCCTTTCTGAGTACACTTAGAGCTCCTGGGTCACGGACAACATTTGTCTCTGTGCTTGTGCAGTGCACTAAGAGCCCTGGCCACACATCTTTCCAATCCCTCCCACCCCGCACATTTGGTCAGCGGATAACTCTGTCTAGGAAACTTGGGTTCCTTCCTCCTCCAAAGCCTAACAAGTCCCAATGTGGCTAATACAGCCAATATTTCCCTTGTTTTCTTTTTTGAGGGTCTACTATGGGTAAGGAAACATGCTAGAAACCATATTTTTTTTTCTCATTGAATCCTCACCTCAGCCATTCATTTACGCATGCTTTTGATTTTATCAGTTTCTGTTTAGTACACTTATTAAGCATGTATTTTGTTCCAGGCACAGTGGTACGTAGTAGAATACAGAAGGAATGCCATTAGTAAAAGAATTCAACTAGTAAAACTAATACAAAAATTGTAATGTGGATGTCATTATTTCTATGTTACAGATGCAGAAACAAAGGTTTAGAGAGTTATGAAGATACTAAAGCAGGTTTTCAGTCCAATTTCTGCTATACCTCCTTTAACCCTGCCCTGAAAGCTGTAGTTCCAAAGCCCCTTTGCTGAACTGTATGCTTTCCAAGTGGGACAATTGTATTTGGGAAGAAAAGGAAGGGAAGGGCGGAGATAGCAGAGAAATGCAATTGAACTGACTTACAGACCCTTTTAAGCAACTGACCTTCATGTTTTTTATGAAACCTGTTGAACTAATAGTATTTTGGGGTGCCCAAATTATTAACATGTAGTTGGGAAATGTGTTTCTCAAATGCAAAATAAAAGCAGCTTGCCTCCAAACTCTTAAGATCTCATTAAATGAGCTAATTCACCTACTGCTTAATTTGCTGGAAGCCCTATGAGTAATTAGGCTGCTGACATCTTCCAAAATTATATTCTTAATTGTTGCATTCTTTTGCATCACAATGAAGCTGCCCAGCCTTCCTCCTAGAGTGCCTTCCTCTTCTGCCCACCACAGCTCCTTGGTGAAAAAAAGAGTGAGTTTTGAAGTTAGCACACTTATCATCATGAACATAATTAGGAGGAAATATTAATTAGAAAGACCACCCTGGAGATCCAACAGAATATTTGAAGCAATGGGTTTGGTCGTTTCTTCCTTCCTTTCCTTTCCTTTCCTTTCCTTTCCTTTCCTTTCCTTTCCTTTCTTTCCTTTCTTTCCTTTCGTCTTTCCTTTCTTTTTTTCCTAAGGCTAGTCCTGAGCCCTGAAATCCTGCAGCTGTTATTTGCCAAGGCAAGCTTCTATTTCTTGATATTGTTTGCAACAATTTATAAGTGCTTACAGGAGAGATGCTGCCTTGCTTTGGCTTGTAACCCACAACACAATATTTCACTCTTGAGATGTTGCATCCATTTGTCATAGTAAATGCGTGTGTGTGTGTGTGTGTGTGTGTGTGCGCGCGCGCGCGCACGTCTGTGTGTGTTTTACACTCTAGGAAAGAGCAGCATCTTCCTTACATAAATAACACTCTTCTGGGGAAAACGTATGCTGAGCCATTTCCCAGAGAGCCACTGCAGAAACATTTTGGGCTCACTGTAGATAGACTCTCTAATTGCTTTGAATTTACTTTAGTACTTGACTGGGGATTGCTTTGAGGTGATTATGAAAGAATAAGGATGCTTCTGCAAGGAGAATTTAGAAAGAAAGCGCTTAAGAGACTTTCTGTTTTCAAGTTTCTGGGTGAGTGAGCTGGAGCCTCCAGTTGCTCCCATATGACAGTGCCGGCCCTTTCACCAGAACAGTGGGGCTGGGGTCCTCCTCAGTGACTCTTATTTTGGTATGACAAGTCCAACTGTGCCCTCACTGCCTTGCTCTTTCATTGCCTGGGAACCTCTGATGCTCTTGCTTCCTGGCAGCTGGAGAGCTGTTTAGCATTCCTGTTTGTACTGTGCCCAGGCTATGTTCCCTTCTGCTGTGCCCAATGAGCTCATTGGCTGCCTGGGATTCCCATCATTCAATGCCTAGAATGTGCTGGCCAGATTCCGCCCCCACCAGTCTTTCAGTGTGGCTTTGACTAAGGAGAATGCTCCTATGTTTGAGAAGAGACTCTTTCTGGTTCTCACTTCGCATCATGCTTTCTGTGTGGGCTTGAACAAGTCATTTAAGCCCTCGGGGTTTCTGTTTTTATTTAATATGTTAAAGGTCAAGGCTTCTCTCAGCTACAAATTGTAGGGAATGTGTGTGTGTTGGGTGTCAGAAATCCAACTCAAGAGAGATTGAACATTTATCTCTCTCCGTATTTTGCCTTCCTAAGGAAGAAAAACCAATGACCTAATTGAGTAATGAGAATGGGCGAGAGCCTTCAGCGTGCACTATAGGATCAGGGATTTGGATTCAAACAGGCCTGACTGCAAGCCAGCTCTACAACTTAAGAGTTCTGTGACCTTGGATCCCCTCCCCTATCAGAACCACTTCCTTTTTGCAGGGCAGGACCATACCTACCTCAGGCCCATCTGTGGAAATGAAATCAGAAAATGTTGGTAAAAGTTAGGAACACAGTGCCTGGCATATACAAGGATCTCAAGAAAGGTTAATTCCTATCCCGTACTCTATCCCATCCTCCTTGAGAAAGGATGTGTCAGAATTGAAGTCCTGAAACGGAAACTAAAATCAGTAACCAGTAGCATAAGGCGATGGGTATAAAGAGAAAATGGGAAGCCATCTGCTTTACTGATGGCAGAGGATTTTGCTTCTCAAAGGCAGCTTTGTGAAGACGAGGTACATACCTTCTTTTCTTATCTGCAGCAGGATTTCTTGAAGATACTAAACCCATGGGGCACCTGGCTGGCTCAGTCAGAAGTGCATGCAGCTCTTGATCCTGGGGTTGTAAGCTTGAGCCTCATCTTGGGTGTAGAGACTACTTAAAAGCAAATCTTTTAGGGGTGCCTTTTAGGGTGACTCAGTCGATTAAGCATCTGACTTTGGCTCAAGTCATGATCTTGTAGTCCCTGAGTTCAAGTCCCATGTCAGGCTCTGTGCTGACAGCTCAGAGCTTAGAGCCTGCTTTAGTCTCCCTCTCTCTCTGCCCCTCCCCAACTTGCTCTCTCTCTCTCTCAAAAATAAACATGAAAAAATTAAAGTAAAGAAAATCTTTTAAAAAAACAAAACAAAAAAGATACTGAAACCACAACAAAAATACTAATACTAACTACTGCTTACTGAGTCAGTGATACATATGGACTAACTCCAATCCTGACACCAGCTTGGGGTTGCATTTATAATGAACCAGATACAAAGTCAGATATCTAAGAGGCAACAGAGTTTGGACTTGAATAGTTTGATTCTAAATCTACTACTCCTGTTCAACTTGTGTCAAATAGAGTCTAGCAGAATACAGTGGTTATTTAAAGTAAACCCCATAGTTGGTCCTTGTGATTTTAATAAGAGTGCTTTATCTAAAACAGGTTCTGGTCTATATGGCAATTCACCTTTGTATCCCCCGTCGTATGGTGCATGGTAACTGCCCACTTAAGTGCTGAATAAGTAAATGAACAAAGGGTTAACTCAGGTCGCCTGGATGACTCAGTTATTTAAGACTGACTCTTGATTTTGGTTCAGGTCATGATTCTTGAGATCAAGCTCTGCATTTGACAGGCCTGCCATCAGCTCAGAGCCTGCTTGGGATTCTCTTTCTCCCTCTCTCTTTGCCCCTCCCCTTTTTGTCTCTCTCTTGCCCTCAAAATAAATTAATAAACTTTTTTTTCTTTTTAAAGAAAAGGTTAGCTCTAACTTAAATTGGCCATCTGGTTAAACCCACACCTTACCTTAGGAAAGAGCCAAACTGTATGTCCCGAAATGAACTTTCTTATTACCTGGAAGCACTCCTGGCAGGTGGAACACAGTGCTATCATCCAGGGCTCAGGGACAAGAAATGAATGCTGATTTCCTGTCGCAGAAGGAAGAGCATTTTCCATAAACCACAATTAATTTTGGGGATTGGATTTTGACTTGAATGCCAGTGTTAGCTCTCACAGAGGAGCACGAGAGAACTTTCAAAGGACAGATGGTAGAACTTGAACCTCACCTTCTTCTGTGCTCAGATCTCATGCACCCATGGTAACCAACATGAAGTTAACAGTGTCCTTTCTCTGTGGACCAGTATTCCTATCACCAAAAGCCTGTTGATAGTTGATGCAAATGTGCTGTGTGGTTAGCTTGTCCACAGCCTAGTGACAGAATGGGCTCTCAGAGCTACTTACTTTTCTTGCCAACCAGTTTGAACATTTTATTTATTTATTTTTTAAATTTTTTTAATGTTTATTTATTTTTGAGAGAGAAGGAGACAGAGTGTGAGCAGGTGAGAGTCAGAGAGAGAGGGAGACACAGAATCGAAGCAGGCTCCAGGCTCTGAGCTGTCAGCATAGAGCCTGACACGGGGCTTGAACTCACGAACTATGAGATTATGACCTGAGCCGAAGTTGGACACTTAACCAACTGAGCCACCCAGATGCCCCTTGAACATTTTAAAATAAAGAAGGAAATTAAGTGATGCAAGAGAGAGGAAACTAATATTTATTGAACAGTATTCTGTTTTAGGCAGCATTCTGGGCATCTTTTGTAAAATAAATATGTAATATTTACCAAAAATCCATGACAAATACTATCCCCATTTTACAGATGAGGACAATACTGCCTACTCAATCAACAAGCTCATTTGCTCAGTGTTGAATTTATGTTAGGAGACAAAAGAGATGAAAGGAAATTATAATGTGATTTTGTCATGTTTCTCAGGGTATCTATAATACTGTTTGGACAAGGATAGGCACCCACGGGCAAAAAATATATATAAAGCCAAGATATTGAAGAATTATAACCTCTTACATGTATGTACATAGTCTTTTCACTGAACTATGATATTACTCATGTTAAGTACATATTCTTCCAGCATTTTTCTAAGATTAAAAATATGTTATTGGATTATTATTATACCCAGAATTTAGAATCCTGCTTTTTCACTGGTCATTAATTCATTTTCCATATTATTAATTCAAACTCTGTAAACATAGTGCTAATAACGGCATAATATTCTAAGCAGTGGCGGGATCGCTTCTAATTAGTGGCCTCCTCCCTTTCCCCCTCTGCTTTCTGTCTCATCCTCCTTCACCAATGACCCCATCCGCCTCCGGCACCACTACCCGCCGCCGGCACCACTACCCCTCCTGCTCCCCCGTCACCACTACCCCTCCTCCCCCTGCACAATACCCCGCCTGCACGTCCTTCACCCGACCCCTCTCCTCCTTCACCACTACCCCTCCTCCTCCTTCTCCACTATCCTCCTCCTCCTTCACCACTACCCCTCCTCCTCCTTCACCACTACCCTCCTCCTCCTTCTCCAATGACAACTTCGACGATACTACACTCGTACTGCTTCTTCTCTGTAACTCATCTTTATTGAGAACTTGAAATGTGTCAGACTCTGAGTTAAATTCTTTTCTTAAAATCTTATTCAATCCTCAGAGTAACTCTATGAAGTCAGTTCCGCTAATATCCCTTTGTAGAAAAGAGTACAGAGATGAGGCAACTAATGCACAGAAAGGTTAGATAACTGACTTAAGTAACACAACTATTCAGAGATAGAGCTAGTATTTCGTGGGGCTTTCTTGCTTTCTTTCTTTCTTTCTTTCTTTCTTTCTTTCTTTCTTTCTTTCTGATTCTGGAACTCCAGTTCATAATCACTACCATTTACTTGTGTGCTATGTGTAGTTACTTTTGATAAATTTCTTTAAAAAGATTTGCAGAAAAGGCCTGAGCAAGTAAAAGCACATGAATATTTTTCAGACTCTTAATACATACTGCCAAATTGCTTTCCAAAAGTTCTATCCAGTTACATTGCTGAAAGCAATGTGTGAGAGTGTCCATTTTATCACTCATTTGTCAGAAATGAAAAGGGAAACAAAAGAAGTGAATGACCCTTTATGACTAACAATTTCAGGCATGCACAGTATCTGAGAGTTCTGGGACTCCTCGTTATTATGGGTCCAAAAGTGTCTTGAGGAAGGTAGACAGAAGTAGCATCAGATGGAGGCCAAGGAAGTGTGTTAGAATATTTGGAATTGAGACCAATCTCTACCATTTACTAACTGTTGGCTCTACGATTTTAGTCTTCTGATTGCTAATTTATTTCATTTTTTTGCAATTGTGGAGGGGGGTCATGGGTAGAGTGGAGATAGGCTTTAGAAAAGCAAGTGTTGTTCAGCTGAGTTAGGGGTAGGATTTGAGTTGTGAAGAGGTAACAGAAGGGCATTTGGGGTAAAAAGTGACTCCTGAACCTTGGCTTGGTGTCCAGAGCTTATTCTGGGAACAATGCAAACAATGAATACTCACAGCATGGAGCAGTGGCTAGAGTTGGGGTTGACACAGCCAGCTTGGGCAGAACCTTGAGAGCCTTAATTATCATCCCAAAGAGTTCATCTATAAAGAGATTCAATCAAACTTGGCTCCTGCTCTTGCTTTGATGGGAGTGGCTTGATCAGATTTGTAGTTTTAGGAGACAGCTCTGAGTAAACTGGAATCGACACTGGGCAGAGATGCACTAGTCAGATAAGGCTGAAATAATATAAGCAAGATATGAATACATCTTAAGTTTTAGTTCCAAAAATAGAGTGACTGTAGCTGTAATAGAAGTATATACATTTTGGGGGGATCCCAGCAAAGTGATTAACCAATTTCTACCCACAATAGGGGTTAAGGGAAAAGGTTTGGAGAATTAAACGTATCCAGAAATGAATGTATACAACCACTCTATAAGGAGAGAAGTCTTATCTCCATTTCACAGATGAGTAAAATGAGAGTTAAGTCAGTCAATCAACCTACTCAACATTATGAAGATAGAAAGTGAAAATGTTGCAATTAAAGCCAAGTGTGTCAGACCCAAATCCCACGCCACTCTGCTACCTGTCAAGACATCCTAGAGGAGATGGCCTTTCAGCTGAGCCTTGAGGAAGACACAGCCTTTCTCCAAGTGGACAATGATGGATGAAAAGAATTCCAAGCAGAGAAAATAGCCTGAGCCAAGGCATTGTGTAATCAGTTGGTGGTCCCTTTAAAAATGTGCAAATCTGCTTTCAGAGATAAGTATACACTGGATTAATACTCAGTTGCTAAGTTGAGTGCTTACTATGTACCTCATCCTATTCTTAGTACCCAATACTTAATGAATCTTTTAGTCTTGCCTGTAGCTTACATGTAGGTACTGTTTATCATGCCCACTTTATAAAGATGATCAAACTGAAGGCACAAAGGCGTTAAGTGAATTGCCCAAATCCACACAGCTAGTAAGTGGCAAAGCCAGCCTGTCATCTAAGATGTTCTGGTTCCAAGGCTCTTAAGCACTTAGCATGTAGTCTTTTATGTATAGCAGAGAGGCTAGGAGCCATTCTTCCTGCACCAAAGTGGAAGGAAACGTAGTCAATCTACTTTTTTTTTCTTTCCCTGAAGAGGACATGAATGTCTTTGATGAGGGCAGAGATCAACCACGGTGGCCTAGATAGCACGATCTTTTTTTAATGAATGAGATGATGATGATGACAGTTACCATTTCCAGAACTTTGCTGTTGATCAGGCACTGTGTGGGATGCCCTATAGCTCTCTCCTGTGCAGACCCCACTGGGTAGGAGAGGGTTGCTGCACCAGGAGAATAATGACTGGCTGGGGCATAAGACATCGGTGTGGAAATGGAGGAGAGTGAAGCATTGTAAACCTTACTGAAGGATGAAAGCATGCTTTATCTTTAGGGCAGGAAGGGTTTTGAAGCCAGTGACTGATGAAATTGTGTTGACAGTTACAAACTCCGCGTCTGGTGATCGTTTGGGTGGGGAAATGTAAACCGATTTAGGGAGTAGTAGGAAACTACAGGCAGCTGAGTGGGGTAATCCTGATGACCTGGTATGGACGTAGACCAGCGCAGAGGCAGCAGGAATGGAGAGAAGGGGATGAACTCAAGAATAAATAGGGGCGCCTGGGTGGCGCAGTTGGTTGAGCGTCCAACTTCAGCCAGGTCGCGATCTCGCGGTCCGTGAGTTCGAGCCCCGCGTCAGGCTCTGGGCTGATGGCTCGGAGCCTGGAGCCTGTTTCCGATTCTGTGTCTCCCCTTCTCTCTGCCCCTCCCCGTTCATGCTCTGTCTCTCTCTGTCCCAAAATAAATAAAAAAAAAAAAAAAAAACGTTGAAAAAAAGAATAAATAGGTACAATAGGACTTAGTGTCAAACTGCATGTGAAGAGTGAAGGAAAGAGATGCTTGAGATTGCACCCACTTTCCAGCTATCTTATTTTCCTGGAATTCACAGATTACTTATTTCCTTGCTTCATTGGATAACTATATTTCTTTTTTTTTTTTTTTAATTTTTTTTTTCAACGTTTATTTATTTTTGGGACAGAGAGAGACAGAGCATGAATGGGGGAGGGGCAGAGAGAGAGGGAGACACAGAATCGGAAACAGGCTCCAGGCTCTGAGCCATCAGCCCAGAGCCCGACGCGGGGCTCAAACTCACGGACCGCGAGATCGTGACCTGGCTGAAGTCGGACGCTTAACCGACTGCGCCACCCAGGCGCCCCTGGATAACTATATTTCTATAGAGAAAGTGTATCTAGTGTTGGGGCCAGAAGCAATACACTTGTTTTCTTTTCCTGTGCAGAGAAAACTAAAAGTGTCACTTAGTGATATGCACGAGTAATAAAAATCCAGATTCCCCTCTCCCCTCCCTGCTTAAGGAGAAAAATTATTTTGCTCATAACTTTGATGAGCTTGATGAATGTTCGGATATCATCCCAAGCTTGCAAACCACCCAGGCGCTGGGGAAATTATTAATATTTTACTGGTGGACTTGGTTGAGCAAACACAATAAAAGGACTCGGTGTCATTGCATGCTGGAAAAGCAGATGGCAGTCGGAAGCAAAGCTGCATCCGGCAGTTTGAAATTTCAAATTACATCAATTTGAAGCTTTGCTTGTGCCTCAGGCAAGATTTCCCCTCAAATGAAGGAGACAGGAGAGGCGAACCCTTTATTCCTGGGTTGTTTGGCAGTGGCTGCTGAGGGACGCCCTGCTTTCTGTGATGCTGGGTGGCCAGAGAACCGGAAGGGAAATGGCCTACTTCTGTCCCAACTTCTAGAGTGTGATGGGGGAAGTCTCTGGTTCTCTAGTATCTCATCACCCCAGTACATATGGACTGAAGCTGCTAGTCTCTGGGTGACAAGGGCCTCCATCTGGAGAGCTTCATGCTCTCAGACTTGGCCTTGCCAACAAGTGACACCAAGTTGTTCGTATCAGGCATTCAATGGGTAGTGACCCAACTGGAGCAAAAGTCCACAATGTTGGCAGCACTGTAGTTCTCAGAGCTATTATTGGCTATTATTAGTAGATAAGAATAAAACAGCAGGTGTCTTTGGAGTCCTTAAGCTCATCAAAAGTACATTATAGTGCCAGATTGCTTGACTTTTACTCCTTTGGTCCCTTAATTTCCCTCCCTGCTCCGGAAGCCAGCAATGTCAATTCATCTAGACCAGTGGTTCTCAACCCTGGAAGTACATCATAGTCATCTGCGGGGCTTTACAATAATACTTTTTAGGGAGCCTGCATAGTTCAGTCAGTTAGGCATCTGACTCTTGATTCCCGCTCAGGCCATCATCTCATGGTTCATGGGATTGAGCCCTGCATCAGGCTCTGAGCTGAGAGTGTGGAACCTGCTTGGGATTCTCTCTCTCTCTCTCTCTCTCCTCTCTGCCCTCCCCCACTCACACACTCTCTCTCAAAATAAATAAATTTAAAAAGATAATACTTTTCATCAGGCCTCACCCCTCAGTGTTATGAGTCTGGGGTGATATTCTGTTATATTCTTAGGGACCAATGCAGTGCCTGACACATGATAAGCATCTAAGTTTACCTGTTGAATGAACAAATAAACTGAGCAACCTGTAGTTCTCTATTCAAACCATATACTCTAGTTCTATATTCTTGCACATTCTATTCCTTTGGCCTCAAACACACTTCCCCTTTTCATCGCCTCCTTCCAACCTAATTAACTTCAGTTCTTTAGGACACACATCATACATTGTTTGCTTCAACTTAAATATGACTTGGTCAACCTGGCAAAATCTCCTGCCCTCCTGTCTGTATTCCCACAGCCCACTGTGCTGCCTTCTTTTATAATGCTTACCATCTTGGGTTGCAGGAACTACTTTGGTAATTGGGGGCTGTTAGATCTTGAGAGCTGGACTGGGACCTCCTATCCCCAGCACGTCAATTATGGCATCTAGAACAGAGTATTAAGTGTTAATAATTGCAGGGTAACAATCAGTGTATACGGTATGGTGTATGCAGTGTATGTAACATATAAGAAGGGTGGGTACATAAATATGTGCATTATGTCTGCTATAGGATATGCGTAAAGAGGATTTAGGTGTGGGGTATGAGTATGCACAGGGGGTTTGCACGTTGCTTATGTGTTTAGGTCAGCTAAAGTCAAGACACATGCGAATCTTTTTCAGAATGTAAATTCTGGGGCCCTATGACTTATAAATTTCAATCGATCATTTCTAAGGAGGTGCCCAGGAATTGGTACTTTTAAAGATGATCAGGCATAACTCAGATTGTCAATCAGGATTGAGAGCCATGTATGAAATCGGTAAGTATTTGTTGAGTGCCCACTGTATGCTAGCACTGTTGGAGACTCTGAAGACCCACTGGTGATCTAGAAATGGTCACTGCCTTTGTGGTACCTGTATTTGAGGGGGAGTAATAGAGGCAAATAAATCACTGGATACCCCAAAGATGGTACTAAGTGATGTTAACAAAATAAAGTAGGGTAATTAAATAGGTAGTGACTAAAGTGGTCAGGAAGGTTCCCTTTGAGGATGTGATATTTGAGCTGAAATCTAAACGATGTAAAGGATGCAATCAAATAAACACCTGGGGATGAGACTATGAAGTAGTGGGAACTGCAAACATAACGGGGTTCTGAGAGAAATGAGCATGGCACATTCCACGAGCAGAGGGAAGGCTGGTGTACCCGGGCCATGAAGCATGAAGCAAGGTGGAGTAAATTAGGTCAGAAGAAGAAGGAGGGAAGGCAGATCAAGCAGAGTGCTGTAGGAAATGGTAAGAAGATTGATTTGGGAAAATTGAGAAACCATTTTGTAAGGGTTTGAATGTAAGAGAATGAATGTTCCCGTTAGGATTTTAAAAGACCACTTTGGGTGTTGTCTGGAGAAGGTATTGTGAGGAGGCAAGAATGGTAACAGAGAGACTGGAGGCTATATACAGTAATCTGTGAAGGAAGTGGTAATGACTTGGATAAAGATGGTAGCAAGGGAGGTGAAAAGAAGTGAACGGATTGGGCATATTTTGGAGGTAGATGTGGTAGGATTTGTTACTGGACTATGAAGGATTTGAGGGAAAAAAAAGAAACTGAAGATAACATCCAGGTTTTTAAGCAACTAGGTGGACAGTGATACAATTTCTTAGGATTTCCTAGGAGGTTTTCAGGGAAATGTGTTTATTGTGTACTAGGGCTTTGTGCACTTCGTGTTCATTTGATATTCCTATATAATGTATGTGTGTAAAATATATATTTAAGAGAGATATATTGTATTAGTGTTCTGTGGCTGCTGCAACAAATTGTGGCAAACTTGTGGCTTAAATCAACAGAAATTAATTCTCTCAACAGTTTTTGAAGGCAAGTGGGAAATCAGTTTCACTGACTAGAAATCAATGTCAGCAGACTCATAGTCTCTCTGGAGGCTCTGGGGAGAGTCTGTGCCTTGCCTCCTCCCGCTTCAAGTGGCCACTGGCATTCCTTGGCTTGTGGCTGTATTACTCCAATATTCAAGGCCAGTGTTTTCAATCTCTCTCTGCACTGTCTTCATATCACCTTCTCCTCTGGTGTGCGTGTGTGTTGAATCTCTCTCTTCCTCCCTCTTACTAGGATTTCTGTGGTTGTGTGTAGGGCCCATGTAGATTACCAGAGTAATCTCCCCATATCAAGATCCTTAACTTAATTACATCTGCAAAGATATAATAAAGGCAAAGAAAGACAATATTTACAGATTGCAAGGATTAATACCTATGTACGTTGGGGTTCACAGCATTGGAGTTCACAGAGAAGTATGCATATTATAGTTCAATGCTGTGTGTGTGTGCACGTGTGTGTTGTGTGTATGCACTCAAGTCAAATGTATGCATGGCTTTCTAGAGCTATATGTGAATGTGTGGGCCTCTTTGTATGCTGTGCATCTCTCTTATGTCCCTACATCAAAAGACTCTACCAGTTACTTGTTTACTATTGTGAATGTGTTCATAAATAACATAGGCCTTTCTTGTTTTCCTTGCAAATCCAAGTTAGCATTAGATCCTGAAGACTCCTCTTTTGGAAAGGTAAGAAAAAATGCTGTGCCCTCTTCCTACTACCATGAGAATGACTCTATGTATTTAATGTCCTTGATTGAAAACTACACACTAACAACAAGTTAGTATGAGTTTGTTTATGCTTTTGGGTAAACGTATACTTTATTGATTAATCCCAATGGCACCTACCTACAGTTAGAAATACTACTATCTAGATATACCTAATGTTGTTTTTCAGGTAATAACTAATGTTGGGTATGTGTGTAGGTATTCATGACCCTTTGAAATAACTAAAAGCCCTTAGGGGATTGATTGTCCATAATTTAGGAGATATTATAATAGAAATGGGATTTACAAATTGGTGTCTTACACACCTAATTTGACTAGCAGGTGTATCTGGATTGACTAGCAGATTATTATTGCTGCATAATTAAAATATAATGCCTGGTGGAATCTGTACTCTCCTATAGTTTTGGGTCTCACCACACACAATTCTACTAAACCTGCCTGTTCCATTCCTTTATAACCTACTTGGCCCGTGAAACCATTTGGTTTGTGATCCCTGGTATAAAATGATTATATACCTTTGAACGAATGGAACTATCTACAATAGGCGAAGTACTTTGATATCTCTGACCTTATTTCAGCTTCATAGCCACCACCACTACCCTGTGATGGAAATTAGATCATATCACTCTTGTCTTAAAGATACATTAATTAAGATTCAGTAGTTATAACTGCTTTTCCAATATCATTAAGCTGGTGAAATTGCTGGGGCTGGGATCTAGGCCTCTTGACTCCTAGAAAGATGTTCTTTTCCTCATATTACACTGTCTTCCTTGTAATTTGCTTGATCTCGAGACATACTAGTTGTTTGTCAATGAAAAGCTATCAAAATCAGATCTGAGGAAATAGGAGTAAACAACTGACCTTCAGCAAAAGCAAAGGAGAAAATCTGACCATTTCAACCTATCTCATAAGTAGGAATAGGTAATGTACAGGAAGGCAAAAAAGAGAGTTTGAAAACAATAGAAAAATTCTATCCAACCCAACGGAAAATCAGAGATTGTTGTAGGCAGAGAGCAAAGAATAGAAAAAAAAAAAAATACAAGCGAGGAAGACAGGAGATCCAAGCCTAGCTTTGCACGTACCTTGACAAAGTCACCTCTCACAATATCTGTTCTGTTTTGTTTTGGTTTTCATCTGTAAATAGGGGTGATCATATAATACCCACTTCCTTGGGTTGCTGTCATGGGAATCATACAAAATCACAGAGGCAAAAATGTTCTGAAAATAATAAATAGCAACTGTATGATCTGAAACCCAGAAGGCTCTCATATAACTTTGTTTTCTCCACGGGGAACCAATTTTTAATCTATGTAGTCACTGAAGTTTTCCTTGTCTCTCATAATAAATTGTGAGTTTCTGGGAAGGCTTTGGACCTCTGTGACAGACCTCAGACCTCAAGGACACAGATAACTTGAAAGTTGCATAGTAAGTTTCCATAAAGACCACTGGGCCAGACATATAATACATCGAAGTTCCTGTTGATAATGAGTTGCAAATGTTTACTTCAGTCAGTTAGATTCTAGGAGGTTGGATTTGAAAGTGAGTGACTGTAGTAGTCTATTTGGGCTGCTGTAACAAACCACCATCTAGTGCGTAGTTTAAACAACAGTTATTTCTAACACTTCTGAAGGCTGGGAAGTTCAAGATCAAGGCATTGGCAGATTTAGTATGTGGTGAGGACCCACTCTTGGTTCACAGAAGGGTTTTTTTTTTTTTTTTTTTTTTTTGGCTGTGTTCTCATGTATGCAAAGGGATGAGGAAGTCTCTGTGATGTCTTTTATATGGGTACTAATCCTATTCATGAGGGCTTGCCCTTATGAACTAATCCCCTTCCAAAGGCTCCACCTCCAAATGCCATCACATTGGAGATGAGGCTTTGACATATAAATATGGGGGGGCACAAACATTCGGTCTGTGGCAGTGACTATGGTCTTTGGACTTAAAAGGATTGCATTTCTTCCTCCTGTTGAGTACCAGCTTTCCCCAGTATCTTTTTTTCCCCCAATATATGAAGTTTATTGTCAAATTGGTTTCCATACAACACCCAGTGACCCCAGTATCGTTTAGGTAGTCTATTGACTACCAAAGGTGACAAGTTACCAGCAATGACAGTTTTCTTCAAGCGCTATAGATACCCTTTTCTCATACTCTTGTTTCTAAATTTGACTGTGGCTTTAGAACATATCAGCAAAGAGCCCTGGGAAAAGCAGAGGGTGTGATGGAATTTTCTGCATGTTGCATGGTTAATGAGTAATCCCACTGCCTAAACTAAACCACTGAGGGAGAGGAAGGAACATGAGTGACTGTGGTACTCTCTGCCCATGCTTTTTTGACTGCTTCTGAAACAGAGCCTTCTCACACCTCTAGTTGGGATCTATTTTTCTTTGCACTTTTAGGGTTTACTATGACCCCCAAAGCAGAAAACTTACCTAAAAATGGAAAGTCAGTAAATCTCCATTTATACAGAATCCAACCAGGCAGAAAGGGAACTAGAAAGAGTCTTGCTCTCAGAGGTGCTCTATGATGATTGCTGATTTGATTGCAAATATCTTTTAAGTACCTTGTAATCTTATATGTAAAGAAGCAGCTTCTAACCTATCTTAAGCTGAGGCCTCTTTTTTAACATTGAGAAGTTTTGTGATGCATGGTAATAGCTATACTTTGGTGTCTATTGAATGAGAAAGCATATAATGACTACAGGCTACAATGAATAGCACAGTGCTATTTTTAAATGAACTTGTCTGTTAAGTAGATACAAATATTACATGAAGAAACACGCACACATTAACGTCTATGGAGCAATACACATATATTTTTAAAATATTAATTTATAGGGCACCTGAGGGGTTCAGTCAGTTAAGTGTCCAACTCGATGTTGGCTCAGGTCATGATCTCACAACCATGAGATAAAGCCCCATTTGGGGGTCTGCACTGAGTGTGAAACCTGCTTGGGATTCTCTCTCTCCCTCTGTCCCACCTGCTCACACTTGTTCTCTCTCTTTCTCTCAAAATAAATAAACATTTAAAAAGTTATTAATTTATATATTGCCCGGACATTATATTTCAATTTACAAACAGTATTTGGTGGATATACAGATTCTTTGAACTCCTTGTAAAAATTTCATAACTCTTCTGGGGTATGTGCCCACTGGTTGAGAAATACTACATTCTGAAACAAGTTTTGCTTTTTGTGAACATCGATACATAATATGTGTGATGATTAGGTAACCAGATAATTAGGTTTATTCCTCAACTATTTCATATAAATAAGAATGACGAAGGTTTAAGAACTTCTGTCTATAATTTCTTATTGATCAGCCAACTCTACAATATACAAATGACACAACACTTATGGACCTGGAAGGGGTTTTAAAGATGAGAGGTCTTATGATTGTGGAAAAATTCAGAAAGACCTAGACACATGGCTGCTCGTGTTCCATTATTTTCAAGCTGTGTGTCTTTGAGGAAGTTAAGCTTTCTAAGTCTCAGTTTCCTGATTGGAAATTTGGGTGTGAAGATGCCTACTTCATAGCATTGTTGCGAGGCCTTACATATGATAGGCATTTGATGAATAGTAGATGTACTCTAATCCAACCCACATTTTACAGACAAGAAAATTAAGAGTCAAAAAGACTACATTTAAAGGACACAAAACAAACTAGTTTGTGACCGTGCAAAGCAAAGACCTCCTGACTCATGCATCTGTGTCCTACCACAATTCTAAAATTTATACTTTCTGCTTCCTGTCCTCTAAATGTGCATGACAGTTTTCTAGGCTGGAATTGGCAATGGCTGACATACAAGGTTGGCTTTTAAAAGAGATGGGGGAAAACTCACAACATCTTTTTTCCAGATTCTCAGAATGGTTTCCAGTTAAGTGCTACTTTGACCCAGGAACTCAAATGGTAGGTTTCTGCTTCTCCTGCCTCCTCTGATTCTGTTCACACTTGGAAAGCCCTGTGGTTCACAGCTAATTAAAAAGGGGTGGAAGAAAATTATACCTCTGTTGATGCTATTGTTTTAATCTATCTCAGAAGCTTCTTAACAAGCAAGGCAACAAGCAGTGGACTGAGAGGGAATTCTCTCTGACAGAGAGGGCACAAGAGACTCTAGAATGATTTCTGTGAACCCACTATCATTTCATTAAGTGACTTTTATATTTTCTGTTGTTACAGAGTCTCTCTCTCTTTCCCTCTTTCTCAGATAATATTCCAGAATCTGCTGAGTCTTAGGAAAGAAGAGAGACCCAGAAGAGAATAAAATATCATTTATATATTGTATTTGTTATATGTCTTGCACCATATTTTCTTTTCCATTTTCTCATTTAACCACCACAACAAGCATGTGTCCCCAAAGATTTGAGAAGTTAAAGTCACACAGCTAGTAAGTGTGAGAGCTGGATAACCTTATCATTATCATCATCATTATAATCAGTCCTTATAATTATCATTCACTATCTTTATTAAAATGGCTAACATTTATTGAGCACTTACTATGCATTGAGGCTTTTTTAAGTACTTTGAATACATTAATTTGTTTATATACTTTATATGTATTTAACCAGTTTATTCCTCAAAAAAAATTCTACATAATAGGTATTGTTATTATATCCAAATTTCTCCAAGATAATTCAGCAAATAACCTTTTAGTTTAGTTCTAGATGCTGTGTTCTTGATCACACTGCTCTGTCTGAATTCAAATCAGATATTTTCCAACTCTACACTTTGCTTCATTAGGGCTTTTAGGACTGAGAGGCCTTTTGGGAACCTCATGGAACAAGAGGAGCACATCTGCTTGAGCATATGATCCCAATCAAGTATACCTAAGTTTAAATGCTCCCAGATATTATGACAGTACTAGTCACTACTTAATAGTGGACAATATAGTGGATAATACTACATACAATACTACAGGTACAGGATCAAACAGCTGAGCATTAGTAGGTCATCTGGGTCCCTTGTAGCTTAACAAAACACTGCATATTTTAACATGATTTAGTAGTGTGACCAAGTAATTACCTGTAAGGGAAGGGTTATGGTGGTCCACACCTACAAAAGTACTAATTAACAGGGAATGGGCAAGACAATGCAGTCAGCACTCAGGACAGCTCCAGGGGGCACAGGGCTCCCAAACAATGCTTTCTTACAATGCACTGCTCTTTGCTGTGCAATAGGCCCCTCCCTAAAGCTGAAACTTTAAAAGTTCTTGATGTTCTTGCTCTAGACATACAACAGTGGTTCTTACCCTTCCTGGTGTAAATACTCTTTTAAAAAGTGAATTGAAGGGATATACAGGATTTCCAGAAAAACTAGAGATGTGTACATGCACAAAAAGTTTAACCTAAATGTTAACGATTAAAAGACCTCCTTGGCATTCTAGTGAAAGCTTCTGTTGAGTCAAATATTGCTGAGTAACAAATGATCCCAAAATATACAGGAGTACCTAAATAATGACAATGTATTATTTCTCATGGTTTTATGGGTTGGCTAAGCAGTTCCTCTGTTGGTTTCCCTAGGCTCATTCAGGCAGCTGCATTCAGCTGGAGGGTTCACTGAGTTGAAAGGTTCATGATGGTTTTGCTCACAAGTCTAGAAGTTGGTGCCAGATGTTGGCTCAAGTACCTCATTTCTCTTCCATGTGGTTTCTCATTGTCCAGTACGCCATACCAGCTTCCTTACATGGTGATGACAAGACAACATTCCTCCTTTTGGGACCTAGTCTCCAGAACTCAGAAAAAGTCAGTTCTCCCACATTCTAACGAGCAAAATAAGTTTAAGGTTCACCCAGATTCAAGGTCAGTATACTGACACTGCCTTGATGAAACAGCTGCAAAACACTTGCAGTCATATTTAATTTTTTGCTGCCTCCTTAAAATAAGTAGTTAAAATAGGGGCACCTGGGTGGCTCAGTCAGTTAAGCACCCAACTCTTAATATCAGCTCAGGTCATGATCTTACAGTTTGTGGGTTTGGGCCCCACGTTGGGTTGTGCACTGACAGTGTGGAGCCTGCTTGGGATTCTCTCCTTTCTCTCTCTGCCCCTCTACCACCCATGCTCTCTCTCTCTCCAAATAAATAAATAAACTTTAAAAAAACAACTGGTCGAAACAGATCATAGTGAGAAAACTTCAAGCTGCCTGAGGACAAGACTGTTTCTTTCTCCTTTGTTCATTACCAGTTCATAGACTACTACTGGAGATGGTTCGTAGGTTCTCAGTAAATGTTGCTGAATGGAGAGATGAGTGGACTTCCAAGTGAGATGCTGTGTTCTTTTTTCTATGATATCTCCAGTTTGTATTACTTGAGCATATGTGACTGAAAATAATATTACCAGAAATAATAATTAACCACATTGTTAGCAAAAGCTAATTGCATGCCAGAAACTAAGAATATTTGCATATTGATTTCATGTATCCTCACCACCTATGAGGTGAGCTCCATCATCTTGTTTTTACATATGAGGAGCCAAGGGATTAGAGAACAGAATTAGATCATCCGAAGTGGACAATACCTATTAGGACACAGAGCAAAATTTGAACTCAGGACTGCCTGACTCCTAAGGCCATGTTCTTGATGACTGAGTTATTCAATTCACCAACCCCTTTGCTTTTGTGCATTCTTTTCTGAAAGAAAAGTTTACAAGTTCATGTGAAAGGAAAATTACATGAGATAAACTTCTCCATCCCGTAGTGAATAAAATAAAAAGAAACCCAAGATTCTTTATGATTTGACTCCAGACTACCTTTCTCGCCTTGTTCTCTACTCTGCACAACTATAGATTCAATAATACTACCACATTCTCACTCTTCCTATGACATGGCCTCCACTATCATGTATGTGTGTGTGTGTGTGTGTGTGTGTATGTGTGTGTATGTATGTGTGTATATATATATATTATATATATATACATACACATATGTATAATATATATATTATATATATATTATATATATACATAATGCTTCATTCTTCACACACGGATATCTTTTTAATCTTTGTGACTAGCTAAAGTGATTTTTTTTCAGTAACACAATTATTTTATTCCTTTAGTTGCCATTAGCCACCTATTTTGCAATGTTTCTCCAGCAAATAATGTGTACCTTTATTTATCCTGATTCTCTCTTAGTTCACTTGTTAAGTGCCTGTCTTATACCAGACACTGAACTTCTTCCTGCCTCCATATCTCCTCCTCTTTTCTTTCCAATAGATTTCACATTTCTGTTCTGTCCCAGGCATTCTGCTATAGCCCAGAACTCTAAAAGTAACTATGACATCGACCCTATTCTCAGGAAACTCACAATGTTCAGCACAGAGAAGCCACTGAGTATGCATTAAGAGAACAAATAATGGAGCTTGTCTGGAGTGGGGGGAAGTCAGGGCATTAATGATTATAGTATTACTTCTATCCTAGAAATATGGGCAGTGCTTCACACCATAAACACTCGGCAAATATTCTTTCATTTATTTGCTCTCTATAATGAGATAGGCCTAGGTTGAAATCCTAAACTTATTTTCTTGGTAGCTTTGAGCAAATCACTTTAACTTTCTAAGACTAAGTTATTTAAATCTGTGAAACAGTCAATAATAATGACCTCATAGGGTTTCTGCGATAATTAAATATGTAGCAAATGCCTACTGTAAGAGCTCAATATATTTTAGCATTATAAATTTCTCTATAACTTAATTCCAGAAGGAATATGTAGCGATTCAAAATGCATTGCTCGGGGCGCCTGGGTGGCGCAGTCGGTTAAGCGTCCTTCAGCCAGGTCACGATCTCGCGGTCCGGGAGTTCGAGCCCCGCGTCAGGCTCTGGGCTGATGGCTCAGAGCCTGGAGCCTGTTTCTGATTCTGTGTCTCCCTCTCTCTCTGCCCCTCCCCCGTTCATGCTCTGTCTCTCTCTGTCCCAAAAATAAATAAAACGTTGAAAAAAAAATCAAAATGCATTGCTGAATGGATGGCTGGTTGGCTAGATGGATGGGTAAGTGAATGGATGAGGCATGACTTGAGTGGAATACAACTTCAGGGCATGATGACACAAGACTCCACAGGGCAAGAGAGCATCAGCTCCCTTCTTAAGGGCTCTGAGCCCTCAAAGCCCTAGAAACACCCCCTCTGCTACCCCTAGCCCCTCCCCAAAGGCCATGCCACTGCTCCTTTCCTTCACAGGGGGCCCAAACAGCTTGTTTTTCTCTTCTTTGTGTGTTGGGGATATGTGATTTTACTGTCAGCATGGTGTTTCTAATGAAAGGCAAAGGGTGTCCAATGTGACTTGGGAAAAAAACGTACAAACAACAACAAAATTATATGTTCTTTTTTCCTGTAGTGTTCGCAGGGAGACTATGTGACTTGTTTGCTGTCAATACAGCTTATAATGACATGGTGCACAGAGGCACTGCCAACTGTGTGCGGCATTCATTATACACATGTATTAAGTGTAATGCGATATGAATTTGGCGGTGGAGCAGACGAGAGCTGCCTTGGGGCTAATTTGGAGTTACAGCACCTCTTCCCCTGGGATGATTAAGGGGGAAAGGGGAAGTGGGCAGCAGCATGGGCGTGTAGCAGAGTGTTTAGAATTTTCGGGACTAATTTGGGGCTGGGTTGAGAGAACATGTTAGAACTCAAAGAGTCTTTAAAGATACGTCTTTTTTCAGCAACAACTGAAACAAAATATCATTTAATAATCAATTCTTGACCCCTAATAAGTGCCAGGCTTATAACAGGTCCTAGGAATAAGATCCTTCACCAGCCTTCAAGAAGTTCACAGGTTAGTAGGTTAGAGGAAAAAGTAGAGAGAGAATGATGATACGCCGTGGTAAATGCAATAATATCTACAGGCTAAAGTTGATCTCAAACTACAGACGAAGATTCCTAAACCAGCCTGATGTCACTTCTGAGATGCTTTCCCTGACCCCCTTGTAAATGACTAGGTCACCCTGTTACATATTCTCATGGCACTCGGGCTTTTCCTTCATGGCTTAAAGTCACTTGGATGTATGATAAATCCATCCATGTCTGGCTTCTAGCTCCTAAGCCCTATGAAGGTGGGAACCTCTTTTGTTTTACTTACCTTATATCTCCAGCACATAGCACAATACCTGGCACATAGTTCATGCTCCAGTAATATTTGTGGTTGAATGAATAGATACTGTCATTTATGAGCTTAATCTTGAAGGACATGGAAGAATAAAGCCAAGTAAAGAGAATGAGGGGAAAGGCGAGCCCAAAGATGGGGCATGCAGCATATGTAAAGGTATATAAACTTACAGAAGGGAGAAAGTGAAGTGTAAAATAGGGGAGAAATCAATACAAGTGGACTGCTGCTGAGATTTTTAATGGTATCATTTATATTTTCTCTATTGAGGCAAAAACTCATGTGGAAGGCCAAACCTCATTGGTCGTGTTTGCGAGGAAATACATAATACACACTGGACTCTTGGTGGAAATGTACCTGGGAGGCAGATAGATGTGAGACTGAACAAACATTTTGGTGATGAGTAAGGCAATAAAGGCACTAATATGGCTATTGAATTAAACTATGTCAAAGGAGAGTTTAGCTAAAGAATGTTTAAGAATTTCTTCTTTAAATGGTGAGATGATAGGGGCGCCTGGGTGGCGCAGTCGGTTAAGCGTCCGACTTCAGCCAGGTCACGATCTCGCGGTCCGTGAGTTCGAGCCCCGCGTCAGGCTCTGGGCTGATGGCTCGGAGCCTGGAGCCTGTTTCCGATTCTGTGTCTCCCTCTCTCTCTGACCCTCCCCCGTTCATGCTCTGTCTCTCTCTGTCCCAAAAATAAATAAACGTTGAAAAAAAAATTAAAAAAAAAATAAATGGTGAGATGATAACAGGTAGGGGCATATCTGATGCCTCGCTCCTAAAGCTTGTTGAAAGAAATGGCCCCAATGGAGCAAAATCATTCTTAATGAAAATGTCTCATTAAACATACATTCAGACCCATGGAAAAATAAAAGTAATAATATTAACAATGACTGATGCTTTTTGAGAAATCATTACATACTGGGAAGTTACAGAGATGATCACCATCCATGTGGTATCACATTCAATATTCATGACAAAACTGTAAGGCAAATACTATAAAGATCACACTTAGAGTTATGTGTAGAAGACCTGATGAAATGAAGTTACTTGCTCAAGACCATCCAGCTAAATAGAGTGAGAGTCAGGATTCAAATTGAGGTCATTTAACTCCTGAATCCACTCTTTTAACTACCATGTTGCTGAACCAGAGTTCTGGACAGCCATGACAGACTGAGTCCCTCACTGTCTAAATTTCAGTTTAACCCAATTGCCTCCTTTATCCTATAAACTCAGCATTAAATAAAGACCATGTCTTTCCCATCTGTTGGCCTTTTGAGAAAAAAATTGGGGCTCTAGTGACACTTCTTTATGGACTCCTGACATGCTTGCTGTCGTGTCAACCTTCATGAATTTGCAGATTTGAAAAAGTTTTAGGAAGTGACTCTTGAAAATATTCAGCATGACAGGAGGGCGGGGCAATCAGTTGGCCAGAGATAATGCTGGGAGTGGATGAGTCAATCATAGGAAGTCTGAATGTGCCACAGGAAGGAAGCTAACCCAATTGATACTTAGAAAAAAAGGAAGAAAACTTCAAAGGTTAAGGGATTTTGACAGTACTCTATTAAAGTAAAAAATAAAAGTATATATGTGTGTGTACACACATACACACAAGTGCACATATGTAACTATTATACACACATGTATAATATTTACATGCACACATCATATATATACACATATACTATATATACATATATACATGTACATATTATCATAATTTTAAAATATAAATATATGTCTGTACATATTTGCCTTGAATTACACCAGTGAACACTTACTGAGCTCTTACATACCTTCTATGCTACCCCTTTACAAGCATTATGTCATTTAATCTTCATGGCAACCTGAGGAAGTAATTGTTATTATGTTCATTTTTTCCAGGGAGGGAAACAAGGCTCAGAGATATTAAGCCACTTGTCAAGGCCATAGCATTTGTATAGCCAGTATTTCCCCAGTCTATCCAGCTTCTCCAGGATTGTTCCATGAATAGCCATGTGATTCTGTCTCTGTTACTTGCCACTATGGTTTGCAGAAAGCTTGGCAAACAGGTTCCTCTGTGAGCCAACGCCCCTGTGAGATCTGGTAGGTTAAGCCTAGGGTCCATTCATCTGTGTCTTCATGGCTTGGCCCTAGCCCACTTCAGTACCTGTGAATGTTTGTGGAATTGATGAAGGAATGATTTGCCTCAGTTTACCTGATATTAAGTGAAGGGGCTGGACTAGAACCAGAGCATAGAGGGTCCCTGTTTAGCTTCCAGAAATCTCTCCCTCCTCTGAAATTTAGCACTTATAGCCATTTCCTCTTTCTGAGTAAGTCACCAGATACTAACCTGTGCCATCCTTTACACTATTGTATTTCTTAATGTCTAACACTTGTAAGGATTTCCACTTCTGTGAGTGTGCTTCTCCCTCTTCCTGGACCACAAGTTCCTCAGGAGTTAAAGGGAGATAAAGGCAATTCACGTTCGTGGAGCTTGTATAACATGGTAAGCACTGTATCAAGGCCATCACCTACATGAGTTTATTTGATCATCATGACAATTCTTAGAAACAGTTATTATCTGCCTTTTACAGGAGAGCCAAGCTGGGCTCAGAGAGTAACGTAATTTGAGCGATCACACACAGCAAGAATGCAGCAGAGGTGGGATCCAAACCTAGGTCTTTCTGACTCCAAAGCCTGAGGCATGGGCTCTGACTTTACCACCTTAGCCTTAATTGCCACATGGGCCAGGCTTCCTCTGCCAGAGACATCACCCCTCCCTCTTCTCCCACATGCTCCCCCTGTAGCAGGACCCGATGGCAGCAAGCCCGGCAGGCAGCGTGGAGGGCTGCAGCAAAGACGCGCTTTGGCATCTTAGAATGCGGCACAAGGTATGCCAGCGAGAGGAAGAACAGTTGGTGAACAGTTGGCGAATGGATATTTTTATGCAAGGGTTGCCTAGAGCGAGGGGCGGGGGGAAGAGTGGAAAAAAAAAAAAAAACCTGTTTATAAAGAAGCCACAATTAATAAGGTCTTTGTTAGCTCTTTGGATTTCGATTTTCAAGTCCATTGCTTTGGTTTTGAAAAGGAACAGAAAGGTCCCCGAGGAGCCAAACTCCCCAGCTTCCAAAGCGTGAAGGCATTTAGGAATCCAATCCAAGCCTGAGTGTGTTGGGGAACTTAATTATTCAGCAAGGAGCGCAAAGATGCTCTGAATTCCTTTGGACAGCTTCTTGTCTGGACGGTTTACATTGTGGCATGCTCAGTGTGTGGGCTTAAGAGCTATAGGATGACAAAGGGCGGGACAGCGGCGGGGGGGTAGTAAAAGAGAGCACCCCACCTAGGATTTCTGAGAGAACTGTAGCCGCCCTAATCCCTTGCCTATCATTTTACATCCCTTTTTGGGCTTCAATGTTTTCATCTATAAAATGGGCATAATAGTATCCATCCAAGTGGGTTATTGTGAGGTTGTGAAAAATGCCCTGTAAAGAGCTTAAAACCACTTAGAAAAAAAAAAAAAAAAACATTGAGTATTTTAGAGTACTAATTTTTAAATAAAGGTCTCTATTTCCCTTTTCTCTTTCTACACATAAATTTAGTCTGCAAGCATTTATAATACTTATGGTAACAATAGCTGCCATTTATTGCATGCTTAGCACATACCAGATCCATATTTTGCTATATTTGACCTTTGCAATGCCCTTAGGAGGTAGGTCCCAGTTTTCAGTGCAGTGGGCACTCAGAGAGGTTAAGTAACATAGCAAAAGTCAGCAAGAAGCAGGCTCAGCACTCAAAGACTGCCCTAATGTGGACAGTTTGGCCTGGAGGGTGAACCACTCTGCTGTGTGCCAGGAGCCCCATAGCCATCCAAAGAGCTGGCAAGGGGGTAGGTATCTCCAAATAATGATAAGTTGACGTCCTAAGCCTCAGTAATTCAGAATATGACTTTATGTGGAGATGGTGTCTTTACGGGGTAATCAAATTAAAAAAGAGGTCTTTAAGGTGGGTCCTAATTCAACATGACCCATGTCCTTATAAAAGGGAATATTCATATATACAGAGACAGATACACATAGAGGGGAGAGACACAGGGAGAAAATAATTATCTGCCAGGCAAGGAGAGAGGCCTGGAACAGACTCTTCCCTCAGAGCCCTTAGAAGGAACTAACCTTACAGACACTTTGATTTCAGACTTCTAGTTTCAAGAAAGGCAAGACAATAAATTTCTGTTATTTAAGCCATCCACTTGGCAATGCTCTGTTACGATATTCCTAGCAAACTAATGCATATTCTGAACCCCCTTCTCTGGACGAGGCACCAGAAGAGGAAGAGACTAAGGTGATTTGCTGAAGCTGGTAAGTGGGATTGCTGAGATGTGCACTCCCTTCACTCTTCTTCGCCTTCTCATGGATTTCTGGAGAAGGAAGGCTCTTTGGATCTGGAATTGATCATTGCTTTGTTCACTGCTGCAGCCCCTGCATTGACATCAGTGTCTGACATATCATAAAACATTACTGTTGAATGAATGAATGAATGAATGAATTTTCTTTCTACCAATTTATCCAAAGCTTCACAACTAAGTTAGCATGATTTAAAAAATCACATCACATTGGAACAAGAATTTCAACTTAAAGTAATTGTTACAACAAAGTGTTTCTTACTGTGTATCCGAATACACTTTGCACAGCCAGACATAACTACGAACACTGAACACGTTTTCAAACGTTTATATTGACTATGATATAGACTGTGAAGTATCAAACTCCAAATTTCTAATTCTTACTTCTATTTGGAAACATTGACTCACCTACCTTCCTTCCTCTCTAGTTTCTGCTCCATCAGCCACGCCTTGGTTTTCCTGTACCTGTTCTTCCTCGTTTTTTCAAACTCTAAACTCTGGCTTGCTCCAGGATTCTGCTTTCCCGTCTACATTCATTCCTTCAGTAGCCCCATCCTGTCTTGTGGCTTTAAATATGATCTATGACAGTACTCAAATTTATATCACTTGCCTAAACTTCAACACTGAGCTCCAGACTTGTATACCCAACAACCTACTTAACATTCCCACTTAGATGTCTATGTATGCCTCAAGGTCAGTGTGTTCAAAATCAAACTCCTGATTTCTACCCTCATCTCACGTAAAATACTGTTCTACTTACAGTCTGTTCTGTCTTAATAAGTGTCAACTTTATACTTCCCATTGCTTAGGCTGAAACCCTTGTCTTGCTTGATCCCTCTTCTCTCCTACCTAATATCTAGGGATTCAGCTAATCTCATTGGTAATACTTACCCAAAGTATTTAAAATCTGGCCATGGCCACTTATTATCACCATCTTCTTTGCCTGGATTATTGCAACAGCTTCTTAACTGGTATAACTGTGTCCACCTATGTCCCCATACAGTCTCTTCTCCACACGATTTCCTGAGAGATCCTATTAAAATGCACCTCAAGTCACATAGTCCTCTGTCCAAAATCTTTCAACGGTACTCTAGGATTTAGCTCCCCACCAACTCTCGGACTTCATTTCTTCCTCCACTGGATCACATTTAGTTTTATTTATATTGACTATGATCAATGTTTGCAAAGAGGTGTCTGGTGGACCCACACTTTTCTGACAGATTCATCTGAATTTAATCCTTTGAAGTAAGCAAACTCTTGTCCACATTCACTGTGCTGATACTTCCCAAACTCTTCCCAGGCCGACTGCAAGATAGGGTTAAGTAGACCACACGTTCTGCTTCTTGTTAAAACAGTGATTCCATTTGCATATGATTTTCTCATATTTCTGTTATGATATTGTTTGCAGAAAGAGTAGCCAACGTAAAATGGTACAAGTGCCTCTTATCTATTTTGGTCAAAATCCATCTAAATGAGGCGTACCTCATTCTTACAGTTGCAAGAAGGTAAAGAAACTGCAATCTCCTTATCCTGTCTGTTTTTCTGAACTTCTTGATGTGCTGGATATATTCTCTCAAGCAAGTCCCCTCTTGACCCTTCTCCACTCTCCTCCCCTGCCTTAGGACACTGACCTATGCGAAGTATGTCAGTGGGGCTCTGGAGACCTCAGGCTTCTGGATGAAGTGGGAAAGGAGGAGAGTGAGGTCAAGGTGGGTTGTTTTTTGTTTGTCTGTTTTCTGTTTTTTATTCTGTCCCTGAGAAGTCACCTTGAACTGCATCCCAGATGTCACTTAATCCTTTCAAGGAGGCTATACTACAGAACTCCTTGTCTAAATTTAGAGTTCTGATAATGACTCTCTCCTATCTCTTCCTTTCTTGCTGGGGGTGTTAGCTTCCAGTATTATGAGTTCTGGGTAACCACCCCAACTTTTAAGGTTCCCTTCCCTTCCCTGTGCCTTTGTGATTAGTCCCTCCTTGAGCTAATCTCATGTGAGTGTGTCACCAGTTCCTTCCTGATACCCTAACAGATATACCTGGTGATGTATAAACATTCCCGTCTTACCACTTTTATCTGTAGTAATTAGACTTCATATATTACCTTCCTTTGACACAAAAGATTGTTTTTCTGATCAATACTACTTAAACTGAGTAGTAGAAAGTCTATCTTGCTGGTGGAGGGTGTGGTTCTGAGGCCAGACTGACCTGTCTTATAATCTTGAATTAGACAATGGCCAAGTGCCTTACCTTCTGGCATTTCATTCTCCACCAGATGTTGTCCGTTTTTGAACGGGGTTTATATGACTGATACAGATCCATGCGTAGTAGGCACACTGCAAATCCTAATTCATATTCCTTCTCCTTCACTTTGGTGCATTTGTTTTCTTAGCTTTTTTTTTTTTCTTCATTTTTCGTTTTGATTAATGCAATACCTTAAACTTCAGTGGAGCTTGTGGAGTAGCACAGTATGTAATTTGCAGTCAGATAATTTCCTCATCAGTGGGAGTTGCTCTGGTGCTAATTTGGGCTGTATCCTCTATTTCAGTCCTTTGTCTCATTTATAAAGAGCATACTGTATTGTTCCAACTTCCACACTTTTCTTTAAGAGAT